>NC_052625.1:22895315-23230315 GCF_016161935.1 Mauremys reevesii
TGTTTCTCATGTGATCTAGAACATCCTTGATTTTTTACCCACAGAGGTTTCAGATCATGAATACTTGAGCTAAATTTGATTGGAAGTGTCAGGGTCCTGATTAAAATATACCAGGGTCACCTAAGAACTTCATGTTTGTCATTATGATGCATGTGATGGCCACATGAAACTCCATGATGACCAAGGAGCTAGAACTCAGATTCTCCCGTTACAACCCTAAGGAGAGCCTCCTTTAGCCCTTAGCGGCATAAGGTCTGTGAAGCACAGCAGAGTGCTGTTCTGGTTGCATCCACAACAGGGTAGGATTACACATAAAGTTTAGCTATGCCATTTACACTACTCTTTTTTCACATCTCCCAGAGGATGCATCTCATTCTCTTACCATATGCTCTGAAGCTGATTTCAAAAACCCCAAACCCAACAACATCATGTAGTTCAGTGGTTCCCAGCCACTGGAATCTTAGCTAGTACATCAGCCTTTTTTAGTATTGGTGTGTTAAGTTCCCTTTCCTCAGGCTACTTTAATCAAGGTAGAAAGCTTAATACAAGAGCTGTAGCTGAATAGACAGAAAGAAGAGAAGAGATCTTAAAATTATTATGGAGGAAGAATGAACAGGATTGAGACACAGTCTGGATGTGTGGGACAGAGAGAGGGACAACTGAAATAATACCTCCAGGTTATGGGCTTGTGTGATGGGGAAAGGGTGGTAGTGGCAACAGTGATAGAGAATGTGGGGAGCGGGGAGGAAGGATCAGGATTTCAGTGCTGACCATGTAATGCTTGAATAGACAGTGAGACATGCAGATGGAGATGTCCGACAGAAAGGCAAAGACACAGGGCTCAGTGGAAGGAGCAAGTGAGGAAGGGAAAGGCAGAGATGTGGCTCACTGGTGTAAAGGTGATTGCTAAATCTGTGTGAGGTCATCCACAGAGAAGGAGTAAAGTGGGAAGATGAGGTGGCCAGTGATGGAGCCCTATGGGACCACCACAAAGAGTGGGAGATGGGAGAAGGGTGTCCTTACGAATGAAATGCTGAAGAAGCCATCAGAGAGGTAGCATACAAGAACCAAGAGAAGAGAGGCACTCTCTAATGCCAATATAAGTAACAAAAGCAACAGAGAGGTCAAGGAGGATGAGGGTGGAGCACAGGCCTTAGATTCTGACCTATGAAAAGACTTTTGAAATATTGGTAGGAGCAGTTTTGGTAGAGTGGAGAAGGCAGAAGCCAAACTGAAGGTAATCTGGAATGGAGGACAGCAAGTTTAAGGCAGTGTCTATAAACAGTGTATTCAATTGTTTAAGAAGTGAGAGGAAGAACAGAGATGGGGTAGGAAAATCACATGGGTCAAGAATGGGATGCTTCTGAGGATGAACTAAAGAGAAAATGTTTGTATTTTGAGTTGAGCAAAGCCTAAGAAAGTGAAAGGTTAAGGAGGATGGCAATGGAGGGGTTGAGAGATGGGACTGAGGAGATTAGCAGTCAGAAGGTGGTGAGGAAAAAGGGAAAGGTATAAGAGTTAGAGCAAATAAGAAATTTGAGGGTCAGTGACAAAGAAGGAGAATGGGTTTGGATGAAGGGGTGAGAAGAATTGAGGAGGCGGGATGTAGGGAAGTCACAGAAGTTCTTGTCAATCTTTTATTTGAAAAACAGCAGGAGGAAGGTGAAGGAGGGAATTGAACCAGTAGCTGGAATTGTGGGCCAAGGAATTGGTGAAACAGGACAAATTGTGTTGTTTGGCAAGGAATATTTTCCCTAAAATAGACATTTCTGTAGGAAGGTGTAGTGAGCACTGAGTAAAATATACATCTTAACTGGGATTGAGCGGGTTATGGATGGGACACGGGGAGGACAATGCAATATGGCTGATGGTACAAATTCAGTACAATATCTATGAATAATGGCTATTTACATGCTAAGACATTTGCAAGTTAAGCAGACTCACATCCAGCACATCTTCACCTCTATAATCTTGGGTTAAGGCTTTTCTGCTATAAAATCCTTGCTTAAGATAAATCTTTACAGTGGTCAGTAAATCCTAATGTCCTACTTGTTCTATTTTATGAGATTTCAAGTAACACAAGGCTTCTGAGATTTGTAACTTGGCAGATCAAACAGCTCTAAGGACACAGCAGTCTTGGAGTGGAAGGGGGAAAAGTCAACTGTCCCCACCTTGTTTAAATGAGCTTCAGGTTCAGCACATTAATGTGCTAATAAGGAAACCTTGTGTTCCCACACTGTTCTTAAAGGCATTCTCACACCACTGACCTGACCTCTTTAATCCTGGCTTCCCTGAAGAAAAAGCTGATCCATCAGGCCTCCTGTATCTAAAATGGGATGAAAGGAAATGATGAACCTTTTTCCAGGCTAAGGTTTCTCAGGTCCCTAGAACCTTCTTAAAGCTCTAATTTCCATGAAAAAAATATGCATAGAGGCTGAAAGACGTAATGAAGAATAACAGCAAAAGGAAATAAAGAACCCACTCACCCACATTAGTTTGGGATTTAAAAAATAAATAAATGATGCTATTTTAAACTTTTTAAACGTATTAAGTTCTAATTTAAAAGGACATTATATATCTATATCTATATATCTATATCTCTGTATATGTCTATATCAGTGAGTATAGGTCAGGATGATTAGCTTTTAGCATGGGAAGCTCTTTGAGCTTTATTCTTGTCTCAGTTACACCAGTGTAAAACAGGAACAACTCCATTAAGTCACTGATGTAAAACCAGTGTGAGAGAGAGAGGCGAATCGGGCCTTCTGTCTTCATTTCCAGTACAGTGAAGTGTGATGATCTTCCAATCTGGTACATTTTTAAGAACTTAATGAAAAAATTGGTGTAATTGGTGTGCAGAAATCAGAAGTTCCCTAAACACTAAACATGATGGGCTGGATTGTGAAGTTACCATAACTCCTGAAGAAGACATAGTCGTGCTGCCCTTGGAGTAGACAAGGGATAACATTCTGGCCTGGAGTCACATTACAGTTCTTGCTTCTCCCTTGTTCAAGGGTGAGTAGTCTGTACCAGCCACATAGTTCAACTCACCTCCCAGACCGTGTCTGCTCAGCAGAGCTGGTTGGTGCATTGATTGGAGGGGAGTCAAGGGGCTTTGCCCCATCCCTGTTCCTATCTGCCTACTCTCTGTCTGCCTGTGTGGGAAAGGGAGTAATGCCCCTGTGACAGCTGCTCTGTCCTCCATACAAAGACAGGCTATGGGAGTAATCCACATAGAGGAGCTTGGTGGTGCCTTGTCCCTCATACTCCACTTTGTGGGTGTGATAAAAGGCTCATGATTGACCCTGGAATATTTGGAATCTGAAATTCAGGACATGGAGCCTGATCCAAAGGGCAGTAGAGTCCAGTGGAAAGACTGAATTGACTTCAGTGGATTTTGTATCAGGCCCATGATGATAGAAACTGTGATTTAATTTTTTACCCATTGGGCTTTTGAAATATTCAAATCATGGGAGATAAAAACTAGAAATGTTCCCTGTAAATGGAGTTTCTGTATCTCCAGGACACCACTGTGAAACTGGATCATAGCTGCAGCACATGAGATATAAGCAAAAGTACCCAACAAAGTATGCCAATAGTTTGGCATGGGGGACTCTTGGTCCTCCCTTTTCTCTCCTGAACTTTCCACATATGAAGCAACCATATTGTGCAAAACCAGCAAGGAATGTTAGAGCTCTGGTAACAAAACCCAAAACAAGGCAAAACACATCCTGGTTTCATTCTAACCTGAAAGTCAGGCCAGAATCACTGAACATTTCACCAAGCTTTGCAAACCTTCTGAGCTGAGTTTTGAGAAATTCCTCTTGGGATCATGTGGTCTGGGCCACATGACAGAACTTGTGCAATATTGGCTGGTTTCCTAGGGGAACATGCTACTTAAGAGTGTTCTCTCCTGGAATCTACCCCCTCCTTGTTCCCTCTTTCCACCAGACTATTGGCCACACTCACATTTGGCAGCAGTCATGGTCACACATAATCTCCTTAATATGCAGCACAGGGGAGTGTGTGGAGGGAAAGATGGTTTCCATAGAGTTGCAACTCTCCACCTAGCTGACTTTAGCTGATCTCCTCTATGATTTCCTCCTTTTCCTCCATTTCTCCTCTGCACTGCACATGGGGGATGGATTATAGGGACCAGAATTAATATTATAAGATGGGGCCTGGAGCTAATAAAGAAGGGTTATTCATGAATAACGCTGATGATCTATGGGGATTGGGGGAATCCAAACCAAACAAACCTGCACCAGCTAAGGCATAAATGTCAGTCCTGGGTGACTGGTGAAAGAAGGCTAGGAAGACCAAATGGTAGTTTAATACCTCTCTTTTACTGAGTCTTACCCTTCCTTGGCCCAGCACGTGACTGCAGCATGAATAGAAAGGGCTTTGACACTGCACGGATGTGGGAACTTTTCAGCTGAATTGAATTCCCAAATAAACAATTTAATCCAATGGGCCTAAGCACCTTTCCTTGGCACCAGTCACAGAATATACGATTGTATGGGACCATTACTCATGTGATGACAAGAAATGATTCAACACTCCAAAGATGTCAGGGTAGCTTCCATTATAAGATGAGTGAACAGAGTTTGTTCACACATGCTAACAAAATGCAAATCCTCAGATGAAAATTCATGGTCAGCTCTTTCCAATGCTATTTTCAGAACTTCCACAAAATACTGTGCTGTGATTATATGTATTCATGATATGTATATCATGTAGTCAACTCAAAGGATATTTGAATGATGGATTTAGAATTATTCCCAAAAAAGGACCAGGCATCTGAAAACTGCATCATATTTGAGAAGAATAAAGGGGCAAAAATCTAGCTTGATTTTCTTTTTTCTTATTTTTAACTATAGCAACTCATAAAACCATGCAGCTTATGAGTTGGTGTTAATGCTACATTACACACAGGCACACTTTATATAATCACACGTATTCGCATGCACATCATCACAAATACATAAACAACTCAGTGGGATCCCTGCTCTCCATTATTATTTTAGTTTCCACATTCACTTTTCACATTAAGGAAGGCTGAGGCATCAAAGCAGTAGCTCTCCCCTTCTCCCCTTTACAGGACAGGGTAGCAAGCTGATCCAGGAAGACAGAGCAGCTTTTTTTGCCCACCTGGCCATTCCTGGCTACCTCTTTTCCCCCTGGCTAGCTGCTCCTTTGTCTCTACTATTTAGTGCCCTTGGTGCTGCAAATATTGATTTCTCCAGCCCCTTTGAGGCCAAGAGTGTCACCTCTGCGATGCTCCCTGCATCCACTGACCTGGAAAGCAGGGAGAACTGAGGTTGCTGCTGCCAGACACTGGTCTTCCACGTGGCAGCAGGGAAGACAAGTAGCCTTAAGTCACTGGACTGTCCAGTTCATTTATTGCTGTGATGTCATTCACTTCAATTTACGCCATATTTTTATAGTAAATCAGTTGGGCCAAGATGCCCTATGGGCCTTGTCTTAGCAATGAAACTACAAAGGGTGAAGAAGAAAAACTGTTCAGAACCAACAAAGAGTCCTGCAGCACCTTATAGACTAACATATGTATTGGAGCATAAGCTTTCGTTGGTGAAGACACAAGCGTCTGATGAAGTGGGTATTCACCCATGAAAGCTTATGCTCCAATACACCTGTTAGTCTATAAGGTGCCACAGGATTCTTTGCTGCTTTTACAGATCCAGACTAACACGGCTACCCCTCTGATACTTGACTTTCAGAACCAGGCAGCCCTGTCCTTTGTTTCTAATTGCATCCACAACTTGTTTTGTTTGTTTAGTTTGTGTGCAATGGGGTGCTGTGCATTCAGAGTTCTGTGACGGCACTACCACCCCTCACACCACAGAGCAGGCAGATGCTGTCCTGATTGACACACTCTCCACTCCTACTGAAGTCAATAGTGTTTCTCAGGGTATAAACCAGGGCCGAATTTCCCTCTTTGTGACCAAGAAAACCAATAAAGCAATAGAAAAGCAATAGAAAGTTTCTCCCAATTCACATTATAGAAGATTTTGTCAAGTACTAAAACTGAGGCCTAGCTCCTTAGTGGTCAAGTGGCCTAGCTGCATTGGCTTCAACGAGTTAACTAACACAAATTGATGTTAGCCGAGGATCTGTCCCTACAAATCTTGATTCTGTGTCTTAGGGTAATGATCCAGCATCTTCTTTTACTGGCCACACCCTTCCTGCAAGAAACTGATAACTGATTTGTAAAATGCCCTAAGCTTAACTTTGCTGAGTAGGACTTACAACTAGCAGAATGTTGCTACATAAGGTAGAATACCCGGTGCTCAAGATACCCGGTGCTCTATGTATTATTTCTGTGCAAAAACCACATTCAAACATACTTTTCATTGGAAATCTTTTATCTCAGGGTCATTTCTAATATATGTATTTCTGATTTTTAATGAGCAGTCACCTAAAAGCAAATACAAGCCTCAAGGCAAGTGTTTCCATTTCTGAATATAATCTTATTCTAATGCCTAAGAATTTCAGAAGGAGGCTACTAGTAAAACTTGAGTTTTAAAAAACTCGACCCTATGGCTTTTTGTTGTTGTTGTTGTTGGTTTGGTTTGGTTTCATTTTTAGCGCCTGGCTTGTTGCCACTTAGATGGATGTCTTACATCCTTGAAATGAACTTAGTACAATCCTCATTGACCTAGCAAGGCATTTTTTCCCTGATGACAAGCTGAGATCATGTCTTGCATTGACTGCTGCATGATTGTCTTGTTAGGCAAAGGGCTAAGGTGGGTTCATCTTTAATGACAATGAAAGAACCTTATCAAATCTGATTCTTCAGTTTTTCAGACATGGTGCTAGAATTTAGGTGACATAAATTTACTAAATCGGTCAGTCAAAAATTATATCACTTGAAGTGTAATGTTCATGGCAATCCAAAAACCTGAACATGCGGGTGATTTGGAGGTCATTTTGTTAACTCTTTAATTGGTTGTTTGAGTGCTGAGAGGCAGCAACTAATTGCCTGTAGGTCAGAATAGTCTTAGAGCTTAGGTAAATGTATAGTGTCATATGTCACATTTTCATATAATTCCTTTGCCCAGGTTGGTAAAAAAATTACGCAGCAATTAAAATTAAGACAAGGTGGGAAGAGTGATTCAATTAAATCCCTGAAGCTATTGCACAAATTATCTGAAGTACCAAAAACTAATGAATAGTTATAACTAGTTTTATCTTTTTAATCTTTGTTCTTCAGTCCTGAGGGTATTAAAACTGCTAGATTCTGTTGCAAAGTTTGTAGTGGTAAGTTGTTAGGTGGGTAGTGTGAGCCTGAGTCAGCACAGAGGAATCCGGCTCCTTTAAACTACATACATACAGAAACTTTTGTTGATTAGTTGCTTTGAATTGAAAATAACCAGACCCTGAGCACAAGAGACCTTTTGGTTTCTCCACAGCCCAATATTATTTTGAAACCATCTGCAGTATGTCACTCTACATGTAGCAGGTATTATATACCAGTGCGGGTGATGACAGTGAAAATAAATGAGATATGTTATAACCAAAACATCCCAAGTTTTACATCATACATTTCACTACCCTAGCAACTATCTTACACTTCAACTTGAAGGCCCAGGGTGTGTGGTAGTTTTACAAATGTCTGTTAGCATTAACAAACAAGTTACATTATTGGACAACTTGCCACTGCCCCAACCTTGTGAAGCCAAGTAGTGAGTTAACAGTGCTTACAAAATATAGCATTGCTGCAGGCAAAAGCTTTGTAACGAAAGACTTGAGCTAGGCCAGTGTTCTCATTTTCTTTTGGGGGCACATTATTGCCAGCCTGAACATAAGCATAAAGGCCACCTCCCAACTGAATAAGTATTTTATTATTAATTATTATTATTATTATTTATTGTGCACAGTGGTATGATGTTAGGAGTTTGGATGAACAAGGCCTGCACCATTCAGATATAGGTGACATACAGATTCTGTCTCTGGCTGGGTTTAGAATAATGGAATTTAAATTCCTGTATTTACAGTCTCTATGCATTTTTAACAGAGGCTTTAGCCACACATACAGCAGGTCCAGGTTTGCAGGACACTTCCCACTTGCTGCAGTGACTTATATAAAAGCAAAGTTGTCCTATCAACAAAAGCTCTAAGGAGTTCAAAAAGATGCTCTTTCTGAGCATCAGCTCTCACTGCCAATGGCCCAGAAATGCCAGGAGTGGATGTGAAACGTTACATTTCTGGGATAGCAAAAGCATTTCTGAACCACGATTCCCAGTTTGAGGGATATTCTATCAAGCGTGCAGTGAGGACTTGTTGGCATGAAGCTATGCAAAGAACAAGTTGTAACTAGCTCAATCGAAAAGTCTTTCGCTAATCTTGGTTAGAGCAGATGTTATCCTGAGGGTTATTTAAGAGTATGCCACTAAAAGAATGGCTGCTGTTATTCAGGCAGGGGCTCTTGGAGGACAATACAGAGAGGCTGTATCCTTTTGCACTTCAATGTAGGGAATGAGTTTCACCCTTTTCCTCACAATATGCGTGCTCCCGTCTCTATTTTCATCCCTTTGTGGCCAGACTCCCTCTGGTAATCATATCCGAAAGAATCTACCTGGAACATACTGTAGTATCTTATAATGCTACGACCTTCTGCAAACACTATCTTCTCCCTCCCTGTGACAGACATAAAGTACTAGTTTCAAGGTCCATTCTGATGCTTAATGTAAATGACATCATGAACCTTTGATAGGATCCAAATTACCATCATAAGCAATATCTTCAACTAAATAATAGCACTGTCAAATACTATCCGCTACACCTTCACACAGGGTTAAGCCATTCATCCAGGGTACAGTAGATTATTGAAACACAACAATATCAGCTAACCACGAGTCCCTCATCAATGGGTAAAGCTACTGTAGGTAGGAAAAGTAAGCCTCCAATAAAATGCCCTTCAGAGAAATCCCAAAAGATACAAAGGGCAGGGGGAAAGAAGAGAAAACTGAAACACAAGGAGGTGTTGAAATTATGGGAGATCTCTGTATGTCCCAAGCTTCAGAACAAAAAAGTAAACAGCAAAACGTTAACACTGTTGTTGTAAAAGGGCAAGATGTTTATTGTGACAAGCCTAGCTACTAGAGTGTCATGCTTCCTCCCAGAATGCCACCTTCATGCTGTTCTGCTGCACTCTCAACACAGATCATCACTGAACAGGTGGGAAGAATTAACGCTGTTTGATATCCCAAGCCCTGTGTACATTCCAAAAGCAACATAAAGGGGTGTTTTTCCATAGAGTGTGAATCTGTACACTGGCCTGAGAGTACCCAAACTCCAGGCAAAAGGTTCCCTGTGTGCTATCTAAATGTTCCTTATAAATAAGCCACACAGTGCATAGGCTTCTAGCAGCATTTTTGCTTTTACACATGCAGACCAGGTTAGTATAAAACTAATAATAATGATGATCAGATTTTGTTATAGGCTACTGTAGATTGCATGGCGAGGGAGCATTGAAATTCCTGCATTGTGTAAAATGGGGAAACTACTTAACAATGTGTTGTCTGGCTTTGTGGTTCGATAGTATATACATAAAGCAATAAATGCAAAACAATATACTGTAAAAGTCATTAAAAGTTGATCCGTATCTGTTAAGTGGTTGATGCGCTGCATCTGCTCTGTGTATAAATAGAGGGCATCAGTCTTCAGGGCCATCACTCCAGGGTCACCTTTCATAAGCACTAAGGCCCACAGCCCAAAAGGGGTTCAGACATCTAACTCCCATTGATTTTAATACCTCAGATACCTGTGAGTATTTGGACTTAAGAGCCTCTTTTTATCAACTTCAGTGAGTTTTGGATCAGGACTGATATGTATTTTAAAAATATTTTAAACTGATTAAGACCTACAGTTTGGTCTGCCCGCTCAGGCCCTCCTTGGTTGAAAACAGTGCCTATTGCTAGTAGCCAGATCCAATTTGCAGGCCTGACTCTGCAAACAGCTGTTCATATGCAGTGAGATCATAACTCCTGCTCAGACATGCAGGGAAGTAAGGGGGCATAGGACACTCCCTTATTCCTCTGCACAGGCTGCCTGTATCATGGGTAGCAGCGTGGGCAGGGAAAGCAGAAGGTGTGGGGCCACTGCTCCCCTCCCTGTGCTAGTGGACAGAAAGTGGGTGGAGCCTGGGTTCACTTCTCCAACGGGCTGGCTGGCACAGCTGCTCCAGTACACAGAGGGAAGGAATCTGCTCCAGTTATCTAGAGCTGGTGCAGCTAACTTCCTCCCTAGAGCAAGAGGGGAACCAGGAAGCAGATTCTGACTCTCTGACTCACACTCTGTTCTGCTTGTGGAGCAGAGCAGCTACATAGTGACCCTTACTCAGAGCTTCTAGCAAAGCCATGCCTGAGGCTATGAGTAATCCCACTGAACCCGGCACCATTTATTATTTATTGCTTTAGTATTTCTCTCTTCATTGTAATTTTTTTCCTCCTCTCTCCTTCTTAGGAGTTTGAGTCTGCAAAGCTTCACTCAACCAAGTAACCCTAAAGAGCTTTGAATAGAGAATCTGACGGAACTAAGCCACACTCCATAGATGAGTAAAGATTCACGAGGTCAAGCTCTTTCTATGGAGTTAAGAGGAAACGAGATCACTAATCTTCAGAAGGAACAATTACAGACCACAGAACAGCACTCCTGGACTCGGGAAGTGATCTGCTTTCCCTTTGTTAGTCGGGGATAATCTAGAGGTATGCTGTGTAGGGCCAGATTACAGTTGGTCTGTGTGTGTGCATGCCAGGGGATAGAGGATGGAAGAAGTCTCTTCCTACCCACCCACGTGTCCTCTGTGAAGGAGGCAGCGACAATTATAGACTTTAAGGGCACAGCTGCTTTACCCCAACCCTTATGGGAAAGTCCTATGGAATTTAAAAGTGATGAAACCAATCGGGCACTCAAATAATATAATAGAGCTATATAAAATTTATTCTGCAGACCTATGAAATTTAACAGATTTTAATAGGGTTTTTTTGGAACAATCCTTTCTATCGCAAGATTATCATAGAATCATAGGACTGGAAGGGACCTCAGGAGGTCATCTAGTCCAGTCCCTTGCACCCATGGTAGCACTAAGTATTATCTAGACCGTTCCTGATAGGTGTTTGTCTAAACTGCTCTTAAAAATCTCCAGTGATGGAGATTCCACAATCTCCCTACACAATTTATTCCAGTGCTTAACCACTCTCACAGGAAGTTTTTCCTAATGTCTAACCTAAACCTCCCTTGCTGCAATTTTAGCCCATTGCTTCTTGTCCTATCCTGAGAGGTTAAGGCCTGGTCTACACTAGGAGTTTATGTCGAATTTAGCAGCATTAATTCGACTTAACCGTGCACCCATCCACACCAGGAAGCTAATTAGTTCAACCTAGAGGGCTCTTTAGTTCGAATTCTGTACTCCTCCCCGACGAGGGGAATAGTGCTAAATTCGACATGGCTATGTCGAATTAGGCTATGTGTGGATGGAAATCGACCTTAGTAGCTCCGGGAGCTATCCCACAGTGCACCACTCTGTTGATGCTCTGGACAGCAGTCCGAGCTTGGATGTTCTGACCAGCCACACAGGAAATGCCCAGGGAAAATTTGACACGCTCCGGCGCCTTGTGGATGTTCTGCAGGACCGCAGGCAGGAGGACAGAGCCCCCCTGCAGTGTATCTGCAACCGCCCTCCCCCGCCACAAATTCCCAAACCCTCACCCAAAGTAACAAGAAGGAGGGGCGACAGGGGCCGTGAAAACTGTCACTGCACCCCTGCAGAGTGCACAAATACAAGAAGGCTCTCATTCCCTAAATGTTGAGAAGTCCTTCCCTTCCTGGCTCACCGAAGCCCCAATCCCAGTTTCATCCCCTAACTGTGTAGTTGATTATTAAAAGTAGTTTGCTGTTAATTACTATTTCCATCAAGTTTTTCTACAGAAGACTTTCTGTGAAGAGGGGGGGAAGAGGGTTGTTAATTGCATAGGACAGTCACCTTTACCAGAGTACAGACACGGGGGCAGGATCAACAGCAGGTCACACACACAGTGCAGTCAGTAGGCACCCTGGTCGGTCTGGGAGGTGTTTTCCATGTTCTGTGTGGGTGGGGGGTACGTGACTTTGTGTCATGGGAGGGCGGTTACAGAACTTATGCAGCGGTCCTTGTCCCGGACCACAGAGCCACTCAGCAGGGGAATCTGTAACCGTCCTCCCCCGCCACAAGGTCACATAGCCCCCGCACACAGAGTCCCAAAAAGGAGGGATGGCAGGCTCCGTTGAAACCACCAGTCGGGCACTGCGGACCACTCTAGGAGCAGGAGCCTGTCATTCCTCGAGTGTAGAAGCGGTGTTAACATCACTGCACACCCTACCCACCACAGTCTGCATCCCTGTTTCAACCCTTTAATGCGAATTCATTAATAAAGAAAAAATTGTTAATTAACAATGTTCCATTAACTTTATTTTTAAATGTGTGTTGGAAGGGGGGAAACGTGGTGAACGGGATATGTAACCGCAGAAGAAAGTCAACAGTAACTGAAGCAGGGGCAGGTACAGCTTCTCTGTAAAGAAACTGAACAGTCACAGGTTACCCTGCTCGCTGAGGAACCTAGCTTTCAAAGCCTCACGGATGCACAGCGCTTCCCGCTGGGCTCTTCTAATTGCACGGCTGTCTGGCTGAGCATAATCAGCAGCCAGGCGAATTGCCTCAACCTCCCATCCCTCCATAAAGGTCTCTCCCTTGCTCTCACAGAGATTGTGGAGCACACAGCAAGCTGCAATAACAATGGGGCTATTGGTTTTGCTGAGATCCGAGCGAGTCAGTAAGCTCCTCCATCTCCCCTTGAGACATCCGAAAGCACGTTGAATGATGACAGTTACCCAAGACCACCCTCGACACATTTTTCCCCCCAGCATGCATTGTGGGGAAATCCCAGAATTCAAATGGGCAGCGGGGACTGCGGGAACTGTGGGATAGCTTCCCACAGTGCACCGCTTCCAATGTCGACGCTTGCCCCGTTAGTGTGGACTCACAAAGTCGAATTAGTGTCCTTAGTGTGGACACACAAATTCGACTTTGTAAGGTCGATTCCACAAATTCGAATTAAGTTAAATCGAACTAATCTGGTAGTGTAGACATACCCTAAGAAAAACAATTCTTCTCCCTCCTCCTTGTAACAACCTTTTATGTACTTGAAAACCATTATCACGTCCCCTCTCAGTCATCTCTTTTCCAGACTATACAAACACAGTTTTTTCAATCTTCCCTCATAGCTCGTTTTCTAGACCTTTAATCATGTTTGCTGCTCTTCTCTGGACTTTCTCCAATTTGTCCACACTTTCCTGAAATGTGGTGCCCAGAACTGGATATCATTCTCCAGTTGAGGCCTAGTCAGCACGGAGTAGAGTGGAAGAATTACTTCTTGTGTCTTGCTTACAACACTCCTGCTACTATATCCCAGAATGATGTTCACTATTTTGGCAACAGCATTACACTGTTGACTCATATTTAGCTTATGGTCCGCTATTACCTCCAGATCCCTTTCCGCAGTACTCCTTCCTAGGCAGACATATCCCATTTTGTATGTGTGCAACTGATTGTTCCTTCCTAAGTGGAGTACTTTGCATTTGTTCTTATTTAATTTCATCCTATTTACTTCAGAACATTTCTCCAATTTGTCCAGATCATTTTGTATTTTAATCATATCCTCCAAAGCACTTCCCAGCTTGGTATTGTCCACAAACTTTATAAGTGTACTTTCTATACCATTATCTAAATTATTGATGAAGCTATTGAACAGAACCGGACCCAGAACTAATCCCTGCAGGACCCCACTCGTTATGCCCTCCCAGCATAACTATCCAGCATTGATAACTACTTTCTGGGAACGGTTTTCCAACCAGTTTTGCACCCACCTTATAATAGCTCCATCTAGGTTGCATTTCCCCAGTTTGTTTATGAGAAGGTCATGTGAACCAGTATCAAAAGCTTTACTAAAATCCAGATATACCACATCTACCACTTCCCCTCTATCCACAAGATTTGTTACCCTGTCAATAAAAGCTATCAGGTTGGTTTGACACGATTTGTTCTTGACAAATACATGCTGACTGTTGCTAATCACCTTATTATCTTCTAGATGTTTGCAAATTGATTGCTTAATTATTTGCTCCATTATCTTTCTGGGTACAAACGATAAGCTGACTGGTCTGTAATTTCCCGGGTTGTCCTTATTTCCCTTTTTATAGATTGGCTCTATATTTGCCCTTTCCCAGTCTTCTGGAATCTCTCCTGTCTTCCATCACTTTTCAAAAATAATTGCTAATGGCTAAGTTATCTCCTCAGTCAGCTCCTTCAGTATTCTAGGATGCATTTCATCAGGTCCTGGTGACTTGAAGACATCTAACTTATCTAAGAGGGGTAGCCATGTTAATCTGTATCAGTAAAAACAACGAAGAGTCCTTGTGGCACCTTAGAGACTAACAAATTTATTTGGGCATAAGCTTTCATGAGAAATAACCATCTGATGAAGTGGGCTATATCCTGTAAAAGCTTATGCCCAAATAAATTTGTTAGTCTCTAAGGTGCCACAAGGACTCCTCGTTGTTTTAATTTGTCTAAGTAATTTTTAACTTGTTCTTTTCCTATCTTAGCCTCTGATCCTACCTCATTTTCACTGATATTCACTATGTTAGACATCCACTCACCACCAACATCCTTGGTGAAGACTGAAACAAAGAAGTCATTAAGCACCTCAGCCATTTCCACATTTGCTGTTATTATTCCCGCCCCCTCATTGAGTAACAGGCCTACTCTGCCCTTGGTCTTCCTCTTGCTTCTAATGTATTTATAGAATGTTTTCTTGTTTTCCTTTATGTCTCTAGCTAGTTTGATCTTGTTTTGTGCCTTGGCTTGCCTCTTGTGCTCTTAATAATGTGTCTCTGAAAAACTGCCAATTGTCTTCAATTGTTTTTCCCCTTAGACTTGCTTCCCATGGACTCTTACCTATCAACTCCCTGAGTTTGCTAAAGTCTGCCTTCTTGAAACCCATTGTCTTTATTTTGCTGTTCTCCCTCCTAGCATTCCTTAGAATCATGAACTCTATAATTTCATGATCACTTCCACCTAAACTGCCTTCCACTTTCAAATTCTCAACTAATTCCTCCCTATTTGTCCAAATCAAATCTAGAACAGCCTCTCACCTAGTAGCTTTCTCCACCATCTGAAATAAAAAATTGTCTCCAATACATTCCAAGAACTTGTTGAATAATCTGTGCCCTGCTGTTTTATATTCCCAAGAGAAGTCTGAGTAGTTGAAGTCCCCCATCACCACCAAGTCCTGTGCTTTGGATGATTTTGTTAGTTGCTTAAAAAAAGCCTCATCCACCATTTCTTCCTTGTTTGATGGTCTGTAGTAGACCCCTACCATGACATCATCCTTGTTTTTACCTCTTTTATCCTTACCCAGAGACTTTCAACAAGTCTGTCTCCTATTTCCATCTCAAGCTCAATCCATTTGTATACATTTTTAATATATAAGGCAATAGCTCCTCTCTTTCTTCCCTGCCTGTCCTTCCTGAGCAAGCTGAACCTTTCTATGCCAATATTCCAGTCTTGCATATTATCCCACCAAGTCTCTGTGATGCCAACTATGTCATAGTTCTGCTTATTTACTAGCATTTTGAGTTCTTCCTGCTTAATCCCCTGCTTATTATGATTCACTATTAGATTCTATGGAGTGGCTGAAGGAACCTACAGAAGGAGTAGGTAGGCCCATGGCCTTGCCACACTTTTCACCAGTCAGCAAAGCTGGCTGGCTGCAGAGAGGCGCATGCATTGTATCCTCCTAACAGGGGGCAATGCAGCCGTGCTCCCCCCAGAGCTCTTGGAAGCATTGCCCCGGTGTTCACTCTGAATCTACACTACCCCCAACATGGGCCTATGCTTTAACAGCAGCATGTGGCATGGGATTGTTTGCAAAGATTGTTTACATTTGCAGCACCAAGTTGAGGCATTTAGCCAAGGCTCTCAGGGAGGTACAATTCTACTTGACCAGCCTAATGCTCATGGGGACAGCACAATCTGCACTGTCCTTTAACATGGTGCAGCCTGCTCCCCTCTCAATGCTGCTGTCCCACTGTATGAGCCTGAGCATGGTTTGGAGGAATGGGATCAGCTCCTTCTGACCCCTCCCTGTCCCTTCGAAGTAGTGTGTGTCCCCAGGAAGCAGTCTCTGCTCCACTTTTTGTGTAGCCTGCACAATTATGATACAATAACTGTGCAGGAAGGGGCTGGAAAGCTGATAGGCTGCCCCTACTGGGAATCCCCAGTGTAGGGGAATCTGTGCATGCTGTAGACTAGAGCCAGGGTAACCCGCTCATGCATCACTTCTCTCCTGCCTGGTCAGGGTGGTGCTGGATAACCTAGGAAGTGTTGCCTGAGTGGAATACACTCCTGTAGTCCCTGGCTGGTGCACCTGTTCCATGAGGCCATAGCTAATGAGCCAGGAGTTGTGAGATTAAAACAGCCCCAGGATTGAGAAGTCAGAAATAATTGTTTTACAGCTTTTCCCCAGCCCCCTACAACAGCATCCAGTGTTCAGTGCTTCAAGGCCCCAATCTTCAGCAAGTCTCTTCTGTTTAACAGCCTAGCTGTCCATGTGGAGAAAGCTGCATCTTGTGGGGTGCACCAGTCACTGAGTTTATGTCCCACTAGTTTAGATCTGCAGGTAGCTCAATGTCAGACATCCTATTTGCTTTTTCGGATCACGTGCCAGGTTTTTAACATTTCACTATTGCCTTGCCCTAGATTCATATGGAAATAGTGACGCCAATGTCTGGACAAGACATGGACAGTTTGTGATTGCATGGTTTAAGTGCCTATAAAATATGACCCTGGTTACTGCAAGGAGAAAAATGCTGACAAATCAGATCTTTTCATAGAGGAGACTGGCTTGAATAAAAGCACCTAAGGACTATAAAGTTTATTCTTGGGAGAAAGGCAAGTAGAGACACGCACACTCACACATGCACACACACACAAAACCATCATGCCAGGAAATATTAGGTATAAATAATGGGGTTGGCTGGATTTTTGCCATGCCAGCTTCATGGAGCTGCACGAGATTTATGACTATATTTACATTTTTAAAGCTTTTTTAATTTTTAAAAAATCATCTGCTAATTGCTTATAAGGCAAAGTTGTGCAGCAAAATAGTGCCCCTTTATTAAAAACTCTTCAGCCTTGCAATCACTTTGCAGTTTTATTATTAGCTTTGATAGCCCAAAGGATCAAGACTAACATATGTCAAGAGCTGGGCTGGGAGCATATCTGTGTGTGTGTCTACGTATGGTGATTTTCTTCAGGTCAGCTGCAAGCCAGTTTAAATTTAGCCATCTTGGCCCTGATGTAGTCCACATGGCTGAAATTCCCAATCCATTTACCCAGGAAATTACTGTAGCAGTGGACTGCCAAATTCACAGTTCTGTTAGTCCGACACTCAAAGCTGTTGCATTAGTGCTGTAGTTGAGCAGAATACACTTTCTAGCATTAAACAACCAAAACCTGAGAGTTTTCTATGTTCATTTGTTTAAAAGAAACAATTGGAACAACTTTTGTCCTTATCATTATTCTGGAAACTGTCAATATTGATTGTCATTTGTTGTCCTCTATCAGAGGCTGGTGCGACTTCAAGGACAGGAAGGAAGCAAATGGGCTCACATAGGATTTCTGAAAGCACAAGTCTGTTTCCTCTAGCAGACAATGGTGAATCATAGTCTGCAAACTGAATCACTGATTGGCAACAGTTTTGCATGCCAAATAATCCCACAGTGGACAAGATAAAGGGCCTAAAAATATGGAGAGATGGATCACTTTAATTTACGGATGGAAGGTTGGTCTAGTGGATAGGGCACTAGACTGGACCTCAGAAGACCTATCCAGCCACAGATCCTGGACAAATCATTTAATCTATGTTGTGACTCAATTCCGTAATATTTCCCTACCTCATAGGGTGGTAGTGAAGGTAAATCCATTCACGACTGTGAGATGCTCAGAAGCTATGATGATGATAGCCACCTTAGAATCACCTAGGTTGATCATCATTTGCTTTAAAAAAATCATTTGCTTTTAGTCCAACTTTAAAGCAAAGATGGACTGAACCAAAAAACATCTCTCCTCTCCCTTCTGAATGTTGGGAAAGTCCCAGTCCTAGGGTGACCAGACAGCAAGTGTGAAAAATCAGGACAGTGGGTGGGGGATAATAGGAGCCTATATAAGAAAAAGTTCCAAAAATCGGGACTGTCCCTATAAAATCGGGACATCTGGTCACCCTACCCAGTCCAGATCTGAATTTCCAGGGTTAGGCCAATCTCTTTTTGCACTGTGAAAGGCCAGGCATCCTTGGAGAAGGCATCACTATATTTATTCCTTATGAAACACATTCAGAATGTCAGTGCCTGGGGATGCATTAGAAGGTGGAAGCACTCACAGCCATCCTCTCCTGAAGGATACTCAACTCAACTGCACCCACCTGGAAAGAAAATTCCTCTCTGATGATGGCCCCGTAGGTAGGAATTTTTCTAAGGGCCATTCCTAAAACAGTGAATCCTTCATGAGGAAAACTGAAATAAATGACAAGTTCTTCACTGTCACCCCTGAAGCTGAGAGATTCTTATATGGCCACCATTCTGCAACAAGAACTGTCTTACAGTTTCTCCAGGAGATATTGATGTTTCTCCATGGGAAAAGAGACACACACCAAAGAAGCCACTTAAAAGAAAGAGATTAATCTTTCCATGTGATTCATCCAATAATCCAGGGCAAAACCTCTGAAAAATATTTGCTGACATTTTCCATCAAGAGACCTTATGTGTAGTGTATTTGCATTCTTTCGGTGGGAGCTCTATTAAAGCATAAAACAGTCCACTATTTGAAAATTACAGAAGTATAAAAATAACAAGACTGTTACTAATTCAGGACATACTTTTGCTCTCACTTAACTGTGGAACGCCAGGCTGTAATGCATTATTCACACTTCAAGGATTTAAGAAGCAGCGGTTAGAGTAGGGTTTGGGTATTGATTAGCCAAAGCTACACGTTGATTGGCTAGTTGGGGAATCTGTGCTCCAGGTTCCCTTCTGTGGTGTCGAGCTGGGATTTTGTAGCCCAAATTAATCTACCCTATGCTTCTTGGTCAAATTTATCCCTCGTGTGATTCTATTGGCTTCAGTGGGGTTGCACTCAGGTTGAATTTGCCTGAGTTCATTTGATGTGTGTAGAAAAGGTTACTATAGGGAAATATAATGCAACTCCTTTCCTTTCCTTTTTTCTACATATGCTTCCCCCTGCCCTTTCTCTCTTCCCATAATCCTCCTCTCTGACTGCCCCATCTTTTCCCCCTCCAGTTGCTACCTCCCCTTTTCCCTTCTCTCAACCTTTACATTTTCAGTGCTACCTCAGATGTTGTCTTGGGACCTCTGAAAAGGCTTCTCCTCCAGTTTAGTAAATAACAGTTAACCTGACGGTGTGTGGCTGCCTCTCTGGCACTGCTGAGTGCCGCTGCTAGGTTGGGAAGGGAAGCGGTGGTTTCCCTCTCAATACATTGTGGCTAGCTCTCCTCTAGCAGCACTCTGAGGGAAACCGCTGCCTCCCTTCCCACCCTCACCCTGACATGCAGCAGGCTTAAAGAAGTGCCCAGGAGCCTCCGAAACAAAGTTTCACTTAAGAAGGGGAAATAAGCAATTATTGAAGTTTCTGGGGTCCCTGTTCAGCTTCCTTGGTAAGGAGAGCAGAAAAGTGATGGAAGGGGAGGAAAGAGACAGGAGGAGCTCTGAAGAAAAAGTAGGGATTTTTAACTGCTTTCAGCCCAGTTAGCCAGCTTCCTTTTCGGTAGCAGTTTGTGGTCCAACAGTCACTTTTCACTCACTTGGGATCTAAATCTAATCCTGCCTTCTTTGCTTACCTAAAACTCTTACTGACTTATTGATGGCAGTTTATACAGCACTGTTGATGTGGATGGTGCTTCACAAAGATGACTCCAATGGGAGTCGTAGGTGAGCAAGGAATGCAGAGTCTGTCCCTTTATAAGGGTAAATAACTTCTAGAGTTTTAGGAAACTAGGAGTGAGCAGGAAACACCGTCAGACCTACTTTATGCAAAATGCAAGACACAGACAAAACAAGCTATTGGGGAAGATGCTTGAAGCAAAAAGTATAAACGAGTTCCGGAGATACCAACTGTAGGTGCCTCCCTACAGTAAAATGAATGGACAAGTATGACTGAGAAAACTCAGAGTGCAATTAAGATATACCAGAAAGGGGAGTTTTATTAGATTAGGCTAGAGGGGAACAAATGGTATATTGGATGAATTTCTTTTTCTTATGCTAATCAAATATTCGCTATTTGAATGTATAGGACAGATTTTTACTCAAGGGGATGATGGCAAATATTGCAGATTTGAGCCGCCGTGCTTTGCTGCAGTTGGCCACTGAAGCTACATCCTGAGTGGAAGACACTACGAGCACTTCTAGTGCAAATATTGACTTGCCCTTTGAAATTTGCTTTCAAGGAATATTTCCTCCATTTAACTGGATCACTGAAATATATGCGGGAAGTGAGCACAAAAGGGCACAAAAATGGCTTTATTTGCCCAGCTCTAGACCAGTTACCATTTTCCTGTTCTTAATGTGGTATATTTTCTTTATGTAACTTACATACTGGTATTTCTCCTACTCAAGTGCTCTCCAGAATGGCATTTCCAGTGGTGACATTAGAGCATCAGGCAATTCTTATTACAGAAGGATGTTACATCATTATTGACACTATTCATTGATAAAGGCAGCATTTTCAGAAATTATGGGAAGAAGAGGCCTTCCTTGATAAGCAGCAACTCTTTAATATCCCCAAATAGCCAACTAATCTGGTTTAGAGTCCAGCCATGGTAGGACACTTAATAGCTGGCAGGGGGGAGGCTAGGGGGAGTTGCAGGGAATCTCTGTATTGGAGGGGGATTGGAGGGTGGCACACTGGGAGCTTGTGGGGGATTGGAGGGATGCAAGGATCACCTGACGTGCAATAAGGTGACCTATACAAGCTACAAAGTGTGTGTGTGAGACCCCCTCATAATTATTGGCTACCACTACAAATGATGTTTGATATTGTGCATGTTTGTTGTAGATTGAATGATAAGTTTCTTCTCTATAGTGGCAACAATGCTGCTTTTCAGTTATGTAGGTGAACGTGAAATATTACACGATTTTTAAAAAAAATCACGTGCCAAATTATAATAATGAATTATTAAAAATTATTAAACATTCTGGTTAACACACAGCCTGAGAGAGCCTATAAATCGCAAAGCAGGGATGAAGCAATGATTTGCTTTACTCGCTGCACTTGTGCGGAGGCTAACAACACTCAGAATCAAGGCCACATATGCCTTTGCTCAGTGTCAGTAAGATCTCGTTATAAACTTTCAGTGCGGAAGACAGGCTGTATAAAGCTTTTGCTTTCAGAATCACAGTCATGTATTATTATCAGTATTTGTTTTACAGGACAGTCTTGAGGCCTTGTCTGAGACTGGGGCCCCAGCATGATAGGCACTGTTCAGACACCTAATAAAAGACAGCTCCCACTCCAAAGAGCTTACAGTGTGAATATAAATAGCCAGGACAGACAAAAGGAAATGGTGGGGGTTGGGGGGTCAACTGTAAATTGCTGTAGTTATAAAGAGCAGGATAGCAGCATTGCTGAAAGTGTAATCCTGGTCTCCCAGTTCTGAGTCTGGTGTCTTCTCCATTACACAGTGCTGCCTTCCCAAGCAAAGGAAAGTAAAAGGAAAGGTCAAAGACTGATTTTTCAGATGGAAGATATCAGTGGCCACAGTTTGTTACCTGATCCCATTAAGACAATTGCCATGATTTATAAGGCACCAGTATTGCAAGGGGATTCATACAGGTATTGTGGAGTACCACTGAAGCTAATGGGACTTTATGTATATTCAGCCTACATGGATCCCACGACAAGACTGGGGTCTGAAAAATTATTCCAGCTGCCTTTACCAATTGGAAGATCCAATGAACACTACAGGTCAGATAAGTCAATGGAACAGCTGTTTTCAATGAAAAGCTAATTCTGTAAACAAAGTACACGGTTCCAAACATGTCTGGTATCAAACAAGGTCTCAGGTTTTGGTTTCTTTTTGTGTGAGAGTATCTATGTGGAGCCCAATGGGTAATAATCTGCTACTTAAAATTGAGATGATTGAGAAGAAATGGACAAAGAAAAAGGCCATGTTCCATGTAATAATTTCACATGGATTTAGAAGAAACTGACATTCAATATAATAAAAATAAAAATGTGTCAGGATTTACTTCAGCTAATATGAGTTTTATAAACATTTGCTAGAGCTGAGACAGACATAGCCATAGAACAGAACCAGGAGTGCCTTCTTCAGTTCTGTGAGCAAATGAGACACATCAGTGCAAGGTAAAACCTATAGGAGGTGTGACAGACCCAAACCAGTGGGGTACAGGAGTCTGGTAGAGGGCATACAGGTCACTGGATCAGTAGTTTTCTGTTCCCTGAGTGACCAGAGCAGGGGCTGCACTAGAGTAATCAGGAACCTGCTAGAACCAGTTAAGGCAGACAGGCTGATTAGAACACCTGCAGCCAATCAAGGCAGGCTAATCAGGGCACCTGGGTTTAAAAAGGAGCTCACTCCAGTCAGGCAGGGGGGAGCCAGAGGAGAGGAAGTGCGTGTGAGGAGCTGGGAGCAAGAGGCACAAGGAGCTGAGAGTGAGAGGGTGTGCTGTTGGAGGACTAAGGAGTACAAGTGTTATCAGACACCAGGAGGAAGGTCCTGTGGTGAGGATAAAGAAGGTGTTTGGAGGAGGCCATGAGGAAGTAGCCCAGGGAGTTGTAGCTCTCATGCAGCTGTTACAGGAAGCACTATAGACAGCTGCAATCCACAGGGCCCTGGGCTGGAACCCGGAGTAGAGGGCGGGCCTGGGTTCCTCCCAAACCTGCCAACTCCTGATCAGACACAGGAGGAGTTGACCCAGACTGTGGGGAAGATCACTGAGGTGAGCAAATCTGCCAAGAAGCGCAGGACCCACCAAGGTAGAGGAGGAACTTTGTCACAGAGGGTAGAAATTTAATAGGAAGGATGGTAAAGCATTTTACAAACATTAACAAATCACAACACCCCTGTGAGATAGCTGTGGAAAAACTGAGCCACAGAAGGAAGTAACTTGCCCAAGACCTTATACAACATCCATGGCTGAGCCTGGGACAGACCATATGTATGAATAAGATGACTTTCTTCCCTCTCAACTTTAAAGGTACAAGAATTTTTGGCAGACTCTCCTAGCATTCAAATTTGGGAACAGTAGTGCCCAAAATGAAAAGAATACAGACCAGGACCCCTATCCCACAAGATTCTCTCTGTGGGTGAAACCTGCAGCTGAAGAGTCCTTGAGTGTAAGAAGGTTCTCATCTATATTGTCTAGGGTCTCATACCATGATAATCACTGTAGTCTCACTGTAGCATGCTGACTATTCTACCTCCACTCACCACCCACCAGAGTAGAGGCAAAGGAGGTAGGGCATAGCTGAGCTCCTGCTCTCCGCAGCCATCAGAACAGATTCAGGGGGTTGTGGACATCTGAGCACAGCATGGAGCAGCCCCAAGGCTGCTCTAAATTACCCAAGGGACCCAGAATCAGGAAACAGCAAGGTGGTGAAAATATATTTTTGCCCTTCACAGTCACATCCTGCACTAAGCACAGCTCAACTGACTCCAAATATCGTACACACCCCAGTGAGTGCAGAGTGCATAACTAACTTACGGACAGATTTCTGAATATGTGTTCATCCTTCTCTAAAGTATAAGAAATAAATAGAAGAGAAGTAGTTGCAATATTATTAACACCCAAATGTGGAAACAGAAAACAGAACAAAAGTCTCCATATCAGTCACGTCAAATGGGAGTATCCTTTGAAAGTTTGCTTCAGTTCAATTCAGCATGATACTAGCAGTCTTCAGATGGAAAAAAAGGTTCATGTCTTGCAGCAGAAGCATAGAAAGCTTGTTTGGGAGTCTGTCAGATTTAAAAACCAGCCTGGAAGTTTGTCAGCTGCAAGGACTGAGAGAAGTGAAGAGGTTTTTGTGTGGAAGGAATGGCTGCCAGAGAAGGGGGAAAAGGGCATGGACTGGGGGAAGTCTCTTCAGGGGAGAGATGGCAATAGGAGGTGAGGGAGGGAAGGGAGAAGATTGGGGCAGGATTAAGAAGCCTTTTAGGGAGAATGTGTGGGAGGATCAGGGAGTGTCTTCAGAGGAGAGATGGTGTTAAGGGAGACAGGAGGGACTGTGACATATCCTAGGCCTTGGCTTCACTGCAGTGTTAGCTCAAGGCCCCAAGATCTGTCCCTAAACTGACTCCTATCCACTCACAACAAAATCTCTAGCTCAAGTTAATTGGTGCTTTAAACTCCAGCTAGCTGGCCTGTGGGGAGGGGGCATTGAAGCTCAAGCATTGCTGATGCTGGAGCTAGTAATGCAGTGTGGATGCAGCAGCTTCAGTTACAACAATTCATCAACTGCTAATCCAATCACTCTGTGTAGCTCTAGTGTTGTTTCACAGTGTGGTCACTCTTAGGGTATATGTCTACACTGCAAACGAAATGGACAGGGATCAGGAGAGAATCTGGGCAGCCTTCATAGGAGCTGGGTGTCTCTTAGGGAGAGAGGGGCTGGTGTGGGGAGAGAGCAGAAAGGATTAGGGAGTCTCTTTGGGGAGGCCTCATTCATTGGAACCGAGGACCTTGCTAGTAGGAGGGATAGACTCATTGCAAATTGGGACAATGCACTTTGGGATTTGCAAAGGGAAGGTGATGGCCTAGGAACCTCCAGATGATGAGGGAACTACCAGTGTGAGTGAAGAGGGAGTGGACGTGCCTTGTGACATGAAGCTACCTCCTGTGTGACTTGTTAGAAAGCTTTGTCCCCACTTCAGATAAGGCAGTCTCAGAAATCACTTTTAATTTCAGGCTGTCCTGTTCAAGAGACCCACTGTTCTGACATGTGTCCTCTACCTTGGGATATGTTTACCTAGATACTTTTCTATTTATAAAACAAACAAACAAACAAACCCTCTCTGCTTCTATTTTCGTTTAGTTTTCCCTAAATACAGGTAGAGAAAATCTTTTTCCAGAACTTCCACTCCCCAATTTTTTTCCTGCGGTGGGTTAGCCTATAATTTAAGAGTTTTGGTTTAATTAGGTTTTAAACTTCCCTCTCTTAATTACTTTTTTTTTTTACACCTAAATATGCTGCTATTTGGAGCACAAACAGACAGTGATAACAATTAGTGAAATAATTACACTCTTTCTGTCAATGTAACCTCATGGCACAGAAAGTATTACAAATCCATTTTAAAACATATTAAATGTTCATATTAATGAGGATAATAGAGAACAAGTACCAGCAAACTAAATATTGTTAATGATTTTGAGCTATTAAATTCATTACCATTTCCTTTCATAATAAAGTGGTTACTTGCTAATGAGACCTTTTTTAACTCATCATTATTGAATTCATTACATTGTGTGCAGTTAACCCTTAAAGGTCTGCCTGGGTGTATAGGCACAATTAAAAAACTATTTCAGTATCATATTAAGAAGATATGTGGTTTGGAATTCTTTCTGTATTTTTGACGGTAGCTCCATGTACTTTTCGTCTGGTACATTTTCTTGACACATCATGCCTAGCAGCTTCTTAGCTGTCATAGCAGCTTCAGCGTCACATATTATGGAAACATGCTGTAGTCATTTCATTTAATAAGTGTAGCCCACTAGTACAGTAAATGGCTGAAGTCAGTTAGCCACTCTCCTTTGTATATGTCTTCCTCCACAGTCCTGGAGTGAAAACCTGTCCCCACTGAAGTCAGTGGCAAAACTCCCATTGAGTTCAATGCAGCGCAGATTACAATCCTGGAGTCTTAAATCCTACCTCTTCTGCAGGATTTTTCCTGCCCCGTAGCATGAAATCCACTGAACAACACTGAGTTCCTGTGAAAACGATATTCCTTTCCTATGGAACCTTCTCTAGGACTGTATATACAAGAGAGAATGTTCTCTCACTTTATAAACGTGAGTAAATGTCAGCTTGTGAAGAGATCAGACCCCACAGTATTAGTCTATACATTTCTCCTCTCATTCATCTTGCCCTCCATCCTCCCTCTCTCATATACCACTCAATTCCCATTCGGTCTAGGTTGGAACATAGGGTCCCCACTTCCACAATGAGTAAATAGTTCTGCCAGCTCCTTTTCTCCTTCCCCTTTGTTCTCCCTCCATTCTTTGTTTCCCATCCTGTCTCCCTCCCACTCCTTCCCTGCACCCCATAGTGCCTCCTTCCTTTCATGCCTTCCCTTTGCAAAAAAGAATGATCTTCAAAATAAACCGTAGACGCCACACCTCTCATAAAGCTGGACTGAGCCCCAAGTGCAGTGTCTGCAATGTGCTCAGAGGCAATGCTAAGAGGCACAGACCCAGCAACAATTTTAATAAGGCCTCTTATTTCCAGTCAGCAACACCCCTGAATGTTGCTTCACATGCCACCAATGTTGGTTCCCTCCTCCTGATAGTCCCTTTCCTTCCTGTCCACTACCAACAGATCTGACTGGGATTCTCAGTGGCTCTTCCATGCCACATTCAGACACAGATATTTTTGCCTGGGATTCAGTTATTCCATGGAAAACAGGGACTATATTCACAGCCCATTTTCTTAGCATTTTGCAACTATAAGTGATATTTGTTTAACCATTGAAAATATGTTGCATGTCTAAAGAAAATCATTTTCATGTGGAAGCAGACAAGGTCTGATCTCAAGTTATAATAATGCAAATAGTCATACAGTTGTTGTGCAAATCACTGGGCTCTGGCTTAAGTCAGAGCAGAGAGATTTCAGAGCATGCTGCAGTAGTCTTCTATTTGCAAAAGCCATTCTTGCAACAACTGGATGAGAGAGGATTGCAACAACACACTAATACCAATAAGCAAGGCTGCCATACTGGGCAGTGGTAAAGCATAGTAATGTCCACTATGGACAGTTCTATGACCCTAGGGTGACCAGACAGCAAGTGTGAAAAATCGGGACAGGGGGTGGGGGGGTAATAGGAGCCTATATAAGAAAAAGCCCCCAAAATCGGGACTGTCTCTATAAAATCGAGACATCTGGTCACCCTATATGACCCTTGTGTAGCAAAATTCTCCATTGCTGACAATGGGTGTCACCAACAAATCATTTTGCTAGTGTGGCTAAATCTTGTGTGACACTTAATATTACTATATTTGAGGGCTAGAAACTATGCCAATGAATACCCTAGCAATCTGATAGATACTAGATTAGATATGTGGATACTGCATGGCACTTCAGAAACAACACTGAGTCATTATTCAGATCAGACCCTCCCCCTTCCGCCAATCAGAATGTTGGGATTTGCATACCTGAGAAACAACCACACAGGTATGGGCCAGCCAGCAACTGAACAGTCAGTAACTGAAAAGCATCCCTTCTGTGGCTGAGAAAATTCCATTTCAGTGTAATATATAATAACAATAACACTCTGTATTTGTAACCTGTGTTTTATTTAAAACCGAGTCCCTTTCACCTGTAAATAGCTAGGGTATAAATGTGCCTCACCAATCACACTGGACTATTGTATTATACAGTCTATTGAATGTTTTTGGCAGGCATGAGCCCCTATGCTACTGTGTCCTTATTTTATTATTGTTTTGAGGGTAGAGCTGTGTGATTATCCATTCTTGCTTCAGGCATAGCACGCCATCTGGAATGCTTATTAAACCCACAGGCAGATCAGAAGGATATAACTCTGATGATGTACATGTATACGAGCTGTACTACATCATCAAAGCATTGCTCCTCTGCTGATGTAGTACACATTAGTGGGCCTAGATAATGGATTAGAACATAGCACGAATAAGTTGGAGTTTTTGAGGGATGGATTTATTTTGCCTCTGGGTAACTGGCTTAAGATGTGGAAGGAAAAAATAAAGAAAGGCAAGGAGGCTTCAAAACTTTTAAATGTTCAGTTTGTGGATAGAGTGGGCCAAACGATCAGCTAGAGGCTTGCTGAGAGAACTTGGAAGTCCACGTCTTTGAGAAGGGGTCACACGTATCCTGAACCTGTCTATTAATGTTTAAAGTGACATGGAACTTGTCCTGAAATAAAAATTGCAACAATTCTAATTCTCAGCCTATAGGAATTTCTCAACCTATTGTAAGAGCTACTTCTATTCCACTTATTTCTATGAAAAACAAAAACCGTTCTTCCTCTTCTATAAATTTTGCCTGCAAACACTGACCAGATTTTTACACTACGAGAACTTTGGTTTTTCCTCATGCTTTCACTCTATCTAAAATATGTTTTTACGCCATGTGATGCGGCAATGTGGTTTTCCAGTAATGCTCATTGGTATTGTACACAGAATTAGCTTTTCAACAATTTTACCATTTATTTATAAGTGCTTTTTAAAAACAAACTTGTCAAATCAACACATTCCTTCAGCCAGCATAATGAAATAAATGACAATTACAAAAATTAATGCTGTGTGCAATATATATTAGATATAGGTGAACAGTTGTGTGGAAAATGTATGTCATGTCTAAAC
This sequence comes from Mauremys reevesii, assembly GCF_016161935.1. Classification (NCBI taxonomy): domain Eukaryota; kingdom Metazoa; phylum Chordata; order Testudines; family Geoemydidae; genus Mauremys; species Mauremys reevesii. Next base: position 22,924,017 of record NC_052625.1, read on the forward strand.
AAAAAAATGTCATGTGGAAGCAGAACTAAGATATTATAAAGCCCATGAAGAAATTAATAATTCTCTATTCAGAACATGGTATGAGATGACCAGTGAATAATACATGGGGACACCCATTGAATGATGAGGCTAGAAAGAAATATTGAATAGCTGTTTATTCAGTGGGCTCCATGCGTCCTGAACACTGAATGAGGGAGGGATCCTGTAACAAAAATAGTCTGTGATCATGTACTTAAATAATGCATCTTAGTGCTTATATATAAGGATTCTGAATTAAGGTTGTTGCATTTTCTAATTTCTGAGTGTTTGACTTTGCAATCTTAATGTTCTTTTAACATAGTTTTTGATGATCCACATATTGTGCTCAATAGAAGAGGCTCTTGTTCACTGCACACTGAAATCAGACATGCATACTTGTAAAGTGCAGCCTTCCTTCATTTGGAAAGTTGGTAAATGCTGTTCAAATGGCACACACATGATTCTGTGTGTACACAAAATATGATTATCTATCTATCTATCTATCTATCTATCTATTCACATGATGTATTATATATACATGAGTATGTATGTTAAGGATTTTTATCATTAAACTGATTTTTAGAAGGTCTCTTTCTATAAGTCTATAGTATATATACAAACTATTGTTTGGGAGGTAGAGAAAAATAAATGAAAAGATTTCTAAAATGTTTACCCTCCATAGCTACATAGATCTTTCAGCTTTGGATATCTTTATTTGGGGCATCCTCCTCTGGCTCTTTTTGTTCTTTCACGCCATCTCTTTACTATCTTTCTCATCACAAGTCCTCCCTTCTCTCTCTTCTCCAGGATTTGCCCTCTGTCCTCCAAGCCCCTCTCTTTTACCTTCCATCTCAAGATCCTGATATTGTCTTCTGGTTAACCATGTTACTTATAACATTTCTGATGTCTGTCACTGTTGCTAATCTGCCATTTCCTGTCCCTTTCTTTCTCAGGTTACCACTTAAGTCATAGCAACAGTTTGCTTGGGAAAGAGCTAACAAACTAAGAAAAGGAGGAGTCCTTGTTGCACCTTAGAGACTAACAAATTTATTTGGGCATAAGCTTTCGTGGGCTAGAACCCACTTCATCAGATGTATAGATAACAAACTGTCACTTTCTCAAACTCCCCCTCCTCAGCCCAGCCAGTCTTAAAGGACAGTGTGATAAAGGGAATTTGAAAGGTTCTGTTCCTTCAGAAAATGTTCAGCCCACAAGTGTGGGGTTTCAAAATCCACCCCTAGCAGTTAATGCGCCATCCTAAATGACACAGCTTTTCAGCAGTGACATGTGCATTGATCTGCATTACAAAAATCAGAGAAATAGCACTTCTTTTCAGCAGCAGATAATTACTAGCAAACACCAGGTTCCCTCCTGCTGATAACCACGGGGTGCAGGGGATGGGAATGGGCATTATGTGGACAGGACATGGCTATTTTACACATTCAGCCAGATAAATAATATTGATCAGGAATTGTGTGGAGCAATAGAGACCGCCCCCCCTTTGCCGGTTTGATTAGCCACGGGGGTACATTCTCTACATTTACAGGATTTAACCCAAATCATGTCTCCTACACAAAGGTGCTAGTTAGGCTGTGAATAAGAGTTATCTGGGAGCTGATTGTTTCTTTGGCCTTTACCATAGAAGTTTTCACTCAGGTTTTGACAGCATTTGTGAAAGAACTGGAGGAATCAGTCGAAAAGCATTCATAACAAGATTTTCATAACAAAATCTCCCACCTATGACACGGCCCTCTCCTCCCCGTCGCCCTCACAAACACATGTTTTGGGGTTCTAGTGAGATACAGAAATGCTGAGCGCTATTCCCCAGGGAGAACATTGGATACACATGATTGCTGAAGAGTGAGAGTGAATGATGGGCTGGGCAGCATGCAATGGGATAGGGACAGGTTGCTGCTTATGATGTCCTAAGGTCTGATTATGCTGCAGCTGGTGGCATGCCACCTAGCCCACGTAGAAAGACTCACTCTAGCTTGGCTCAAGCTCGCGTGCTAAAAATAGCAGTGTGGACAATATGACTCAGGCTAATCACTGGAACTCAGAGCCAATGGGTTGGGTGGCCTTGAGAGCCTGAGCTGCCACCCAAGCTGCAACATCTACCTGGCTATTTTTAGCATGATAGCTTGAGCTGAGCTAGTGCAAGTTCAGGCTGGGGGGCTCGCTCCCAGCTGCAGTAGACATATCCTTAGACACAGGCGAGTTGTGTGTGCTCCTGGCAGGGGCAATGGTCACTGAGCAGCCCTTGGTCAGCTGTTGGGCCTTCCATTTCAGTACATTTGTACTGATAAAGGGAATCCCCATTGACTGGGGATACGTGGTTGTGGGAATGAAGCAGGCTCCTTGGGGACGGTGTGAGAGGCTTGCTGTGGAGGATACAGGCAGGTGGGGTTCCTGAGAATGCCCAGGAACAAGTGGCAATGCTGCACCCACTTGCTCTGAGGTGGATGGGAGAGAGGAGGCAGCAGAAGCAGAGGGATGAAGGACATTGAGGGCACTACTGGGAGTCAGTCAGAAAGGCAGCTACATGTACTTGCGTTTTGACAAATAGGGAGGAACTGGTGGAGAATTTGAAAATGGAAGGCAGCTTGGGTGAAAGTGATCATGAAATGGTGGAGTTCATGATTTCAAGGAATGGCTGGAGGGAAAACTGCACAATAAAGATAATGGATTTCAAGAAGGCAGACTTTAGCGAACTCAGGAGGTTGGTAGGTAAGATCCCATGGGAAGCAAGTCTAAGGGGAAAATCAATAGAAGACAGTTGGCAGTTTTTCAAAGAAACATCATTAAGGGCACAAGAGCAAACTATCCCACTGCATAGGAAACATAGGAAGTATGGCAAGAGGCCACCTTGGCTTAACCAGGAGATCTTCAATGATCTGAAACTCAAAAAAGAGTCTTACAAAAAGTGGAAACTAGGTCAAATTACAAAGGATGAATATAAACAAATAGCACAAGTATATAGGGACAAAATTAGAAAGGCCAAGGCACAAAATGAGATTAAACTAGCTAGAGACATAAAGGGTAACAAGAAAACATTCTATAAATACATTAGAAAGAAGAGGAAGACCAAGGACAGGATAGGCCTGTTACTCAATGAGGGGTGAAAAAAATAACAGAAAAAGTAGAAATGGCAGAAATGTTAAATGACTTTTTTGTTTCAGTTTTCACCAAAATGATTAGTAGTGATTGGATGTCTCCTACAGTAAATGCCAGTAAAAATGAGGTAAGATCAGAGGCTAAAATAGGGAAAGAACAAGTTAAACATTACTTAGACAAGTTAGATGTCTTCAAGTCACCAGGGTCTGATGAAATACATCCTAGAATATTCAAGGAGCTGACTAAGGAGATATCTGAGCCATTAGTGACTATCTTTGAAAAGTCATGGAAGACAGGTTTGTTTACTCTGGAGAAGAGAAGACTAACAGGGGACTTGATTACAGTTTTCAAGTACATAAAACATTGTTACAAGGAGGAGGGAGAAAAATATTCTACTTAATGTCTGAGTATAGGACAAGAAACAATGGGCTTAAATTGCAGTAAGGGCGGTTTAGGTTGGACATTAGGAAAAACTTCCTAACTGTCAGGGTGGTTAAGCACTGGAATAAATTGCCCAGAGAGATTGTAGAATCTCCATCATTGGACACCTGTCAGGGATGGTCTAGACCAGTGGTTCTCAAACAAGGGCTGCCGCTTGTTCAGGGAAAGCCCCTGGCAGGCCGGGCAGGTTTGTTTACCTGCCGTGTCCGCAAGTTCGGCTGATCGCGGCACCCACGGGCCGTGGTTCGCCGCTCCAGGCCAATAGGGGCTGCAGGAAGGGCGGCCAGCACGTCCCTTGGCCCGCGCCACTTCCTGCATCCCCTATGGGCCTGGAGCGGCGAACTGCGGCCACTGGGAGCCGCGATCGGCCAAACCTGCGGACGCAGCAGGTAAACAAACCGGCCCGGCCCACCAGGGGCTTTTCTTACACAAGTGGCTGCCCTAGTTTGAGAACCACTGGTCTAGATAATATTTAGTCCTGCCTTGAGTGCACGGGACTGGACTAGATGAGCTCTTGAGGTCCCTTCCAGTCCTATGATTCTATGATAAGATCATGGTTATCTTATTCATGAAGGTTATATCAGCTGTATGGTCAAAGCCCAATGTGAGGCTACTTCCAGGGGTTTGACTTCCAGTCAGCAGAGTATCTACCATTCTATATACCCCCCTGTAAGGAAAATTCTGATTTGCAGATGCTTTTGAGCTCCTCATGCAAGAAACACTTCAAACACCATTCACAGGCAACATAACTGATGCCAATGAATTTCAGGAAAAAGGATGGAAAATGTTCATTTCACCTTTCTTAGGCCAAATCACTGCAAAATCAACTCTGTACTATCATTTTAGTCTATAAGGTGCCACAGGATTCTTTGCTGCTTCTACAGAACCAGACTAACACGGCTACCCCTCTGATACTTATCATTTTCTTGGTCAACAGCCAATAATACAAAGAACATTTATATCCATGGGAACACTAGAACGTGCCCTGTAAGGAACATTCCTGTCTCGGCAGAAAGGTGGGCAGCGTGACCTATTTCTTATTTCTAACTTTTGAGGCTGTGATTCTTTAGATGCAAATAAAGCCTTCTGTGCCTCTAAATACGCTCCAGAGTGTTAGATCTACTGTATTTCTTCTCATCAGTGAATCCAATCTGCTGTGAGAAAGTTTTACTGTCTCTGAGTCCTTCTGAGCTAATTGAGACATTCCCAAACAATTAAGATAACCAGATGTGTCTGTTATTTTGTAATTACCTGAGCATGCTTTCCTTTCTGCAAGAACCATTCCATTTTTTGAGCTTTTTGAACTATTTCAGATAATGGATAGGAAGATTAACTCCTCTGAAAAGTAATCTGTTGTATGTGCCTACGGTGCCTCATTCTGATTTGAAATCACCTTCTCCCATAATTAAATACTAAAGTTGAAAACATATGTGCAAAGAAGAAATTCCTTGATTTTGCTGTATTTACAATTCATCATGTCCAATGGCCTTTCAGACAGCACGATGGGCAAATTCTAAGACTTGAAATGTATGTAGAACGTGTTAAGTAGAAGATGTCAAAATAATCTCCCCAAAGAGGGAGGATTGCTGGAAGAACTACAATTAATTCCACTCAATGTTTTGTTAAGTAACACTGTTAGTTAAAAGGACTTTTTGGACCCCTCCATTTCCAACTGATGCTTTTTCAACAAATCACTTGACTTTCACTAACGCAGATATGCCAAGAAGCAATGAAGGTAACACTAAGAAAGAAGGGAAGGGCCTTCTTATGACAAGATCCTTAGCTTTGGAAATTTTTCTCCCATTGGTCTGACATCAGTGCCTTCAGTCACTTCCTGAAATAGTTATATGTCTTGACAGGAAAGTAATGGCTTCCTGGTGTCTGTCAGTAGTGGGAAATAAAAGCATTACATCATAAGATGAAAAAGATAATCAAGATGGAGCCGTCTTTCCCTGTAGATGTAGATTTCCTAAGATAACTACATCTTTACAGAGCGTCTTCAAAGGTATCTAAATAAAGGACTTTTAAAGAAATGTTTGTGAGAAAAGTTAACTAAGGAGTAAGCTATACATATTGTCCCTGTATTATTGGCACCTTCTTATCTGGGCACTTCCCTACTCTCATTCTCAATCTGTATGCTGCCTTTAGCATCACTTTCCCTTTCACAACTGTTCTCCTACTCTACCTTGCTAAATGCTCCATAAGTGTCTCATCTGGTCACTCTTCATCCTCCCATCTACCATGTCTCTTGGAACCTCTCAGTATTCTGTCCTTAGGCCTCTTCTTCCACTATGGAGTCTAATTTGATAACATCCCTTTGATCCATAGTTGCAGTTAGCACTCTATATTGATGGTGTGATGGGGTTCGGTCACAGAAACCCCCTTGGGACTGTCACTTAATGTGCTGAAACTATCTCTGAGCCCGTTTTCCCTGATTGCTTGGGACTCCAGAACCCTGTCTTGTCAAGCCAGACACTCAAGCCTGCTGCAACACAGACCCAGGGTCTGAACCATGTCCCCAAAGCTTCAGGCTTTAACTGAAAACCACTCAGCAGGTATTCCTGTCTCCAGCACCCAGACACCCAGCTCCCAATGAGATCCAAACCCCACATAAATCCATTTTACTCTGTATAAAGCATATAAAGGATAAACTCATAAATTGTCCACCCTTTATAATACTGATTGAGAGATATGCACAGCTGTTTGCTCCCTCAAGTATTAATCACTTACTCTGGGTTCAATAATAAACGAAAGTGATTTTATTAAGAATAAAAAGTAGGAAATAAGTGGTTTCAAGTAATAACAGACAGAACAAAGTAAGTCACCAAGTAAAATAAAGCAAAAACACACAAGTCTAAGCCTAATACATTAAGAAACTGAATACAGGTAAATCTCACCCTCAGAGATGTTCCAATAAGCTTCTTTCACAGACTAGACTCCTTGTTAGTCTGGGCCCAATCCTTTCCCCTGTACAGTTCTTGTTAGTTCCAGCAGGCATCTTAAGTGAAAAGCAGAGGGTTCCACATGACTGGGAGCCCTTTATTCTGTTCTACCCCCTTTCATAGCTTTGGCACAAGATGGGAATCCTTTGTCTCTCTCTGGGTTCCCCCTCTTTCTAAATGGGAAGACACCAGGTAAAGATGGATTCCAGTATCATCTGACATGTTCACATGTCCTGTGAGACTTCATTACCCACTCACTGGCACACAGGTATACAGGAAGGCTTACAAGTAAACAGAGCCATCTACGACCAACTGTCCTAGTTAATGGGAGCTGTCAATATTCTAAGCCACAATTAATGGCCCACACTTTGCATAATTACAATAGGACCTCAGAGTTATATTTCATATTCCTAGTTTCAGATACAAGAATGATACAGTCATACAAATAGATGACTACACTCAGGAGATTATAAGATTTGTAATGAAGCCTTACAAGAGACCTTTTGCATAAAGCATATTCCAGTTACATCATAGTCACACTTATAAACATATTTTTATAAAAATATGGAGTGCAACATCACAGATAGATCCTAAAGCTACATCTCTGCCTCTGCCCTACAACCTTCCATTCAGACTTGCATTACTGACTGTCTCTCATACATCTCCTACATGTCTTGCCATCACCTCAAACTCAGTCTCTCCAAAGCTGAATGCCTCTTCCTCTTCTTGCCACTGACAGCTCTGCCATCCTCCTTCTCTGCGAAACTCAACTTTGTCTTTTCTCACTCTCTCCCCACTCTAGCCAAAACTCTTACTAAATCTCATCACATCTTCATCCATGATTAAAATCCTTTTGTTTTGCAGTATCCCATCTGTAAAATAAGGATGACAATACTGGCCTATAGCTATACCATGAGTATTGTGGGAATTGTTTTACATTTGTGCCACTCTGTGAAAATGTAACATAGTGTGTAAGTCCTGTGCTCAGTAATTATCATTATTATTATTTATTTTATTATCCCCACTGCCAACATCTTTGTTCATGCCTTCATCATCTGTCACCTTGGGTACTTGCCCCTTTCTGTCTTTCTTCTAGTCCAGGGATCTCAAACTCAAATCACCATGAGGACCACATGAGGACTAGTACATTGGTCCAAGGGCCACATCACTGAAACAAATTTCAAACAACAATATGAAAGTACAGTCAAAAATGAAAAAAATGAAGAGTAATATAGCATGCTATTAAAAGTCAATGTATTAACTTTTAAAAAAACTGTAATGTGAAAAGTCAGTGCTAATTTTGACAGTTATTTCATTTTTGGCTACTTAGCTGGCAGCATTTTGCATCAACCAGAGCATCAATATTACGTCTGATATCCTGAGACGAAACCAATCTCAGTGTTGCTTGCAAATGTTCATCAGTGAGCCTTGACCTCAACACAGATTTGTTAATCTTCATGGAAGAGAAAAACTGTTCACATATATATGAACTTACAAACATTGCCATTACCTTGCAGAAGCAGAGGGAGCTGTCATGGGGGCTGATGGGCTAAGAGCCATTGGCCGTGAGCATGTGCTGAACCTCACTGAAGGCAGCTAGCAGCACCTTTCAGCCGCAGATCACAGCCCAGAACAGCAAGGGGCTGTGACGCAGGTTTTGAATCCTCCTGCCTTGGGTCTTCTCTCTGTTAGAACTTCCTTTATGCGGAGCTGAGGTGCCTTCTCCTCCCACTGAGACCAGTGGGATCTCAGGGTGCTTAGCACCTTTCAGAACAGGCTGTGGTAGCACGTGCATTGCAACAAAGCTCTGAAGCCAAGGGGAATTATAGGTATGATTCAAATCATGCCACAGATGCCCAAATAAACAATCCCCTCTCGCAGACTGCTCCAAGTTAATCCCCTCTCTGGGTCTTCCGGTGCATCCTGGCTCCTGTGTATCTCTGCTAGACTGTAAGTTGTTTGAGGTCTTACCAAGCACATTGCTGGCACCTAATGAAAAGAGAGGTGTTACCATAGCCACAAGAGGTATCTAGTGACATTTCAGTATATGCCCCCGCCCCATCCCCACCCCTATTCCAACCCCTTCCCTAAATCCCCGCCCCAGCCCCGCCTCTTCCCTGCCTCCTCCCCTGAGCACGCTGCATCCTCGCTTCTCCCCCCTCCCTCATGGAAAGTCCTAAGTGTCGTTAGGTGGAGAAGTGGGGATGCAGCACGCTTCAGGGGGGGTGAGGAGGGAGGGCCGGGGGTGAGGGGAAGATGGAGGGAGTCGGCGCCTATGGTGAGCTGCAGGAAATAACTCCATGGGCCGCATGCAGCCTGTGGGCCACATGTCTGAGACCTCTGTCCTAGTCTGTCCAAAACCCAGCTGCTAAAGTAATTTTCTCTTCGTGCTGCTCTGACCATATCAACACCTCCTCCTCAAATCTGTTCACTGGCTTCCTATTGTTACTGTACCAGATACTGTATCAAGCTCCTTGTCTTTGTCTTCACACCCTAGCATGATCTCCTCTCTTACAGCACATTATGTTTGTTTTGTTACATTGCTGTTATTATTAATAGCAGCAAAGAATCCTGTGGCACCTTATAGACTAACTGACGTTTTGCAGCATGAGCTTTCGTGGGTGAATACCCACTTCTTCGGATGCAAGTAGTGGAAATTTCCAGGGGCAGGTTTATATATGCAAGCAAGAAGCAAGCTAGAGATAACGAGGTTAGTTCAATCAGGGAGGATGAGGCCCTGTTCTAGCAGTTGAGTGAAAACCAAGGGAGGAGAAACTGATTCTGTAGTTGGCTAGCCATTCACAGTCTTTGTTTAATCCTGAGCTGATGGTGTCAAATTTGCAGATGAACTGGAGCTCAGCAGTTTCTCTTTGAAGTCTGGTCCTGAAGTTTTTTGCTGCAGGATGGCCACCTGCCAGGATGGCCATCTGCTATTGTGTGGCCAGGGAGATTGAAGTGTTCTCCTACAGGTTTTTGTATATTGCCATTCCTAATATCTGATTTGTGTCCATTTATCCTTTTCCTTAGAGACTGTCCAGTTTGGCCGATGTACATAGCAGAGGGGCATTGCTGGCATATGATGGCATATATTACATTGGTGGACGTGCAGGTGAATGAACCGGTGATGGTGTGGCTGATCTGGTTAGGTTCTGTGATGGTGTCGCTGGTGTAGATATGTGGGCAGAGTTGGCATCGAGGTTTGTTGCATGGATTGGTTCCTGAGCTAGAGTTAATATGGTGCGGTGTGCAGTTACTGGTGAGAATATGCTTCAGGTTGGCAGGTTGTCTGTGGGCAAGGACTGACCTGCCACCCAAGGCCTGTGAAAGTGTGGGATCATTGTCCAGGATGGGTTGTAGATCCCTGATGATGCGCTGGAGGGGTTTTAGCTGGGACTGTATGTGATGGCCTGTGGAGTCCTGTTGGTTTCTTTCTTGGGTTTGTCTTGCAGTAGGAGGCTTCTGGGTACACATCTGGCTCTGTTGATCTGTTTCCTTATTTCCTCGTGCAGGTACTGTAGTTTTGAGAATGCTTGGTGGAACTACAGTGGGGATTGTGTGTGTGTGTGAGGCAAGCCTGAGATATTGTGGCTGCTTCATAACAGCCCAAAACAGTAAGAGATTGAGTGGGGGAGGGAAATAGGCATGGACTGTACAAATAAATACTACTTCATATTATGTTTAAGGTCTCAAAAAGAGTGAATAAAGCAGAGAGAAGGCAAAAGAATACACCAACCTACCAACGAGTGCTTTTTTGGTGGATGATCCCCTTGGTTTGATTTTAATTTTATTAAATTTAATTATACCTGGCACCAGTCAGGTGGGAAAAAGTTAATCTTGTGAGCCTAAAGGTGCTGTAAAATGGTATTATTATAGATTTGTTTTTTCGTTCCTTCTCTTGGTGGTTTCATTAAAAATCACTTAGTGGGTTTCCCAAGATTTCTTATATGTGCTATGGTGCGAGCAATATGGGATGGGGCATGGGCTAGTGGTTAGAGAAGAGGAACAGGCATTGGGAAGGACCCATGGACTCAATTCCTGATAGTCACTGAATTGTTTGAACACATCATTTAATCTCCCTGTTCCTCATTTTGCCCATATGTAAAATGGGGATAATAATACCTATCTCATTCAGGCATTGTGTGATTTAACTAACTGGTATTGGTAAAACATTTGGGGATCCTTGGGTGAAACGTACTATGGGTCTGAGCCAAAATCCACAGAAGTTGGTGGGAGTCTTTCCAGTGGGCTGTGGATCAGGTCCTGTGTAAGTTGGGCCATGATTTTGTCACAAAGATGATAGAATTTGAATAAAGTCTGCAAAATGCCTGCAAACCCTGTGAAATGCCTCCCCAACCAAATGGCATTGTGACTTGGCACATGGGGTCTAAATGTCACTCAAGTTGGGCCCAACCATCCCTACTCCCTTCCGTCTCCACTTGCAGAGGGGGGAACACACCAAACCTGAGTGGCATTTCAACCTCGTGCTAGATTGCAATGCCAATCAAATTTGGCCTTCTGCCCTCTCCATGTCCATCTCCAAAGGGGCAAACACATCAAACCTGAGTGGAGTTGCAACCATGTCCACTAGGTCGTAATGCCCAGAGCAGGAAGCCAGGCCCGGCCCAGCCCCATGGCACAGGAACTGCTGCAGCAAGGTGCATGCAGGGTGGGCTCACTTGTCAATCTCCCCAGCTTTTCCATGACCTCCCACCCACACACACACCTCTGCTGTGAAATTAAGTAAACATTTCTGTGACAAAATTGTAGTTTAAAGTAACATTATCATGAATACTGTTTCTGCCAAGCAAATTATACCTGTTTACCCAGGCTGTTCTCATTCAGAATCTTGTATTTCCAAATACAAATTTAAGGTCAGGGGATTTTATAGGAAGTTAGTATAGCTTATTGGTTTTTAAAAATTCATGTTTTCTAAATTCCCAGTATTATTTTCCCTTTGCTTTCAGAAAACTGGAGTGAATACTCCTTACTATATAACTTTAATTACCCACACCATCTGGAAAAAAGCTTTAAACTGAAATTCTCATCTCCACAGTTCTAGTTGAGCACTTCAAGATTTTCTCCTTTTGCAAATTCTGTGTATGGGCCAAACTTTCAAACTAAGGCCTAAATCATCAAAGCTATTTAGGTGCTTAATTCCCTTTAGGGATCTGGGCCTAAGGACCATGCACATGCATATTTTGCCATATAAAGTCAAGTGGCCTGATATTAAGTTACCAGGTTCCCAAAACACTGAAATCAATGAGAATTGTGGGTCCTGAGCATCTCTGAACATGAAGCTACAAAATTTAGTGCCAAATCACTGAAGAAGAATACTCAGCTGTTTGCAGTATTATGCTCACTAGCCTGGAGACAGATTTGGAGAAGAGGAACAACAAAAAGACTAGCCATAATTCAACAACAAAAAGACTAGCCAGCGCGCCACCACTCTTGCAGGGTAAAAAGGTGGTAAAAGGGGACAGAAATAGACCTCACAGATTAATGGTAGGTACAGAACTGGCATAATGGTTCTCCACCAGGATCCATCTTGGGCCCTAGCTTAGGCACAGGGCCGGCTCCAGACCCCAGCGCACCAAGCGCGCGCTTGGGGCGGCGTGCCGTGGGAGGGCGGCAGGTGGCTCCGGTGGACCTCCCGCAGGCATGCCTGCGGAGGGTCCGCTGGTCCCGCAGCTCCGGTGGAGCATCCACAGGCATGCCTGCAGGAGGTCCACCAGAGCCACAGGACCAGCGGACCCTCCACAGACATGTCTGCAGGAGGTCCACCGGAGCCGCGGGACCGGCGACCGCCAGAGTGCCCCCCCGCAGCGTGCCGCCATGCTTGGGGCAGCGGAAATCCTAGAGCCACCTCTGCTTAGGCAATGTGTCAGGGGTAGGCTGGGAGAAGGAAATGGTGTAGCTAGAGTGCACTGTGCTCTTGGCTATTCTGAGCTAGCGTAATGGCCCAAAAAGGGCTGTTGCATGCTAGCACACCTCAGAGCACTGCTAGTGCTCCTCCAACTTGTTCTAGATGCTAGACATAAGGAGGCACAAATCCTCCCCCTCACTTGTTCAGAATTTATAAACTTATTTAGAACACTGTGGTCCAGACCTCCACTCTGGGACATACAAACGCGTTACTGTGGATTCTGAAGGGGGCAGTAATGACATAAATCCCCCTTTTTTTAGCACAACTCTAAAAAATGTTGGCACAAAGTGTGTCAGTTTTTGATTTTGAAGAAGTAGTCATCTGACACAGGAAGGTTCTGGTTGCATACCAGGAAAAGCAAAGAAGCATTGGAGAGAAGGGTATTAGTTAATGGAACTGAACTGGGAATCTTTACCTGTGAATCAGAAAAAGAGTACCAGTCTGAATTGCCAATCATATTTTTTTTAAAGGCTTGCATCAATGTTTGGGATGTGTCTGAGCTCAGGGTGATTTTTTTTTCCTGAATTAATTTACCCTTCACTTAGGACAGAAGAATCCCATCACTGCTACAGACTAGGGACTGAGTGGCTAGGCAGCAGTTCTGCAAAAAAAGACCTTGAGGTTACAGTGGATGAGAAGCTGGATATGAGTCAACAGTGTGCCCTTGTTGCCAAGAAGGCTAATGGCATTTTGGGCTGTATAAGTAGGAGCATTGCCAGCAGAGCGAGGGACTTGATCATTCGCTGTGTCCAGTTTTGGGCCCCATTCTACAAAAAGGATGTGGAAAAATTGGAAAGAGTCCAGCGGAGGACAACAAAAATTATTAGGGGGCTGGAGCACATGCCTTATGAAGAGAAGCTGAGGGAACTGGGATTATTTAGTCTGCAGAAGAGAAGAAAGAGGGGGGGATTTGATAGCTGATTTCAACTACCTGGAAGGGGGTTCCAAAGAGGATGGATCTAGGCTGTTCTCAGTGGTAGCAGATGACAGAACAAGGAGTAATGGTCTCAAATTGCTGTGGGGGAGGTTTAGGTTGGATATTAGGAAAAACTTTTTCACTAGGAGGGTGGTGAAGCACTGGAATGGGTTACCTAGGGAGGTAGTGGAATCTCCTTCCTTAGAGGTTTTTAAGGTCAGGCTTGACAAAGCCCTGGATGGGATGATTTAGTTGGGAATTGGTCCTGCTTTGAGCAGGGGGTTGGACTAGATGACCTCCTGAGGTTCCTTCCAGCCCAGATAGTCTATGATTCTATGATACCACCCACTCAGTAAATAACCTGTTTCACATATGAATACTTTGAGATATAGAGATTGGATAGTATATGATGTTTCATTAATAAATTGGTAGCCTAGGGCTGGAAATTGTGTTAGCTAAAGTTTCCATGCTCTGGGAGATAGGAGTTGCATGTAACGTGGAAAGGATATTGTCCTCTGCAAGTGATGTCTAAATCTGGCAGTTGTTTTCAATAGGGCACCATAACGAACATGAGTGGGAGATCATCTAAAAGGCGGACAATCCACCTGCTTAGCACACAGCTGCAGCAGTTCTCAGATGCAGCTGCCATGACTCTTTCAGGAAGTAGAGTCATTGACGCTCCATGTTGTGCTGGCATGCAGGAATACAGGAATAGGAAGATGGATCCAGGATAATAAGCCTCCATTATTATCAGTGGCCAAGTACATTGCAATAATTCCCTCTGCAGTCCTGCAGAAAGAATTGGCCACCAGGTAGAAAATCTGCTAAGCAGCAGCTACAGAAAAGCATGTGGGAGAAAGGAGATGAAGGAGATGCATATATATATATATATATATGATCAAAATGTAAAATCTGACATTTCTCTACTTGTGATGCTGCAAAGCATAGTATCTGCAATACTGGAAGTACTGCAAAATGGTGGTTTTTCTATTAAGGGTAAATAAAATGAGGGTGAAATTTTAAGTTGAGGAATTTGCTGTTGCTAGAAGGCAAATTACTACACGCAGTACTACAAAAGGACAGGGGTAAACAATGCAATATGCTGTGAATTGAGAATGCATGTGCAGTAATGTCATGAATACATTAACTTCATTCATTGTCAAGGCAAGTGACAGTGGCTGAGTGAAATCCAGAAAGGAACTACTGTCACTATGGAGCTCATACAGCTACAGTCACATCTCTGCTAATAACCAGGTCTATTCTATTTACATTTGACATGGTGATCGAAAGGCCTTTTCTTTATTTTCTTTATTTTATTTTTTTCCGACACAGAAAAGTCCACTGAGCTACCTATTCAGATTCAAGTCTTACCCCAAAACAGGAGGATAATTAGACAAAACATCTGATTCATTACTAAGGGGATTCGATTTTGTTTCTAATTTTATGAAGTCTATATTCATCTCAGCCTATGTTTCCTGGTAAGAGCAATGACTAAATCTTTTGCATGCCAGTAAATTTTATTTTTGAACTGGAAAAAAAATGTGGAGGAGCAAATAGTAGATACTTTGAGACCAGAGGACAAAAGGTGCTGCACAGAGGTGCAAAGTACATAGCAAATTAATGAAAGCCACTCAACAAGCCATTAAGATTGGCAAATATCATCATTCCTACAGGGAAAGTGAACCACAGAGGACTTTAGTGACATGTCTAAAGTCACACATAAATCTGGGGTAGAGGTGGGACTATAGAATTTAGAGCTCCTGGCCCTCAATCCTGTGCTCCCCTCAAAGGCTAATCAATTTATATCCCACTTTAATTATGGTAGGTCTGTATGTGACTTATTGTATTCGGAATGTACCCAAGGCAGGGAGGTAAACATCCCATTGTGCTGGATTGGAGCAAAGAAAATCCTGGAAAATGTTGCAATTGTCTATGAAAAGAGCCAGAGGCAGATTATTAGGTCCAAATTAAAACACAGTCAGGATTCTTTAAATTGTTGATCCTTTCCCCCTCTAAAAAAAGTCAGGTTGCCATCTAAAATGGACAACAGCATTAGAGAAATTATGTGCACTGATTAATACATGTGGGCTAAAGTATGGCTTTGAGAGTCAGTGGAATGCTATGGGAATGGGAGTGAGGGAAGACGGCCCCACTTGAGCAGAGATGAATAAGGTTTAATGGCCTCAGGGGTGCAGGAGGGACACTGCTTCAGCACTAACTATACAACAAGTGTTGAGTGTTCCCCTCCTGGCGCTAGCTGACCTGCAAGGGATGGGATATTGGTCCCAGATCAATGCAGCACAACCAGGAAAGCTAGGGTCTCTGTCCACACACATACGCTGTCACCCATTATGGCTGCTGGAAATATGGAGCACTGTGCCCCCTGCTTCTCCTCTCTAGTGTACAGCTGACTATTATTTTATCCTAAATGTTTTTTCCCCTTGTGACAAAGGCACCTAGTAATGTTGTTACAGTTAAGTGTCTCTGAGTTTTCCCAGGATAAATATACCACATGCTCCCAGCTGCGTTTCATTATTGGAACAGTGTGAGCCCAGGACTAATATCTTTTTTCCCCCTATGCATTTGGTTTTTGGAGGAAAAAAATAAAAACCTGTTTGGGTAAAATTTTCAGAAGTGTCCAAGCAACTTTGAAGCCTAAGTTCCATTGTCTTTCAAAAATAAATAAAAAGATCAGACGTCTCTAAATTTTACACTGAGAACAACCATTTCACTGCCAAATGGACTCAAACACTGCTATTAATTCACATGGTACAGTGCTTTGAAAATACCATCAAGTGTAGACAAATATCAAAATTAGTGTTATTAGCATGTTAATTTTAATAACCCTTTAACCTATTGATTAGCCAAACAGAAGGAAACGGCATCTTTTCATGCAGTTTGCTTTTAAAGTAATTGGATTCAAATGCACATCTGTAGCTACTAAGCCAATGTTTTCAACCTTTCTTCTACAAATCCCCCTCCCTCTCCCCAATTGTTTAACCTCCCATCTCCAGCTCTGGCATAGTTGTAAGCCTTTATTTGTGAATATTCCGATAAGCACTTTGCCTCCAACTATATTGTTCAAGTACTGGCATCATTGTTACAGCTGTAATTGTTACTATCAAGACACAGTTCTTTGTAATTAGAAAGTCAAGATGGTATTCAGCAGTATGGCAGCACAGATTCTCATTTGTTAGGCTATTAGAAAAAAAATGTTTACAGAGAAAACAGTGTCATTGTTTAGTGCTCTTAATTGACCATCTGCCTGGTAAAGAAATGTCCAAAGAAGGATAAATAAGACTATGGTACACTTATTTATTTATTTCCTTTGTGCAATGAGTAAATTAGGAAAGGCAACAGCAGAGACAAACTAGACAAGACATTGCTAAATCAGACTGCAAGTGAAATCATGTCATGCATACATTAACTTTTATTTCTCTCAGTGTCAAGGCCAGTATTTGAATCCTCCTCAAAGTTTGTTGGGAAGAAAAAGGCGGCCAGATCTTGGTGGGCACTGTGGAGTTGACAGCATTCATCTTTTAACAAAGTAAAGCATATGCTGCTTTGAGTGCAGCATCTTTGCATGCTCAATGACGTGTTTAATGTCACCTTTCCCACTGTAAATCATCCCTGAGTAAATCCACAAGGGAGAGTGAAACTAGGAGTTAAGCAGGAGAGAAATAAAATTCATGAACATGTGGTTCTATCTCAGGGAGTTTGGTACTTATTGACAAGAGAGATTCACACCTGATGGGGCCGAGAGCTAATTTGTAGCCGGGCTGTTTTTCTTCTGCCTTAAAGGAACGCTTTTTCATATTTAATGTGCATTTTCCTCTGTGCATGTGTGCATGCGTGTGTGTGTGTGCTTTAACACTGCTTTTGCTAGAGGAAATTCTTTTCTTGTTGCTTAGCAAAAATATATTTTCAAGTCTTGATCTGATCCAAAATTCTTTTTTATTCCTATAAAAAAAATAAAGGAGGAGTGGTCGGTCTTCATGAGATTTACTTCAAAGGTATCACTACACAGGCACATCTCTTAGGCTCAGAGGATTTGATCTGATCGGGCAACATTTGTTTACAGTTTTAAAATGAAAAAAAAAGAAGAAGAAGACTCAAGCTAAACCAATATGGTAAATGACCAAGCTGATCTTTTACCCTATTTGTCTTCCAACATTTCAGGTGGAAATAATCCAGTGCATTTATATGTTGATTTATTACAGCATTGAATAAAAATATTGGGGAGAAGCAACAGCAGCAGCAAAACAACAAAACAAAAACAAATGAAAAAAGGAAATAACACAAGTATTACATTAAAAAACACTAAATATTTTATTCCTGGTGAATAGTCAAAGACTTTAAACTCTTGATTCTTTATCGATATTCTTCAGGTACTCGTTAGTCTGTGTTTCAGTTTTCCCCTCTGTAAAATGTCTACATCAAGGAGACAACATGACAGTACACTACAATATACGAACAAAGTAAAATCTAGACAGCTACGCTGAAAATTAGTTCTAGGAGGGCTGGAAACTTAATAAGGGCATAGGGCATTCAAGTTCTGTCTACAAGAGCAGCTAAACCAGTTTCAGCATCACTTGTAGGGAAAACCTGTCACTGACAGTTTTGCTTTACCAACTGCTTCTTCCTTTCCTACGTAAGTTGATGTTCACAGATATGGCCCCTTGGTGGAAGTGCACTTGTTATTATTTACGATTAATTATGAATTTGCCTTACCGGTTTATATAAAAGTGAAGGTTAAGTTGCAGTGTTCAGCGCAGGTCTGTGTGTGAGTTTGTGAGAGGAGCAAGGGAGATGCTTTCATATTTTAAAGCACTTACCAGATGTTTTCATTACTATTTAGTTTTTAAAGAATTTAACATGGGGTAGCATCATTGCTGCTGCTGCACTGGCTACTAACTTCACAGGGTATGACATCAAAGAGTCACCACTGCACATCTATAGCTGTGCATATTCCAGGGTATATAATAATGGAACTGCCTCCTGCAAGGCTGACGGCAGTGTGCTTACAGATGAACAGCCACTCCAGTAGTGACAGGCTGACAATGACCAGAGTTACTGCGACAGACAGTTTGCCCATGCTAGATAACATTAAAGAAAACTAAGAATCACTGACCAAGCAGACAATTTTTTAGCACTCAGTTCCACAATGAAAAATGTACTCATGGTTCAGAGTGGATTTTCTTTCTGTTAAATCCCTCCTTTGTCCATCTCTTTACTTTATTCCTTCAGGGTAGCCCTCTCATTCTCAGTCCCTCCTCTGTCTCAACCTCTCTCTTTTTTCTTTTCATCTCTGTGTACCAGCCACTGTTAGCTTCCTCTTTTTCTTCCCTCCCTTTCTTCTTCTCTCAAATATAGACTATTTCTGAACTACGTCAAACCATGCAGCAATCTCGGTTTTCTTCTCCACCACATTTGGGAAAAAGTCCCCTCTTTCTCTCACTCATTTTTCTTCACCATGCCCAAACATATTATATTGTTTCTATAAGTAAACACCTCCATTTCCCCATTTCTCTATATCTTTTATTAGTTCCAATTCCTCTCTTTTTGAAGAATGATTTCTTCCCCTTTTACCAGAGCACTCAGTTCCAATTGTAAATGCAGTAACTTACGTCAGCATATGTGGAAGGCTGGGCAGTATGGACTCTTCTCAGATACTATAGCCCTTTCATGAGTTATAGACACTAGATTTTATGACCTCAACAATCTTTTTTTTACATCTTTCAACTCTGAACCAAGAGATAAAAGCAGACATGGAACTATCTGATTCTGCAGAGATAGAAAAACCTGATAAGATATTTTTCTGTTTGTGCAAACCTATACCATAGCGTGTGGGGATGGTCAGTGATAAGGAAAAGTCTCTATCTTTAGTGGAAGCATCAGATAAAAGTAAACCTGAGTGTTAAGTGTTGATGTCCTCATATTCGTTGCACTTCATAGAGTGCAGTTGGGTTTTGTTAGTATCATAACATAATTTTTTCAAAATGGTCTTTCTAAACTGCACCAGCATGTTTTTTCCCCCATGCACTAAATGTGTGAGCATGTCCCATTCTTCACTTACAATTAATGAGTTGTTTTCATAAAACATAACACTGCATGTGCAGATTTCTATTAGGCAAGCAAACTACACATGTTGCATGCAGGTTTTGTATGCACAAATTCTGGAGTGCAGCTTCAAGTGCCAGCCTCAGAAAAAGCGGTTCATAAAATCTGATTAAAACCAGTGTTTTTAAGCTCATGCATGTATAACTACTTGTTCAATTTGTTTAGTCCAGTGGTCTCCCTTATTAGGAGCCTTAGGGTTTTCTTTTGATTTGACAGGATGATTATAATGAGAGCTCCTTAGTACTTCTCCACCAGAGTATCTGCCCACTTGCTCTCACTCTCTGCTGTATAGCTTGTGATTAATGTGGAACAGTCAGAAACCCTTCAGATCAGCAGAATTTTGGGGATTCTCTTATAAAACCAAAGCGCATGCTGACCGCACACAGCCCTCTGTGATGCCAATTAAAGATAACATCATTCCGATTTGGCACAGCTCATGACACCACCTTTTCTTGGGAGAAACCTTTTCAGAGTCAACAATTACCCTTTCCACTTCTCTGTAACCACTGTTCATTACAAACGTAGAGCCAGATTAGTGACCCATGTGAATGTGGCTGTTCAGGGCAGTAAGGAGGAGTTAGACACCTCTTCCTCTCCCCTTCTCCCCCCACCCCCTGCCATACACACAAACTCCCCAACTCCCTATCCTCCACATTAATGCTTCCTAGGTGGTGTGCACCTGATGCTCCCTCTGCCAAGTGGAGAGAGATGGGGAGTGGATTGGGTCAAGACCAGTAGAGCTCATTGGCAGAAGGGAGTCACAATTCCTTCCCAAGCCTCTTCCTGGGGTAGCACAGCTGCGTGTTCCCCTTTACACAGGACTGAGCCTAAAAGCTCAATCTAGGCTGTAGTCAGCAAAACCTATGTGAGAAGCAGGGAGCCAGCAGTTCACTAGGAAGCTATGCTCCTCACCCTTATACCAGGTACTCTTCCACTAGCCTTTGATCACTTCAGAGACAGATGCTGGAACATATCTAAGATCTAAGACAGGGAGCTGAGATTTAGTGCATGTAGTCGTGGAGAGGGCAGCTGCCCACAACCCTCTGAAACATACCACAGCTGTTCCTTCTCCATCTATCACCCATTCAGATACTGTGAGAATCCAGGATATTAAACCACACTGGTCAAATAATAGTCACAACATCCAGCATTTAAAGAATTTTGGTGTGTGATGGGCATTGTTTGTGATTAATCAGCATTCAAAATATTTGGTGACTGTCACAAGTGAGCAGAGTGATTATTCACAAAGCATCCAGTGCTGGTTACCTTGGTGCAAACCCCTCTTTTGAGCAGGTTTGGGATGTACAGTGCCCTCCTGTATCAATTTGTTTTATTTCACTTAAAGAAAAAAAGTTACACTAAATCACAGTTGCACATTCTTAATACAATGTAAGTGTGTCCATACAAATGGGGTTGCATTGCTTTAAATAAATCAGTATCTAAACTGATTTAGTTAAATTGGTGTTCAACTGACTGTAGCAAGCCACTGTGCCACTTAGCACACATATTTGACAGTAAGAATGATCCCATTGAAGTCAATTATAGTTTTGCCATGGACTTCTAGAGAGCCAGAATTTCATAGAATCATAGACTTTAAGATCAGAAGGGACCATTATTATCATCTAGTCTGACCTCCTGCACAACACAGGCCACAGAATCTCACCCACTCACTCCTGTAACAAACTCCTAACCTATATCTGAGCCATTGAAGTCCTCAAATCATGGTTTAAAGACTTCAAGGATTTCACCCCGAAACTGTGAATTCCATCAAATCATACAGGCCATCTTCAACACTTAACAAATTCATAATAAAGAATTCAAATACGGTCAAATCAAGCTGAATGCTTAATTTTTATGAGTCACAATTTTTTCTCAAAATTTGACAAGTACATGCACCATACATGAGCAGAACGAAGCTTGCTTCTTTTTTTTCTTGAATTTTATCTTCCAGAGAAGGAGTTACTTCTAGCATAGGATTGTTTATAAATCTGGAAACTCATCATTTGTATCTATTCATCTCCAACCTACTATATACTCCCCAAGTTCACTTCTCCTTAATGGACTTTAAGGGATTAGAGACCAGAGCTTGGAAAGATACAATATGTGTTTATCATTTCTGAACTCATCTTATCTTCTATTTCTGATAGACTCACGTTTACTACCTAGTTAGGAGACCCTTCTCTAGGAAAAAGAGGCATAGGTTGAAGACCCTCCTTTCTGGGGATCACAGAGAATGAAAGTGGTGTTGTTTCCTATCCAACAAGCACAACAACAAACTTATTTGAAATCTTGGAACTCTTTAAGAAAATCATTTAATTTATCTCAAGAGATCCCCTTCTAATCCATCTCCTTTGTAATTCTGTTCTGAGAGATAACTACTCAGCTAATTCTCTACAGACACAAATCCTTAACTAATTACAAATAAAAGTATATTTTGGGACTTTGTCTCACCCAACAAGACCTTCAAATCCTTTCTCAGACACTCAGCTCAGGATCCTTTAGGAAGGGTTCACTATGTGAGAAGTTGACCTGAGAGATTATGTGCCTTGTCTTTAAAATTGTTTACTGGGTTAACACCTTACTTTGAACACAAGCTCCTTATAAAGGTAACCCCTCTGCTTTATCCTATGAAAAAACTTGGTCACAACTAGAATGTAACTTCCTTGTTTTCTCAGCCTACTTACCCATACCACTACTTAAGGTGATTCTAACATCTCTTTTAATGTTTTCATTATAACTAGAAATTAGGGCTGTTGATTAATCACAGTTAACTCATGTGATTAACTCAAGAAAATTAACTGAGATTAAAAAAATTAAACACGATTAATCACACTGTTAAACAATAGAATACCAACTGAAATTTATTAAATATTTTTGGATATTTTTCTACATTTTCAAATATATTGCTTTCTATTACAACACAGAATACAAAATGTACATTTCTCACTTTATATTATAGTATTTTTCAATTCACCTTATACAAGTACTGTAATGTAATTTCTTTATTCTGAAAGTGTATTTTACAAATGAAGATTTTTTTGTTACATAACCGCGCTCAAAAACAAAACAACGTATAACTTTAGAGCCTACAAGTTTACTCAGTCCTACTTCTTGTTCAGCCAATTGCTAAGACAAATAAGTTTGTTTACATTTATGCATCTGAAGAAGTGGGTTTTTTACCCAGGAAAACCTATGCCCAAATAAAACTTTTAGGTGTCACCGGACTCCTCATTGTTCTTATTTTACAATGTCACCTGAAAGTGAGAACAGGTGTTTGTATGGCACTTTTGTAGCCGGCATTGCAAGGTATTTACGTGCCAGATATGCTAAACATTCATATGCCCCTTCATGCTTTGGCCACCAGAGGACATGCTTCCATGCTGATGATGCTCGTTAAAAAAATAATGTGTTAATTAAATTTGTGACTGAACTCCTTGGGGGAGAATTGTATGTCTCCTGTTCTGTTTTACCCGTATTCTGCCATATATTTCATGTTATAGCAGTCTTGGATGATGACCCAGCACATGTTCATTTTAAGAACACTTTCACAGCAGATTTGACAAAACACAAAGAGGGGTACCAATGTGAGATTTCTAAGGATAGATACAGCACTCGACACAAGGTTTAAGAATCTGAATTGTCTTCCAAAATCTGAGAAGGACGAGTTGTGGAGAACATTTTCAAATGTTTTAAAAGAGCAACACTCCCATGTGGAAACTACAGAACCCAAACCACCATAAAAGAAAATCAACTTTTTGCTGGTGGCATCTGACTCAGATGATGAAAATTAACATACATCGGTCCACTAAGCTTTGGACTGTTATGGAGCAGAACCTGTCATCAGCATGGACGCATGTATTCTGGAGCTTACTATTATGTAAATTAAAGCTAAACCTAATTTGATCTTAATGATGCCTTAAAAAGCAAGCAAACAAACTGGCTAACAAAACATAGAGGCATGGCATTAAAAGAAAACAAGGTTAAAAATAATTGGTTCTAAGGAAGTTAATGAAAGTTTGTGTATGGTTCATAACTGAATACAGCTCAGAATAGAATGTTTTTACCTAGCGTTATTAACAAGTCTTCCATATCCACAATAGCTCTTGTGTTAACTGCATCTGTCCATTTATTGTGGATAGCAGCCTAATAAAATCAAGTTATTTTAATAAACATTGTATCACAATATCTTCTCTTCTGTATGGCAATGAGCATTTCCACTACTGGAGAAAACATTTAACACTCATTATTTTAATACTTTTAATACATATTTGCAATTCTTGCAATAAGGTATAATGACAAAAAATGCGCTAGCTCTAAAATTTATTTGGCTGCTGGCAGGTGGCCATTTTCCAATTTTCTGTCTCACTAATATGCATTTATTATGTACTTCTAAGGGCCTGTTTTCACTAATTTGCTTGCCATGAAAATGCTGTTTCTTTTGCACGAAAAAGGAATTGTGCACAAAAAAATTCTAATGGGGTTAGAAACTGACAAATGGGCATCTGCTGGACAATCAGATGGAAATAAGAAGAATTTGCCTGACACTGTTTCCAGGTTGATCCCCTCCCATCATCTCAAGCCACAATACATTTGGATCAGATACTGACATTCCAAATTGCTAACAAGGATCATTTCTCACTTTGTAATATTTCCTGAAGTGTGACTTGCATTACATCATGTTACACATTATATGACAGGAAATAACATAACATGATGTGTTATGACATGAAGAGAGAAGATGTAAGTTAATATTATGCATTACATTTTGATTTTTATAAATTATTGGATCTGCATCTATTATGAGCTCTGAATGGGTTATTCTGATCTATTTTTGTTCTTTATACAACACCCATCACTGTTGGTATCTGAGATTTTAGCAGAAGACTGTTAAGCCACTATTGACAGCTGAAATCCTTAAATCTTTTGAAAGGCACACATCTTTTGCTATGTTTAAGTAGTAGTACTCATTTGAAGAGGCAATGGAACAGTGAATCTCTAAGTATGCAGCATAAGCAGTCAGACATTTGCAATAAGAAGTGGTAAAACTATTAAGATGACATATACTTATCCTCTAAATTGAATGAGACTGATTCAGTAAAACTCTATAAAGTGCCTGCAACAGAGCGGGGGATACCCCATATTGCAAAGCATATGCTTCTTGAAGATCCTTTTCAGTGACAAGTAATGTTCAGAGTGAGCTATTTGTTATGAGAGAGATATTTATGATGGTGAAGGTGGGAGGATACTGAATAAATATCTACAGCTCTTGGGAACTGAAACATGATGGTGCACTAGATGGAGAGAAATATCTAAAATATTTAAGGAAACAGCAACTCCCTAGCAAAGGTTACAGCAAATTCAAGTGTTCTTCATTTCTGTTCTTCTTCAAAGCTGTGAAGCAATGGAATAGTCCAAATTAATGAAGTATTGTAATAGAAATGGAAAGATTACAGTGTGTCTGAGTGAGAAGCAGGGTTTTGCTCTCAAGATGAATGAGGGGGAGAAAGCACTTTGATATAAGAACTGTATACAATAAGAATAGCTAGGGGGGCTATTCAAATGTTAGTGTCACCATGAAAGCTGGAGTAGATTATTATTATTATTATTTATCATTACAGAGAGGATAACACATGGGCGTGTAGCCATTACTAGGCTGTAATTCTATTGAGGGGTCCTGATAAACATAGCAAATTGAGAGAGTGACGTTCGAGCCATTACGACATATTATCAGGACCCTCAGATTGAATTACAAGCTTAACAATGGTCAGAGGCTCATGTATTTTTATTTATGGTACATAGCAGACTAACAAATGGAACTATGAAAAGAACAGTCAGTGTACAAAGCCACAAGACACAACAAGTGACCTCTGGGTTGGATTTTCAGAGGGGCTGAGCACCTGAAGTTCCTACTAAGTTCAGTGAAAAAGTGGGTACTGTGCACTTGCAGTATCAGACCACTGATTTTGTGACTGTTAGAACAGAATATGAGATGGTGTGTATCTGGTGCACTGGCAATCTGATTGATGTGATGGAATGTGGTTCTTTGTACATATGGGTGAAATGAGCAGCAAAAGCAGGACTGATTACAAACTAACAGTAGATTTTAGAATAAAGGCACATAGTGGATCTTATATTATATCTACTGTCAAACATTATTCCCCTTGTTCCTGGTCCTCTTCCAAGTATACACCGATATTACTCCAATTATTGCAAGAAACACTGAGTTACTTAAACCTGTATCCGAGGGGTGCCTCATCACTCCTGCAGCAGGTGTTGAGAATGTCTTCCCATCAAGCTCATGTAGATGGGACAAGATTGTGGGTGATTCCTGCTGTTGATTTGTGCTTCTCTACTTTTTTCCCTGAGATTTGCTTTTGATTGCATTAATCCTCGGGAAGATAAAAATAATCCCCTAATGGGAGTAAGGACCTGGCTGCCTTTGCGTTCACATCATCAGTAGATACAGATTTGCCACACCAGATAACTTTAGACTCAATGAGAATTCGTAGCTATTAAGAAAGGAATGAAGAAGGGTATGATTTCACTGAGCCCCTTCCATACTGGGGTTATCCCAAGCACTTCATAAAGCAATGGATTAGATACCATTAATGCGATGAGAATGCAGGCCCAGATGCCAACTACTCTTGTTCTCCAAAATAGCTCATATTGAGCTTTCAACATTAGAACTTGTTTTAGGAAGAGAGGGAGTGTTGACTGGACAACAAGGATTATCCTTTCATGTTTTTGAAAAGTACCTTTACGGCCTGATATTTTAAAAGGGCTTCCGCTTTTTATTTATTATTTTTTCGGTCTACAGTTATTTGTAACTTCTGTTGGGCCAGTGGACACAGGTATTAGTGCCAGAGATGGACAGAAGAGCCAGCAGCTGGCTGGCCTCGAGTTCACTGGACCTGCACTAACCCAATAAAGACTGGCAGGATCAATTAGGCGACAGTGTAACATGTACATAAAAGATGACTATTGTGCCATAGTGAAACAGTCCATAAAGACTTTGACTAAAGCCCACAATTTTCACTATTGTGTTTAACAAAGGTAGTCTAGATGTGATAAATCGACCCCCGAGTACTCTCCCATCAATTCCTGTACTCCAGTGCCGCGAGAGGTGCAGGCAGAGTTGACGGGGGAGCGGAAGAAGTCGACTCACTGCGGTGAAGACACCATGATAAGTCGATCTAAGTACGTCGACTTCAGCTACGTTATTCATGTAGCTGAAGTTGTGTAACTTAGATCGATTTGCTCCCCCACCCCCCATAGTGTAGACCAAGGCTTAGAATGTAAGATACTCAGGCAGAGATTGTTTCTTACTCTGGGCTAGCACAGTATCTAGCACAATGGGGTCCCAAACTCAGTTGAGGACAGTAGGCACCAATGGAATACAAATAATAATAATTAATAGTAACAACACAGCAGGTGAAGGGTAGAGCTGCTTGAAAATTTTCTGTTGAAACAGTTTTTAGTGGAAAATTGAGTTTCTGACTAAATGAATGTTTTGGCAAAAATGTCAGCCTTTCACAGAAAATTTTGTTTTTTCATCAAAATATTTCAGCCAAAACCCAAAGGTTTTCAGCCAAAATCTCTTGGTCTGTGGCAGAAATCTTTCTGTGTCCAGATACAAATCTTTCAGTTTTTGAGTTTTTAGGAAAAACTCTAAAATGTATGTAGAAATAAAATTTTTCTGACCAACTGTAGCTGAGGGTTCAACATGTGGATACATTTCTTTTTTCTCATGTCTTATCCGATGGACTATAGTCAGCTATTGAGTAAATACTTCCAATAGCTGACTACGTGTAAGGAAATCATTGTCCCAACTGAAGTCAATGATAAAACTCCTATACACTTCAATGGGGACATGATTTCACCCATAAATACTACAGAGACCTGTACTGAATTGTTGAATACATTTGACTTTTCTTAATATAAATTTTACTTTGTTTTCGTTCTAAATGTATAGCCACAGAGATCCTTTCATGATGTTTTATGGACCTGTATTCATGTAATAATTATTATTTGTGATTATCCCTGCTCACACTGGAAAATGATCTGGGCTTTGTTTCTGTTGGCTTTTTAACTGGAGGGTATATCATTAAGTTTTTATGTTGCTCATGTTTAATGAAAGTTGACAAGCACCATATATTTGAAGAGACAGAGAAGAGAGAGTAGATTAAAGATTTCCTGTCTCTCTCCTCCTCCCCTGCCTTTCCCCAAATTGCCCTTCCTTTACATGACAAAGAATTGGTGAAAAGATGCAAGTGGGTGAAGAGAGTATCTCACTAGGATGATGCTATGGTTGGACAGACTGTACCAGTGGTTTTAATCCCCTTTGATCATGTTCCCATGAAATGAGGAACTCGTACCAATGTTTCTCACCACTGTGCATTAGTTTTGTTTTCTGCGTGATGGAGATATGCACATCCCACTATGGATGATATTTCAGTATTGCCAGAGTCGATGATAATTCACCACAAGGGTTTTGATGCACTTACAATATTGAATAAAGACTTCACTGCTAGGCCCTTTGGTAGGGGATCACTTGTTGTCTGGACTTAGTGGTAGGTGGGTTTTAATCTGGCAAAAATCCTGCACCTGACAGGGTTCATTGTCATGTGGTATAGTTATACACAAGCAAAAGGGAATGAACACCAAAAGAAGCTCTGTGCACATACAATGTGCTTTAATCCTGAACTTGGTCAAGCATGCAGAGATTTAAACTTGGAATGACACTACAACCTGGAGCTTGGAAACTTTTGAACCCAAACCCTCAAACCTTCAGGTGAGTATTTGCATTCTACCCAGCAGTGAATGGGTGGTGGGTCATTTCATCCACTTCAATGTGTTAGGGCCTGTTATCATTAGAAACCTAGACAGTGACTCCTTATCACAGAAGGTAGCCATGAAAACAAAAAAGAAGGTCCTAGACTTTATATATGATATTGGTTATTTAATGTGGTACTTCATCAAATTAGACAGTAGCAGGTAAAGGTACATATCTGTAGTGAACAGACTTTCATGTTGCTTCTTTTATAACAAATAGCACATGCCCAATATTAACAGTTCTCTTAAGATAACCAACACACATTGGTAATAATACATAGTAACATAAAATTAAAGTTGATAAAATGATATTAAGGTGTTATCATCTGAGACTTCAAACAACAAAACCTCCTTAAAGTGAAGAACTTTTTGCTTATTCTGTTTTTTTCTATATAGCTACATTACATTCTGCTAGTGAATACTTCCGTGAAGCAGGCAACTTACTGTAAGAAGTGAATTGCCAACCCATTGAGAAAGCAAATAAGATGACAAAGGATGCTAGAAAATATCTCCAGCCCACTTCCATTTCCACTGGGGACTGCAAGTTATGTTACACTAGGAAAACCTGCTGAAATGGCCACATCACATCAATTGATTCTATTTATTATTAGAATAATCTATGATATTCAGAACTGAGAGACAATGTGTTAGGTAATCTAGAGAAAGTGGATTTGCTTTCCTCGACATTAAACCAAAGGCTTTCTGATGTTACACATATTATTCTGATCACAAAAGTATCTTTCATTAGGTCTTCCAGTGTGAGATAATTGATCCTGACATTGCCTTCAGGTTAGGGTACATAACTCTTATCACAATGACTTATCTTGAAGTAAAGCAGGCAACAGCTAAGCATATTTATTTACTATCTTCTTTTAAAATTATTGAAAACCATATACTGCAAGGAGAAATAGGCAGGAATTGGAATAGGTGGAAGATATATTATGTGGATGAACAAACGAAGAGGTGATTATGTATTGGTAAAAGTCTAATCCTTGGATAAACTGCCATTTACTATTAATACGTTAGACTTGCTTAGCTGCTACTTACCATTTCCTTGATTTAACAATTATATTCCTGAGCTAAGGGTAACTTTTCAACAAAATGTGCAGGGATTAGGAATACTAATAATTATATTAATTAATAATAATGGGGACTGACAATATTTGTATTCATATGACAGACATGAGGAAAGCCGGCTTTAATTTTATCAGTTAATTCTATTTTTTTTAATTGCGTCAATAATCAATTGTGAGAATGTTTCACTAGTGCTGTCTCTGAGGTTCCACTTGTGACAGGAAGTGTGTTGAGGGGGAAGAATGGCATATCTAGAAAAATTTGAGAGAAAGAGAGCGAGAGATTGTGTAGTGGTATCATATGTTATCCAACAAAAATAGTATCAATGTGTCCTCAAGGATATCTAATGGGGTGTGTGTGTGTGTGTGTGTATTTGTTCTAAATGCCAAATTGCTGGAATGCGAGGTACAGCCCAATGGAGATTGCAGGGAGATAGACATAGAAGGCAAAAAAAATGAAATTTATTTTAGAGATGTGCCATTTATGATATGGCATTCCCCTCCCCCCACACACACATTATATGGTATACATCTATTTATAGGACAGCAAGACAGACACCCAATAAAATGTATCAATTTGATGGACATCTATATTGTACTCTCGGATTTTGGTAAGAAAGCTGATCAATTAAAAGTTGGGCTGTTGTCTTCCTTAGAGGAAGTAGAGAGCAACAGTCCGATAGCTCTCATCCATCCCTGCTGTACAGCTGCTCTGTGCTGCTCCAGTAGCTCAGTTCAGCATTAAAAGCATCTCAGTCCAACCCCTCCACATCTCCCTTGTGTAAAGGAAATCCCCAGCTGGGAGATTTATTCCAGCCCCTCTCGGTGTATGAAGCATGGCCTGAGTGCCCCAGCACTCCGGCAAGGTCCAGCTGCTAGAATAGCCCCTTGGAGGAGGGGAGCAGGACATGAAGGTGGATTAAAAGCATCTTTGTAAACACACCCTTCTGAGTTGCACAGAGTGCAGCTCCGGCATGCCCAGGAGCTGGCCTCTGGTCTGTATCCTAATTACCACATATAACATTTTGATTTCAAGATTGATGTGTGTGTGCGTGTGTGCGCGCATGCGTGCACTTATACAGATGTGCAAAATGGCACATGGCCAAATGGAAGCAGGGTGGATGCCCCACGAAAAATCAGAACTATAACATTTTCTGCATCAAAATCTTCAGGCACTGAAATCCCTCTGCTCAGAGAGATTTCAGCACATAAAGAAATCTTTCTGCATTGAAGTTCCTCTCAGCATAGGGGCTTCAGCACATAACCTAAGAGACTAATAAAACAAATAATGACTGTCTCCAGGGGCCGTAGCTGTAAAAAAAATTGTCATCAGGTAAAAATAGTGCCTTTGATGGCTCCTCGGGCAATATACCAACAATCTCAGGAACTCTTTAGTCCCTTGAGCAATATTTCACTTTTACTGCCCTCTGAGACAGTCCCTATTTGTAGAGCGTGTATGATGTAGTGGATTCTCCTCCTCGTCCTACCACCCTGTCCTAGTACTCCAATATAGCCTTGAAGGAGTCAGGCTAAATACAAACACTTGCAAGACAATATACCTACAAAGGCAGGGTATTCTCACCTGGTAATTGCTGGTCATTTGATTTTTCTACACAGAGGAGAGAAACTGGACCATTTGCTGTCCACTCGCTAGATGTCTGCAATATCACTGGGTAATGGGGGCTATCTGGAGGTTTAGTTATGAATGTCACAATGTTGCACAGAATGACCTCTCCTTGTCACTTCAGACGCAAACTTCCATGTGACTGAGCCAGGGACACCCCAGAATTTCTGATACCGGCTGGCTGGATACCGTGTTCGGCAATTCAAGTCACTCTTGCTGCTACTCTGCTGCCAGGACTGACTGTAACCCCGAGCTGTAATCTACCCCTGGCATTATGAAACACAAATAATAATAACTCCCCCCCCCTCTTCTGCAGGAACTCCCCATGCATGAAGGGCACCAATGCAGTAACTCCAGCTGGAGAAACTGCTGTTCTGATACCAACCATTCTGTCTGCTGGAGGGTTTTCACTCAGAGCAAATGCAGATTTTAAGATAGTCCGACTATATTTGCAATTTGTATCCATGAATATTAGAATTTTCCTAGGATGAAGTGGGTTATTGGTAGAATAATGTATCCATCTATGCTCAGAATGAACCATATCCACTAACCATCTGTATTTGGGACAATGATTTCATTGGTGTTAGTCCACTGGTGTGGACTGTGAGCCAAGGGTGGCAGAAATGGGGGGACAGGAGGGGATAATGCCACCACAATGGAAATATTAGGGGGCTGATCAGGGCCAGCTTTAGGCCGATTCCCCCAATTCCCCGGAATCGGGCCCCGCACCTAAGAGGGCGCCTTTTTAAATTTTTAATTTTTTTTACATACCCAGCGGCGGTCTGGGTCTTCAGCGGCACTTCGGCGGCGGGGGGGGTCCTTCACTCGCTCCGGGTCTTCAGCACCATTTTGGTGGTGGGGGTTCCAGAGCGAGTGAAGGGCCCCTCGCTGCCGAAGTGCCGCTGAAGACCCGGACCGACGCCGGGTGTTCGAATCAGGCCCCGCAGTTCCTAAAACCGGCCCTGGGGCTGATTATGTTTCCAGCCCTTCTTCCCATTGTTTTCTATCCCCATAATATCTCGCAGAGGTGAGAGTGGGACCTGGAAGAGGGGCTGGGAGCGGCCACCAAGATGCACAAGATTGTGCCAGGTGCTGAAGACACATGGCAAAGACACATGGTCTGGGAGAGATGCAGGATTCAGAACACATGTGAGAGTGACCAGGTTGGGGCGAGGGCAAGGCACCAGCACCTGAGCGGGGTGTGAGGGGCAAGGGGATATAGGCACCCTAGGCACGAGCTGCCAAGGACAAGGTGTGGGGAGCACAGGCACCAGCTGCCATGTGGAAAGGGCACAGGGCATTCCCCACCAAGTCTTAGTAGCTCCCCCTTTCTACCCCTCTCCCCGCCATTCACAGTGATCTTCGCCCCCTGCACCCAGCTGTGATCAGAATCAGTCTTTTGAGGCCTGTTTCCACTGAGTTGGGGTGGAATTGTTTGCCTTTGCTGTTACCCTTTTACATTAAGAAGCACAGACAGAATTTATCGAACACACCAGAATTGCTTCATGAGATTCAGTGAATATTAATAAAAGTTTGGATATCATTCAGCTACAATGTTTGCATTGGATGAGAAGTTTGAAAGCGTTGGTTCAAGATTACAGGAGGCTGTGAGAAAATATGGTATCCAGCAGCTAGCATACCGTGCAGA
The DNA here is from genome assembly GCF_016161935.1 of Mauremys reevesii. NCBI lineage: Eukaryota > Metazoa > Chordata > Testudines > Geoemydidae > Mauremys > Mauremys reevesii. The sequence continues at coordinate 22,956,668 of NC_052625.1, forward strand.
TATTTCACTATCCAGGGATCTCTAATTACTAATAATGTACATGAACAGTATGATATGTCCTTACAATTGCAGAATCCTTTTCAAAGATAATCTTTAATAGTTTATTTGACAACCTGTAAAATTATAGAAAATTATTAGTCTTGGGAATTATAAAAATCCCCCTACTACAGTCAAACAATAAAATTATAATTACCTGTGGGTAATTGAAATTTAACTGTTTTTTTATTGTATATTACACATCAATAGCAACATAAGTTCAAGAGGTTTTTTTCTTTTTTCCTCCTTTTCTCTTCCTTGTAGATGCAGGGAAAATGGACAGCCCCGCTGGTAGCTTGTGAGCTCTTGTCACAGTGCAGAGCTTGAACAATTTCAATTAAAGCTGTATGTTCAAGACTGTCATTAGACCCACATTAAATTACATATCTGGAGTGTTAAAAATAAATAGTACACAAGCTTATTCTCCATTGCCTATGGTAAAGTATGTAGTCAGGGTTCTGATTATCCCTAAAGTTCTTCTTCTTTTTTCTGAAACTCATTGTTTCTTCAAAGAAACATAGAGAGCATTGAAGAACAGTAAAAGTATGCATGCAGAATTACTAGGATGGCAAATGTATGAGTAATATACTTCTATTCTGCATCCCCCAGTTTTGTTTACTCTTAACAAGGATCATTTATCAGTTACAGCAGGGGGCTGGTAGCCTAAATTCCTGGGTTGTAGTTTCTGCTCCGCCTCTGAATTACAACCCTCCCCCCCCCAATGGAATCCTTTCTAGAATTTTGGTGGGGGGAGGGGATGATAAAAAATGATTAATGTCAAAGGATTGATCTTGCGAAGTACCACATGCTCTCCAGTGGGTGTTGAAGGTGATCAGCACTGCACAGCATTGGACCCTCCATGATTTGTTTAGAATAGGGAAAACAACATTCTCTCTTGCCTCAAGTGAATTTGAGTAATGAAGGGTGCAAACATTCAACAACAATCGTCTTTGCAATCCACCCAGATAGGATTCATTTTGCTACTGCTCTTCTTTTCTATTCAGTATCACTCTTCCTGTTGTAAAACCTCAGGCAGTGGTACACTGTGACATTCTGTTACAGTACCACCAAAAATCCCAAGATTTTGGACACAGTCCTCAGGATCAAAGCGAATCCCCTTATCTCCCTTCACACATTGGTCTAAAGCCTAAGGTTAGGCATTGTACCTGGCTAACTGTATATAACCTTAAGGTGTCTGTTCCCCATCAATAAAATGGACACAATGATACTTCCTGCTGTATAACGTTTTGGTTGGTTAGATTAATTAATGCTTGTAAAGTGCTTTGAGATCACTATAAGTAGCTATGTAAGTGCATAGTATTATTATTTTCACTCTATGTTGTGGTTTTAGAGTAGCATCAAACTGCTCTGGAAAAAGTCTGTTGTCAGGCTGGGTGCTATTATTATTGTTATTATTTACACATGATGCTTATTATTATTTCAAGCAATGCACCCATTGACTGAAAACTAGGAAACACATTCCTTTGCCCCAAAGAAGCTCCAATCTAGGCTATGGCTATCCATCCCTCTTCCAAAGAGCCAAGGATGCTGGAATTTCAAGTACATCCATGAATTTTTATCTTTTTTACTTAGATGTCTTTAACAAGGCATATCTACCCCCCCCTTTTTCCTGTTTAAAGTGGTTGTCTGTCAATAAATCCATGGACTGTGAGTCTGTCTGTCTACATTCTTATAAAACACTCATCTCTATGGTATCTGAATGCCTTGACAATGAAGCTGCAGAGACGAAAGGTCCAGGAGTCAGAGGGGTAGCTCAGTTGTAGAGATTATATTTCAGCAGATAACACTTTAAGAAAATCAGAAGCCCCCCAAACTGCCATAGGTTGTGTGTGAATGAGTGTGGGGGATATGGGGAGAAGTATGTCCTCTCTCATTATTTCCACTCTTCCTTGAGTTTTAGCCACATGTGGTTTAACTGTCCTAAAAGAATATAGCCTAATTTTCCCACTCTCTCAACAAGCCAGTTATCAGATGAATATTAACAGGATCTTTTTCCCAGCCACATGCTTGTGCTGCTAGTCTGGCAGCCAGCCCATGGATGAGACTCCACTTTTACATGCATTATCTTTGTTGCAGATACACAAAATCATGTTCTAGAAGCACTTGGGTGTTTTTGACACTGTATAAAACAGACAGAAAAAACAATTACATTTGTATGGCAGCATCCCCTTGCTTTGAGTAACAATGTATCACATTACTGTATCCTTTACAGCTGGAAGAAAGTTTAAAACAGTTCTCTGGGTATGTCTACACTACCAGAGTAGTTCGATTCAACTTAATTCGAATTTGTGGAATTGACCTTACAAAGTCGAATTTGTGAATCCACACTAAGGACACTAATTCAACTTTGTGAGTCCACACTAACGGGGCAAGCGTCGACATTGGAAGCAGTGCACTGTGGGCAGCTATCCCACAGTTCCTGCAGTCCCCGCTGCCCATTGGAATTCTGGGTAGAGCCCCCAATGCCTGCTGGGGGAAAAAGATGTGTCGAGGGTGGTTTTGGGTAACTGTCATCATTCAACCGTCACTCCTGCCCTCCCTCCCTGAAAACGCCAGCGGGAAATCTGTTCGCGCACTTTTCTGGTCAGTGACAGCACAGACACCACAGCACTGCGAGCATGGAGCCCGCTGCGATCATCGCTGCACTTATGGCCGTTGTCAACTCCTCGCACCTTATCATCCACCTCTTCCACAGTCAGCTGCTGAGAAATCGGGCGAGGAGGCTCCGGCAGCACGGTGAGGACATGAAGTGTCAGAGTGGCACAGACCTCTCAGAAAGCACGGGATCCTGCGCCGTGGAGATCATGGTGGCAATGGGTCATGTTCATGCTGTGGAATGGTGATTCTGGGCCCGGGAAACAAGCACGGTGGTGGGACCACATAGTGCTGCAGGTCTGGGATGAATCACAGTGGCTGCGAAACTTTCGCATGCGTAAGGGCACTTTCCTTGAACTGTGTGACTTGCTGTCCCCTGCCCTGAAACGCAAGGACACCCGGATGCGAGCAGCCCTGACTGTGCAGAAGCGAGTGGCCATAGCCCTCTGGAAACTTGCAACGCCAGACAGCTACCGGTCAGTAGCGAACCACTTTGGCATGGGTAAATCTACCGTGGGGGTTGCTGTGATGCAAGTAGCCCACACAATTGTTGAGCTACTGCTCTCAAAGGTAGTGACCCTGGGAAACATCTAGGTCGTCATAGATGGCTTCGCCGCGATGGGATTCCCAAACTGCGGTGGGGCTATAGATGGAACTCACATCCCTATCCTGGGACCGGACCACCAGGCCAGCCAGTATATTAACCGAAAGGGCTACTTTTCAATGGCGCTGCAAGCACTGGTGGACCATAGGGGACGCTTTACCAACATCAACGTCGGGTGGCCGGGCAAGGTTCATGACGCGCGTGTTTTTAGGAACTCTGGTCTGTTTAGATGCCTGCAGGAAGGTAGTTTCTTCCCGGACCACAAAATAACTGTTGGGGATGTGGAGATGCCTACAGTGATCCTCGGGGACCCAGCCTACCCGCTAATGCCCTGGCTCATGAAGCCCTATACAGGCGCCCTGGACAGTGACAAAGAACTCTTCAACTACCAACTGAGCAAGTGCAGAATGGTGGTGGAGTGTGCTTTCGGACGTCTCAAGGGGAGATGGAGGAGCTTACTGACTTGCTCGGATCTCAGCGAAACCAATATCCCCATTGTTATTGCAGCTTGCTGTGTGCTCCACAATCTCTGTGAGAGCAAGGGGGAGACCTTTATGGCGGGATGGGAGGTTGAGGCAAATCGCCTGGCTGCTGATTACGCTCAGCCAGACACCCGTGCGATTAGAAGATCCCAGCGGGAAGCGCTGTGCATCCGGGAGGCTTTGAAAGCTAGGTTCCTCAGCAAGCAGCGTGACCTGTGACTATTCAGTTTCTTTACAGAGAAGCTGAACCTGCCCCTGTTTCTTTACCCAGTTACTGTTGACTATCCTCTGCAGTTACATACCCTGTTCACCCCGTTTCCCCCCTTCCAACACACGTGTAAAAATAAAATACATGTTCCATTGTTACTTAACAAAGGTTTCTTTATTACTGACTTTGCGTTAAAGGGTTGAAACTGGGACGCAGACTGTGCTGGGTAGGGTGTGCAGTGATGTAAAGACCGCCTCTGAACTCGAGGAATGACAGGATCCTGCTCCTAGAGCGGTCCGCAGTGCCGGACTGGTTGTTTCAACAGAGTCTGCCATCCCTCTTTTTTGGGACTCTGTGTGCGGGGGCTATGTGACATTGTTGCGGGGGAGGACGGTTACAGATTCCCCTGCTGCGTGGCTCTGTGGTCCAGGACAAGGACCGCTGCATAAGATCTGTAACCGCCCTCCCCCGCCACAAAGTCACGTACCCCCCACCCACACAGAACATGGAAACCACCTCCCATACCAACCAGGGTGCCTACTGACTGCACTGTGTGTGTGACCTGCTGCTGATCCTGCCCCCGTGTCTGTACCCTGGTGCAATTACCAACCCCCTTCCCCACCCCCCCTTCAAACACAGTCTTCTGTACAAAAACATGACGGAAACAGTAATTAACAGCAAAGTATTTTTAATAATCAACTAGACAGTTAGGGGATGAAACTGGGATTGGGGCTTGGGTGAGTCAGGAAAGGAAGGACTTCTCAACATTTAGGGAATGAGAGCCTTCTTGTATTTGTGCACTCTGCAGGGGTGCAGTGACAGTTTTCACGGTCCCTGTCGCCCCTCCTTCTTGTTACTTTGGGTGAGGGGGGTTTGGGACTTTGTGGCGGGGGAGGGCGGTTGCAGATACAGTGCAGGGGGGCTCTGTCCTCCTGCCTGCGGCCCTGCAGAACATCCACAAGGCGCTGGAGCGTGTCCGTTTGCTCCCTCATTAGTCCAAGCAGCGTTTGAGTCGCCTGCTGGTCCTCCTGATGCCACCTGTCCTCCCGTTCGCTGTGTGAGCGCTGGTACTGAGAGATGTTCTCCCTCCACTGGCTCTGCTGGGCCGCCTCGGCTCGGGAGCAGCCCATAAGTTCAGCGAACATCTCGTCCCTTGTCCTTGTTTTGCGCCTCCTAATCTGCGCCAGCCTCTGTGAGGGGGATGCTGGAACAGGTCTGGATACAGTGGCAGCTGTGTGATGGGAAAAAGGGAGTGAATTCATTACAAAGATACATTTTTGCGAACTATGAACATAGTCTAGTCAGTCTCTGTGAACAAGACCATGCACAGCACCTATCTCATGAGCACTGACTCAGGACAAGTTCTAATTTTCGGCTTTCACTTTCATTGCCTGGGGTCTTGCACTGGAGATCAGACAAGCGGGGCAGGACAGCAGAATCTGTGCAGCAGGCAGGCATGGTAAGCAATAGACTTTAGGCTGCTTAAAACTGAATGTATGGCACTGTCCTCTTGCTGCAGGCAATCCAGAAAGCATAAACTCTGCCCCTGTTCCACCTCCTCGCGGCTGTTCCCTGGGAAAGATCCCTGTATGCTGCCCCTCTGCAGCCTCCACCACGTGGCTGTAAACCGACACTTATTGTCATGCAAAGGAACAGTCAAGCATTCCCAATACTAACAGTACACAAATTACTCTAATTAAATGCTGGAGTCTCCGAGCGAGATCACCTGAGGAAGATCACAGGGCGAGATAGAGAGCACATGCTGCGTGAAAGCCAGCACAAACCAGGGGCCTATGCTGCCATGCTCGTGGAGGCAATGCTCCCAGAATACCTCATGAAAGCCTGGCGCGGAAAAGTGTGCTACCACGGAGCACCCAATAAGGCAGCTCTCCCCAGGAACCTCATGCGGAGGCTTTTCGATTACCTCCAGGAGAGCTTCGTGGAGATCTCCCAGGAGGATTTCTGTTCTATCCCCATATATATAGACCTCCTTTTCACATAGTTCAGATTCCTGTTACATTAATAATAAAAGTTTACATGTTTAAAGCACTTACCGACAGATTCTTCCCCTGATTCAGGGTCCGGGGTAACTGCTGGGGAGGGTTGGTAGGGGATCTCCGTGAGGGTGATGAAGAGATCCTGGCTGTCGGGGAAATCAACGTTGTAAGCGCTGTCGACTGCCTCCTCCTCCTCATCTCCCTCCTCATCTTCCCCGTCCGCGAACATCGCCGAGGAACTGGCCGTCGACACTATCCCATCATCGGAGTCCACGGACACTGGTGGGGCAGTTGTGGCAGACCCACCGAGAATGGCATGCAGTGCCTCGTAGAAGCGGCATGTCTGGGGCTGGGCTCCGGAGCATCTGTTTGCCGCTTTGATTTTTTGGTAGCCTTGTCTCAGGTCCTTGATTTTCACGCGGCACTGCGTTGCATCCTGGCTGTATCCTCTGTCTTCCATGGCTTTGGAGACCTTATCGTAGGTCTTTATATTCCGTTTTTTGGAGCGCAGCTCCGAAAGCACAGACTCATCGCCCCACACAGAGATCAGATCCAAGACTTCCCGGTCAGTCCATGCTGGGGCCCTCTTTCTACTCTGAGATTGCATGGACTCCTCTGCTGGAGAGCTCTGCATCGTTGCCATTGCTGCTGAGCTCGCCACGATGTCCAACCAGGAAATGAGATTCAAACTGGCCAGACAGGAAAAGGAATTCAAATTTTCTCTGGGCATTTCCTGTGTGGCTGGTCAGAACATCCATGCTCGGACTGCTGTCCAGAGCGTCAACAGAGTGGTGTACTGTGGGATAGCTCCCGGAGCTACTAAGGTCGATTTCCGTCCACACATAGCCTAATTCGACATAGCCATGTCGAATTTAGCGCTACTCCCCTCGTCGGGGAGGAGTACAGAATTCGAACTAAAGAGCCCTCTAGGTCGAACTAATTAGCTTCCTGGTGTGGACGGGTGCACGGTTAAGTCGAATTAACGCTGCTAAATTCGACATAAACTCCTAGTGTAGACCAGGCCTTAGGGACAAACACTCCCCCTTCCCATGTAAATGACAGAGAAAACAAGCATACTTCTCCAACCTTATGCAGCATTGAAAGAGCTATCGGCCACTACATTGTCGCCTCAGGACCAATAGGCATTATGAGAGACCAGGGGACATGGACATAATTTCTCACATTGATTATGTGGAGTTCTACAGGAAATTGCAATATTGTGTTGGCCGTTGGATGGCCATTGGGAACATCCACTCACAGCCACTTACCAGTCGGTTGTGGCAGTATTGTAGTCTAGTTTAGTCTAGTGCTTACATAGTCTTCATCAGCACAGTAGCTGAGAAACTTCCAGAACTTCAGTGCTTGCACAAGTGCTGTGCTGTCAATGGCTGGGTCTACACTTGATGTGCAGCCTAACCACGAATCATGAATTACACATGAAATACAAAGCCTGCCATTCTGAGCGGCTGTTCTCCAATTTCTTTACTCTTCCCTGACCATGCCCTTTCTGGTCGCACAGAGCTGGGCTGCTACTGAGAAGATGGAGAAGGACTGCAGATAGCTATCTGGTGGGGAAATACCACTTTCCCAAACAGTTTCCTCAGCCCTTTATCTGAAGATTATCCAAGATATCCCCCAGCACCCTGCATTGCCCAGCAGAGACTTCTAAAAGTGGAACATTCATATGGAATTTGAACAAAGTACAAATCTTTTGACAGGAAAATTCCAGGGAGACAGGGGCATTAAAGCAGTTAATTGTCTGATTTACAATACAGGAGAAGCAAGGCTGAACCTAGTTCTTCAGATCTGTGTTCTTATATTAAATACCCAAGACATCAGGTGAGGAAGTTAGAAGATTTAGTTGGCATCATTTTTTTTATGATTCTGACATAAACTCAACACCTTAATACAACAAGAATATTTTGCTTTCAAACAGTTCAGCCTTCTCAGACATTTGGAAGGATCAGCCCAAGAAAGACTCAACACTCCATCCTTGTACTGACCCTGATTTTCAGGTAGAATCCAGCTGTTGAATACATGAGACTGGAGAGCTGCTTGTTGACCAGGAATTCTATATACTGTGTACAAGGAAACTAAATCTTCACACAACAAATTGCTCTGTATGATAACAGAGATCACTAGCCAAATTGGCTTTTAAACCTCCACTTGATGCAAAATCAGCTTATTCAAGTCAGCATCTTATTCCAGATAGTGACACAGGTATAAAAAAAGAGAAGCAGCAACAACATCATGATTAGAGCTGGTGAAATTTTTCAAATGTAAAAATGTTGACAGAATTTCAATGGGGGGGAGGAGTGGGGTGAAATAGGAAAAATGTTAACAAAATAAGGCACAGTGAGATATAGAGACACCCAACTATTTCCACAGAATTGCAAGACAGGGAAATAGCAACCAGTGTGTTTAAAAATCTGGCCAGTCATGCTAGAAAGAAAGAAAGAAAGAAAGAAAGAAAGGAAGCTAGTGATTGTTGTGGTCAGGGCCGGCTCCAGGCACCAGCCGACCAAGCACGTGCTTGGGGCGGCACCTTGGGGTGGGGCAGCGCTCGGGGTTTTTGTTTTTGTTTTGTTCAGTAGGGCGGCGCTGGAGGGTATTTTTTGTTTGGTTGGTTTTGTTTCAGCCAGGTGGTACTCGGGGGGGGAGGGTGTTTCAGCGGTGCGGCACTGGGGGGGCGGGTCTTGGGTGGCGCAGTGCTCGGAGGGGCGGCACGGCGCTCGTGGGGTGGGGGCTTCAGGCGGCGCTTGGGAGGGGTGGGGGTTTTTGTGGCGCGGCACTCGAGGGGCGGGGGCTTCGGCGGCATGGCACTGAGGGGGTTTGGTGGTGTGGTGCTAAGGGGGTGGGGGTTTCAGCGGTGTGGCACTGGGGAGGGGTGGAGGCTTCGGCGGCACGGCACTCAGGGGGATTCGGTGGCATGGCGCTCGCAGGGGGGGTGTTACAGCAGGCGGCGCTCTTTTTTTTTTGCTTAGGGTGGCAAAAAAGTTAGAGCTGGCCCTGGTTGTGGTTTCTCTGCCCAACATGGAGGCTCCAAGATGGTGATTGTGGTGATTCACTCTGAAAAGCACCATAATCTTGGTCTCTGTGTCTCTTGGATCCTGCAGACCAGACTTCATGATTAGAGCCTCAGAGTTTAATTAAGATTTTTAAATCCATGTCATGAATTAGGCAAGAAGGACATTAAAACATCTGATCCCAGTCTCCCACTCTGGCTGCAATAACTCACCTTCATAAGTGGTTTTTTAAAACCCTTTTTGTAAGTTTTTCCCCACACACTTTTCTTCCCGTCCCCTAATGACACATGTGCAGGTACTTCACTAATCCTCTCTGACTTGCCAGACCTTTATCCTCAGGAGGATCTATCTTCAGTGCTCTTCGGCAGCCACTCCCTGTGGGAGAATAGCTGGCTTTGAGGAGGTATCTTTGATTCAAGTAGGAGAAAATGTTGCCAAGGATCTATTCCTCAGAGTCCTTAACATAGCTAATATAAGGGTCCTCTAACAACATGCTGCCCAACAGTTCCCTTATGCACAGCAAAGTGCTTTGGAAGTGTCATATTCTGGAGTATGTGTTTGTTTATTTGCTTGAGATTTTGTTTTATCTGCTGATCAGTTGTGAGACCTTGAATGGTATCAGAATGGTACAAAGACTCCATTCATGGAAGTTTCAATGACAAAACATCCATCCTTGCCCTCTTTTCACCCTTACGTTTTACACCGTTACACTGTACAAACCCTTTGTTAGTCAAAGAATTGCTCAAGAATATAGTGGGTGGCAATTTCATCCTCCCCTCCCCCCCATATTAGTGGATGCATAGATATGTTGCTTCCAATCTGCAGCTCCTCATTACTGCCTTCAGGCTGCTCTGCATTACACAGCTGATCACCACTCCATTTGGCCCATTGTTATAGCTGCAGATGCTGATAGTGCTCCTGCATCAGAGTAAGAGAAAGCAAAGGCGATACTACATATGCTGTACACCACAGCGCGTTCTTGTACACCACAGGGCATTCTTGTACACAGGTAGAATCCTCAGGTGGCCAGTTCAGCTTTGGGTACATATTTGTCCCTCATTTCCATAATATCGGCTATTGTCCATGTTTTGCAGATGGGGAACTGAGACATAAAGAAACTAAGTGACTTGCCCAAGGTCACACAGAAAGTCTGATACAAAAGCACAGACTTGAACCCAGATCTCCCAATTCCTAGTTTAGTACCCGAACCACTGGGCCACCTTTCCTCTCAACACCAAAAAGTACTGGAGGATCCATCTTTAGAATATGAGCTCTTCAGGGTGGGGGCGTTGTCCTTGGAAACTATCTACTAAATTGTAAGTTCTTCTGGAAATACCTGATGAAGGGCCAGACTGGGCAACCTTTATTCACACTGGTGCCATTGACCTGAGTCGGGCTACTCATGTGGGTTAAGCATCAGCCAGCATGAGTAACAGATGCACAATCTATGCCCAATAGCAGGAAATACCTTAAATGTTGTGTCTTTGCAGGAAAACTGCATTGCTATTTTTCCTAGTTTTCTTCCCAGGGCACAAGAATCCTGTGCTGCCGGATAGCCATTGACTGTAAGATATTGCATTGAAGTTACATTGTGTATCACATTAAAGGTTATAACAGTGCTTTGTAGTTTGAAAATACAGTAAAAGAAAGCATCAATCATGAAACCACAGTCGATAGACTCAGAAGGGGCCTCCTGGGTCATCTTGGCCAAGACTTCTATGAAGCAGGAAGGATTCAACACACACCTTTCTCATAAAAGTAGCTAACCATTCCTTAAAGACATTGAGTTATTTTTCCATAAATACCTCAACTAGGTAAACTACTCTGATTGACCTTACTGTCAAAAAGTGTCTCTGAACACTATGTATAAGCAACACTTTTCCTTTTTTTTTCAGCTTTAGCTAACCAAGAAAAAAGGGCAAACACAGTAATGGGCAACATTGCAAACACTACAAGTAGTTTTGCTTTCACTTTACTGCCATCATCTACCATAAATCTGGATGTACCACAGATACTTGGTTTCTCAGTGCAGTCTCTCTGCTACTTGTAGTATCTATCTTACTTTGTCTCTGACTTTCAGAGAGCCAGCATTACAGACTATAGAAATAACGAAGACATATGATAAGCACTTACCGATTCAGAAAGCCATTCAAATCCTACACCAGATAGTTAAAGAATTCATTTCTATTCTTCATTTTATTGGAATTTGTGGGGTGTTTTCACATCTGTACCTTGAGGGTTGGGGAGCACAGGCTCTATCATAGTGCTCTATCATAGTGCCAGAGAATTTACATTCTCCCCCACCAACTACACATACAGAAAAAGAAACACATGATTGTTTAGCTGAGTGTTTCTGCAGTGGTAATGAATTGTGTGTTGGCTGTTGCACCATAGCTCTCTGCCTTCTTTCTCTTACTGAATATTAGGAAAAGTGGAGATTTGTTTTCTAAAAATGGTGTTATTAAATTTCAGACATGCTTATTTTCAAGAGTGTCTTGGGCTGCTGTATAGATTGCGATGTCCTACGAACACCAAGACATGGCGAGAGGTCCATGTCCATGTCCAAAGCTTCCGCCCTGTCAAGCACACTATTTTGTTCTGTGCCTGCTGCTTATGTGGCTGGTTTGAACTGCCCAGCTGTCTGTCTACCCCTCTATTCTTCTTGCTCCAAAAAAGCACACCCCCTTCCTCTTTTCAATGACCAGGAACAAAGTAACAAACTAAGTACAGGACTGAGGCACTAAACTCGAGGCTTCTGGACAGATTCTGGGTCACTCTCCACTTCACATGGCCTAGTGGTGCAAAAGGAAGCCCAGTGTGGCAGCACTATGCCATGCCCTCCAGGCTCACAGTGGCTTAAGAGGCTTAATTGGTCATCTGAGGATTCCATCTGTGTGCATACAGGAATGCCCAGGTCGTGTGCAGTCACCACAGGATCTGGCTATCTCCAGTTGCTGGAATTCCCTCTTATGACTATAGCAGCCAGGTGTAAGTGAGAACAGCCTTCTCACTACTATATCAGACCATTCCTGCTTCTAGCCTTTGACAGACTATGCAGAGGTACTACAAAATAAATCAGAACCATTAAAAAGATACTGCATATGTCTGCACAAAAGTTTAAAGCAGATTTTACTGTACTTCACTGGGTCCCACCTGGTCATTCCAAGGGACCATGTTCTGGGCTAGGGAGCCCTCAGCAATCATTTTTAATATTGTTATTCATAACGTTAAGCAAAGAAACACATTTTAAACTGGCTGAAGTACTAACAGCACAAGCACTTCTTCAGAAGGAGGTTTATGTATTTTGGATTAAGTACCCTGAACTTGGGTTTAATGGCTATGCATTCTTTACGGGCAGATTAGTTAGATCAGGGGTGGCCAACCTGTGGCTCTGGAGCCACAAACGGTTCTTCAGAAGTTAATATGTGGCTCTTTGTATAGGCATTGACTCCAGGGCTGGAGCTACAGGCACCAACTTTCCAATGTGCCGGGGGGTGCTCACTGCTCAACCCCTGGCTCTGCCATAGAACCTGCCCCGACTCCACCCCTTCCCACCCCCTCCCCTGAGTCTGCAGTGCCCTCGCTCCTCCCCCCTCCTCCCAAAGCCTTCTGCACACCACGAAACAGCTGATCAGGAAATGCAGGGAGGGAGCAGGAGGCACTGATCAGCGAGGCTGCCGGTGGGAGCTGGGTGGAGGAGCTGATAGGGGGCTGCTGTACATTGCTGTACATTACTGTGGCTCTTTGGCAATGTACATTGGTAAATTCTGGCTCCTTCTCAGGCTCAGGCTGGCCACCCCTGAGTTAGATTGTCTTTATTTGATGTTTCAGAGGTTACCTTTGTCAGTGCTCTCCATACACAGAAGAGGTATTGTGGAATGACCAGAAAAATGTCAAAGCAGAGTTAATGCCAAAAGAGCAAGATACAAAAGAAAGTAGGATAATTTAGAAGGAATAATATGATACTAGGTTTGAAGGAATGTCAGTATTTCTTCATATTACTCCTGTCCACAGCTTTATCCCCTTCTTCCTGCATGCTGTCTTCTTTGTGTTTCTCCTGTCACACATTCTCAGACTGAAGTGTGCATGTCCTCTTTCTCAGCTCAATGCCAATCATGTGCTAAAACAAGACCTAAAACAATCCCTGCCAATAAAAAGACAGTTTTAAAAGATAACTCTTGGTACAATATAATGAAAGCTAGACTCTCTTTTGTTTTAATTGTTTTAAAATACTTGTTTACTCTTTAAACCAGGTAAAGATACAGGTAAAAAATGCACAAGGTTAATTAGTTAAGGAGAGAGAATGGTGAGATTTTGCTAATAGTTTAGAATTTAATATTATGACATATCCACATATGATAAAATCGCAAGGGAGTACAAAGTACCATATTTAAAGAGCCAGCCTATATAAAATAAGGATATAAATCAGGGGTCGGCAACCTTTCAGAGGTGGTGTGCCGAGTCTTCATTTATTCACTCTAATTTAAGGTTTCGTGTGCCAGTAATACATTTTAACGTTTTTAGAAGGTCTCTTTCTATAAGTCTATAATATATAACTAAACTATTGTTGTATGTAAAGTAAAGAAGGTTTTTAAAATGTTTAAGAAACTTCATTTAAAATTAAATTAAAATGCAGAGCCCCCCGGACCAGTGGCCAGGACCCGGGCAGTGTGAGTGCCACTGAAAATCAGCTCGTGTGCCACCTTCGGCACGCATGCCATAGGTTGCCTACCCCGATATAAATAATGATAGACCTGTTGTTTATTTTTTACATTCTTTTCAGTTAACCATCACTTTCCCCCTCATTTAATCCCAACTCAAACTTCCCCCACAATAAAGGAAAAAAGAAAAGAAACCCATAACCCCAGCTCAACCCTCATTCCCTCTCTGCCCCAACCCAGTTTATACTAGGAGTCACAGTTACTTGGTATTGCACACAGTAAGTACAACCTTTCATCTAATTTAAGTTGCCCTCTTAAGTTCCATCAAAAGCACTCATGTCAAAATGGTATCTCCTGACTGTATGCTGACCATTACTGTATCATTGCTTTTGGGCAAGAGCCGTCTTTTTGTTCTGTGTTTGTACAGCACCTAGCACAGTTGAGTCCTAAGCATGACCTGAGTTATTAAGCACTATTCCAATACAATACAATACATACATACATGCATCCATACCTATTGTCTAATCTCATTCAGAACACAAACACCAATCAGAAGACGTAAATCATTTGATATTTATGCTAGAACATGGCTTACCATTTAAGTTAAATTTGCATCATGCTCAGTGTATTTAATACTATCCAGTGCTTTACTAGAATGTACTATTTTCCTAATGTAATACAATACATGCGTGCTGAGACATTCTGGGAAAATTGTATCATCTTGCAACATTAATGGACAGACAGAATCACATGGAAAAAACACACTCTCCCTCTCTTTCCCTCTCTATATCGTTGTCATGAAAATTCCAAATAGTTCAAACATATGGTGATGATTACAAGTTTATTAAAAAAATAGGGATTTGATTTTATCTTGACCCAGCAGAGCACCTGAATAGCCATGCAGCTATTCCACACTTACATAGAGTTCATTCCCAGGAACTGTGAGCACTTGGAATGGACTGACTGTTTTTTAATTCAGTACATGAGCACAAATATTGTAGGGGCTGGATTGTTGAGGTTTTAGCATGTGCAATAATCTGATGTCTATCTATCACTGTAGTAGCTGAGCACCTAAGAATAATGCATTTTGGGTTGAGGGTGTTGAATAAGGGGCTAGGGCATGGTTGGATGGGCAACATTGGAGTTGGGAATATCTTTTTTGTCCAATTATAATAAGTTGTGGGCAAAAATGCTCAGGTATAGTGTTTTGAACTACCGAATTGTCCTCTTTTTCATATTTAAAAGAGCGCCTAAAGGGCTAGCTGTGTGCTTTATAAATAAACAATGTGTGTGGAATTTGTGTATCTTTATGGCAAGTTAGGTGTCAGACTGATAACAGGTGCCTCTCAATATGGCTAGACACAATGCTGTCTTTTCATTGACTTTGGATAGGCTTTGGATTAGGCCTTGGGTATTGTGTACATACCATATATTAAACATGTGCAAATGTATGTGAAAAATTGTGAATGAAAGACTTTGGAAATTTCAACCCAAATTCCACAACATGCTTAGTTTATAAACTTGTTGATATCACAAGGAATTCCTCAAAACCTCTGAATATATCTTTATATAGTGCTTCAACATGCATATTCTCATCCGACTCCTGACAATTTAACCTTAACAGTAACGGTCCTGTCTTTGAACCTCTACAAATACTGTACAAGGAGGGTGATCAATTTATTGATTCAGAGTGATTTTGGAGAGATGCATATGAGACAGGTATTGTATCAGAAGACACAGACTTTATACGTTAGACTCCTGGAAAATATATATAGGAAAAGAGACGGAGTACAAAAGTATGCACAAGTGACATTAAGTTGACACCTGAATATGAAGCTATCCTCTGTTTGATATCTTTTTAGAGTAATTACATGGTAATAGGAGAGGCAGCAGGTATACACAAGTTAATTGGCCAGCTTTGAATTTCATGGACATGATAACTAAGCAAAGCACACTGAGAATGTTGTTGGAATGCCATCTAAGAATTGTGTGGTAATAGTCAATCCAATCAACTAGCAGGAGAAAATAGGGTTATTATAGTAAAGATTAACAAAACCATTGCATTATCTTCCTCTTTCAGGGGCAACAGAGAAAAAGAGGCTGGAGAAGTCATGAATATCAAATCAGACACCTCCTCATTTCCAACTTTATTTCAGAATGGCATGGTTGTTCAGAAATGCTCTGTTCAGTAAAGATAGGACATTTGGTGTAATCAGTCTGACACAAATCTTCATCGATATTAATAACTCAAGACCCTGGTAAAGTCTTAAAATGTAGGGAAGTAAACAACAGAGAAATTTGAAATTGGATGGAATGCAGGGCCTTTTTTGGTAGGAATGGCAATCTTGTGGTTAAGGCACAGAACAGAGTTATTCCCACCTCTTTGCAGACTTGGTATGTGACCTTGGGCAAATCATTCCTTCTCTCAGTGCCTCATCAGTAAAGGGGGAATACTAGCTTTCCATTGCCCCTCAGAGGAGCATTATAAAGCTAAATTAATTCATGTTTATAAAGGCTTTTGCAATCCTCAAAGTGAAGGAATAATAGTGATGGAAAGTGACTATTACCAAGTACAATTTTCTTCTATAATTATTTCAAAATTCAACATTTCTGATATCACTCTGTGTAACCAGAAGAATGAGATAATGCTAGGTTTCTGTTTGATGGAGGTAAATTCAGATCTAATATCGCTGATGTGCTGTATCTTTAATACAGTGCCATTGAGAAGTATGCACATATTTCTCATTGCTGAGCCACTGAATTAGTTCACCTGGAATGAGCAGGCAGAAAATGGAAATAAGTTGCTCTGAATTTTCAGTAGAGAGCTGGGACTTTGTCATTTAGTCCTGTCACGATAATATGGAGTGTCACCCAATGTAACAACACGATACAGCCACAGTAAATGATGAGCGTTCAAAGGGATGTATAGTTCCTGTCAGCTACAAAACCTTTTATTTGTTCATAGAATGTTGCAGCATTTCCAGCAGAAAGACCACACCAAAGAGGCACATATACAAAGTTTGCTGCAGATGGATTTCTTTCACATCTCTTTATGAGATTGGATGTATAATACAAACACATAGAAAAATTCCTGTTTTCACACATGCAAGTATGCACTCCTGGCTTCCAACATGTAGGTACTTTCCACTTTCCACTTGCTTCTTTTACTTAAATTGGGCTGGATGTCATTAATAAAAGAATGGTGTAATGAAAAAGAATGTATTAAATTATACTGCAACCTAGAATGGGAGGATTCAGCTTTCCCTGCCTGAAGAAAAACAAATTCTGAAGCATTAAACTTACTTTATCAAGCATTACACCTGACATGCTCTCATAAATTTTACATATATATTTAAGTTATTTTAATATTATGCTGGCTTGGTTTAAAATATTCTTATAAAGTAACTAAAATGAAGCCGCTCGGCTATAAATTAAAAAATACTCAGACCTCCCCCACCCCCAAGAACAACAACATTTCTTTACTTACAATCATGTGGTGCGTGTAACTTAAATTGTCCCTGGCTGAAATACCTGGTATGTCTTAACAGGACTACCATAGAATCAGTGAGCCATATTTCTGTAAGGTTAAATACACATTCTTTGCACTTTTAAAAGTATCTTGTCTGAAACCAGATGTTAATAACCCCTTGTGTGCCACACTTCAATGCATGCCCAAGGCCATGTCTTTTTAAAGGTGTGGGTACATACATTTTAATGGGACAGTGATGGAGTAGCCCTGTCGCAGACCTACTATTATGATGGGCAACCGCAATGACAGACACGAGGAAACTGCTAGATTTATTCGAACAACTGATCTTGCATAACAACATGCGTGCACTCCTAGTCTGTTTTGTTTGGCGCACTGCCTCTTGCAGCACAGCATTCCCAGAGACTGTTAATCCTTATGAATGCAACTGTTTAGTGTATAAGCAACAAGATATGACAGGCAGTTCACTTCAGAGTAATTACAGCACCCCTCAGGTAGTATTACAAGGCACATGTTTGAAGGAAGACATTTAGACCTTTGCATTTATTGGGAATTATTGACATACAGTAGATATGATATTACTGACAACTAACCATAAAGCTCCATTTGTGTCCCAAGTTCTAAAGCTATTTCAAAGTCACAGCTAAATTACACAAACATTGGTCTATCTAGACATAACAATAATGTTATGAAATCCCATCAGCTTGTTGCTGTTTAGACAGAACCCACACTGCATGTGTCTGTAGGGCCATACTTGGGTAGCTCTGTAGCATGCACTTCGGCCCAGACACTAAAGTGATTATGTCTGAACACTCCTTATCTGATTTTAAAAGCCGACAATACTACACATCTGTGCTTGCATGTTTCAGCTGTTGTGCCACAATGTCAGTATTTATTTTGCTTCTGCAAGTTAGTTTTCCTTGAGAACCAGCAGGGGTCTTCTTCAATGATCTGAAAATGTGCATTGTGTGGGGAGGTTGTACTGTAGTTCAGTTGGCGAATGTTAACCTGAGGCTGTCATTTCATTTAAACATTTGGTTTATGTCTTCCATGTCAAAAAGATTAATGTCTTGACTTTAACAAACTGAATTCATTGCATTTTAAAAAAAACCTGAATTAATTATAGTGAAACTATTTTATGGAGCTTTTATCTTCCTGTTTAGAGGTGGAGTTTCAAAGTTTCTTAGTTAATTAACATGATATGTAAAGAGTTTTCAGGCCATTCTATTTACTTAAGAGGCCATTCTATTTTCACTTGCAATGTGGCTCTGTAATTATCAGTGGAAACCTCACAATATTTTATTTTCTCATTTTTATTGTGCTACCCACAGATCAGGGCATTTGGGATAACAGGTCCTACATGTGGTCTAGTGGTTATTCCCCATTTTGGATTAAATTAAGAATATTTTTTTCTACCAAAGGCTCTCTGAAGATACTGAAGCAGTAATTGAGAAGCAGAAGTGCATTTATGGAAGTACATCTGAATGTCTTCTCCACACATAATTGCATCAGGTATTCTGCATTAACATTCAAGTCCTTAAAAAAAAAAGAGCTTATTTTTAGGTAGAAGCCCGTGGTGGGCAGTAAATTACACATAATTTTCCCAGACTAGTAATTAGCACTGTTTGCTGACTACCTGAATTGTTTCACAGTAGTTCAGCACAGTTCTAATAGTTATCACCATACTTATCATAGATTCAATATATGATTCCTCCAGCTTCACATACAATATGTCTAAGGTTAGGCATTATCACAAACACATTTTGTTTGTTTCTCTTGGCCCTTTAGAATTATTTTTGTCAGGATTCTGCAACATCTCAGTTGCTCTAACTCTGCCATATAAACCAGCTGAACTGAAGTTTGCTTAACAGGCAAGAATTTGAAAATCAAAAATAAACAGATACTGTGTAAATAAGAAATGCCATTAGTTGACATGAGATTTTTATATTTATTCCAATATTGGTGGGTCTTCCAAATAGTTGGTTGGAGTTAATGAACTTTCTATCTCCCTTCTGGTTGGTTTTTTTTTTGTTTTTTTGTTTTTGATTTGGGGTGTACTTGTTTTTTCAGAAGTTCTGACACCAGCAAACATTTTTTCATGACGCCGTAATAAAGATTGTGTAACAGTAACATTAAAAAAAAAAGTTTCATAAAATTTTCAACAATTTTTCAAGTTATTTTCATATCCCTGAATTTGAAGGTTTCAGCAAAATGGTAATTTAGCTGTAAAAACATTGGATATTGTGAAATATTGTGCACTTCCTTTAATGAAAACACTTCCACTCAGACAAACACTTTCCCTAAATGAAATCATTTTAATTGAAAATGATCTGCTTTTAAACATAGAAATTGGATGCAAATGATACTGACTAAGAATTTGAAACTAAATGCAAGAATGTTCTGATTTTCAGCATTCTGAATTTTATTTTGTATATTGTGTAACCCCCTCTGAATGGCATTTCACTTCCCACAACATCCATCTGCCAGAATCCTAGTGAATTAACTAAATTTAACGTTATTATCAAAACTCTTTTTTTAGATCCTGCAACAGGATATGCTAGCATGGACCCTTATTTCCGTGCAGTGTCCCATTGACTCCACAAAATCAGAGTGTGGGGAGTCAATGAGAAAGTGCACAGGATTAAGGGTCTACACTAGATAGTCACATTAAAGATTTGAGGTTGTGGGCAGCAAACACTCTACTAGTACTCCAGCTTTAGCTTACAAGAGCACTACCTCCTCTTGCATTGTGACTATGGACATCAACTAAATATCTGTTAGGTTCTCATTAAGAGCAAACCCTCTGTTAATGGGTAATTTTTTGTTCTCATGCAGACAGATTAGTTGATCACCAAACTGGGGCTGGAAGGGGCTGTGGCCAATATATGCCCATTGAGAGACTACACTCTGGCTGAAGACAGTCACATGGTAGTCCTTCTGGAGATCATTTTCAGGCTACATCCATCCACGAACAACATGTAAAAGTGACAAGAAAAAGAGAGGAAAACAGATGGGATAGTTTCATTATCACCACTACAGTTAAAGCCAGTGCATGTCTTAAAGAAAGGTAGCAAGGAGCCGCATGACAGACCTCTGCTGCACCACGACCTTTCACAGTACTCTGGCAGGGGTGTCTGGACCACAGAAATGCAGCATGGGGTATACCATGAGCTAATGGGGTGCCCCCAACTACCAGGAAAGGAGCCACCTGAGAAGTATGGGCAGTCTGAAAGTGGCAAAGCCTCTTCTGCTTCAGCCACTGGGCTGCAGCAGCAGCTATAATAGGAGCCAGCACTAGTCTCCTGTTACCTGGAGGAGCTTCCTGTGGCACTGCAGGATCCCAGTATATGGCTGTAGTAAGGCACCATCACAGAACCAGTACAGGCATAAGAAGCAATTCAGCAGAATTCCCCAAGCATTGCAGGGGAAAGAGGAACAATATGGGCCATAATGGGATGCTGCCAGCAGTAGGGCAACTTCTTTAAAAGGCAGAGTGTGTCCTTCCTTCCTCTAATAAAAAAAACCAAACCTCTCTTTGAGCTGAACTTTCTTTCTGCTATTGCTAAGACAGGTCATTTCAGAGACATCTCCATTTTGAGCATGCATGCACATACCTGGCTAAGAGGCCCAAAAACAGATGGATCAGATAACACCTTGTTTCGTCACTTGAAAGCTTGTGCTGTTTCTTGGCAGAGCAAACTCATCACGTCTAGTGGCCACCTTACTTTAACCAGCATTACAGAGGCACAATACTAGCTTCTCAGGGTAATTCCATCTGGAATTTAAAAAAAAAATTGTAACTGAATACCACACTCAAATGTTTGTGTATTTATTTTAAGGTGACTCTTGAGAAACTGCAATTTTCACTCTCTCCCTCTCTCTCTCTCTCTCACACACACACACTCCTATTCTTTTTGCGGATACAGACTAACACAGCTACTACTTTGAAACACTCAAACAAGACATTTCAAATATTTTCTTTTATAAAGCAGATTTCAGCAGTTGTTCAGAAGGAAACTGTAATGAGCACACACTCCTCAGATCTTTCATAGATTCATATTCATAGATTGTAGGGCTGGAAGGGACTTGAAGAGGTCATCGAGTCCAGTCCCCTGCCCTCATGGTATTCCACAGGTCTGGTCTGGCAAAGGAAGAAGATTTTTTTGGTCTTAGTTTGGTTTTATGTTTGGTGGACTCGTGTTTTTCTCCTTAAAGTGAATTTATTACCTATGAGAGGCACCCAATGGACAGTCCTGGAGACTGAACTTACCATTCATACAGTCATGGAAGATGTTTAGCCATGTTTAAAGTTCTGGACACTAGACTTTTAAATTAGGAAAACATTTTTATTTACATCAGATTCTGAAAAGCCGTCTGCTACAAAGAGATGGGCCAAGTTTGGGATTGGATTTGGTTTAGGTAAGTTCTTGTGATCACACCTAAATCAGGGCTAGAGTTCAGGTTCATATTCAATGGTGCTGAAATCTTGTAAACTGTTCTTGTTAGATCTTGGCTGATAATTCCATTGGATCATGATCTTGCCAGATTTCTGCCACCTTGGGCTTCATTAACACCTAAAAACAGACACCCCCTCCAGCATCGTATCTCATTCAAAAATAAACTCTAGCAATCAGTTTGCCTGACTGTCTGATTGCCTCTTTTGGTCAGTGATCAATTGCTACTTCACATATTCAAATTTGAAGGGATTTGAATTCAAGGTTTACATCTTGGCTCATTTCTTGTTTTAAACTTAAACAAAGGGAAAGATTGTGGAGCTCTGACTCACAATGGTGAGAACTTATCATGCAGGCAGTCCCATAAGAACCAATAGGGCTACTTGAGTATGTAAGTACTCACTAGAGGTGAGCAAATAAACGATATTTTAGTTTCAGTTCTGAACTGTAAAATCCTCCCCCCCCCCAAAAATCTGTTTGGTTCAAAGCAAAACTGATATTTTTGTTTTTTCTCACTGAAATGGGAGGGGAAGAATGAAAAAAAAATCATTTAAAGCTCAAGTTAATTTTTTTTGTTTTGTTTTTCATTTTGGGTGTTTTTTCTATTTTAAAAAAATTAAGTACATTTCTAAAAGAAACATGCTATTAAAACGAAGAGTTGAAACATTTCCTTTTGAAAGAACCAGAATGAAGCATTTTGGCTTTTTTATTTAAAAAAGTCCACAGGGTTTATTCAGCTGAAACTATTTGTCAAATCTGATCTGAATTTGCATACAGTTTCAGTGTCCTGACAAATGAAGTTTTGGCTAATCTACTATGCGCTGAAAAAAAAGCACCCAGCTCTTGTATTTACCAGCATAAGTAAAGGGCTTCATAATTTGTCTGGACAAATGTATGTTTAACAGAACAAAACAAAACAAATTCAACAAATTTTTGTTTGAAATTTTTAATGAATTATCTCTGGCTGTGTTCATAACTCTTTTATGTTCACCGTTTGGAGACAGTCTACAGAACAAGGAAACTGGCCAGAATGTTCACAGAAACCATGAATTTCAAAAAAAATATTTGCAGACAACAAATGCTGAATTAGTTAACGTGGATAACGAGTAGTTAAATTTTCTCACAAGAAAGCTTATTTTAATAGTCCTGCTCATCCATTCAGGGAAAAGAAACAATCCCATATAACCAATGTATACATTTAAAACAGCTTGAATTTTGAATATTTTAATCTCACAATGACCTGCTTTAGAACTAGCTACATATCAAGTATTATTCACCAAAAATATTCTGTGAATAATTTCAAATAATGGATGTATTTGAGAAAAATCAGTCTGTTCATGGACAATCTGAGCAGAAAAGAGGTGACATTTATAAAGTTAATATTTCATTTTAAGTTATTTCCTATCTCTAGTGGGCAGTACTTACTGAGTACAAACAGAACTATATTGAGGGGAGTATGAGTCCATCTTAGATTTGAGTGAGGCATTAGATCATTTGGAAAGTTAGTTTGGGAAGAATAGATTACAGTGTGATCAGTAGTGCACTGTTGAAAGAGCACTGGAAATGTTTGTTTGTGGTTTCTTTGGAGTGAAAGGCTTCCTAAATAAAAGAACCAATACAATACAAAAGCCCCGAATATGTCATGCTGTTCCCCTTGTCTTCTCAAATTGCTGAAGCTAAAAGACTGTCACAGTTCCCTGTACTATTGTCAGATTCAGGGGAGATGGGTCAGCTGTACAGCTTGCATGAGAGTAGGACGGAACAAACTAGTAGCATATAATGGGAGGGAAATGGACTCTTCTAGGTAGGGCCCCAATCTTAAACCCACTGAAATCAATAGTAGCCTTTTCTAGTCAGTGAGCTATGGATTGGGCTTGGCAGGGTTGAAAGTTCTTTTAATTTTTTTTTTCACGTACAGTAAAATTGGTGGGTTTGTTTATTGTTTTCTTTTTTAAGGAGCTCAGGGCCAGATTCTGATCTCACTGCAATGTAAATCCAGATTAACACCATTGAGTTTACTGAATGTAAATCCAGATTAACACCCTGGAGCAAAGCCAGGAGAAACCCTTTGCAGGCAAGATCAGAATCTGACCAAGTGGAGTTACAAGCGAGGCTCAATAGAAGATTTTCAGAATTAAAATAATGTTATTATACCAAACAAGCCTGTTTCTTTTGCATGACTGAAAGGATTTTCATTTTCTTTAGAATTCTGAGGTAAACTGTCCTTCTACAATATTTGTTCAGGGTCAAGATTTAGGTAATATATTGTGCTACAATAGCTGCACCTATGACAGACAACCTTTTCACGAGATAAGAAAAACCTCTACTTCAGGTCAGTACAAGAAAGGAACATGACAGAGCTGTAAATATAGAGCCCAGAGGTGTGAAATCTTGTACAGCATTAAATACAGTCATGGGAAACTTGGTATTTGTTACAAACATCTCAGACATTGGAATAAAAAAAAATATGTTGCAAACTCAGAAAAAAAAGTAGCTTTTCTGCGTAACGAATCAAAGTAATGATTCATTTTCATCAGTCTGTGAAGCTTGATCAGACACTCATTTTCAAAGTAGTCCTGATTGGAGTAAATGAAGTTGAATAATTAAACAGGAATTCTCACCTTTGAGAAAACTGATAGAAAATCCTGGTCTAATTAAATTTCTAGTTCTATGTTGTAAGCCAAAGAGGTGCAGAGAGTTTGGGAAAAAGTTTACATAAGTATCTGAATTTTTTGCCTCATCACCAGACTGCAAGAATTCTTGGCCAATAGGTGACTAAAGTTAGGTTCCTAAAACCACATGTAGGAATTTAAATAAAGGATCTGATTTTCGGAAGTGTGTAAGCTCTCAGCAGTGAGAGCTGATGGGTGCTCAGCATTTTGGAAAGTCAGTCCATTTATTAAGGTGCTAATTACAGATTTAGGATTTAGGAGTCTAACTTTAGGTAGCCATGTTTTAAAAATTTTGGCCCATATGTCCAAAAGTGGCTTTCCTAATTGAAAAACATTTCAAGAAACATGGTTTTGTTGACATTTGGATGCAACCAGTCCGCCTCTTGAGGATCACCCAGCACTAATGAGATGGACTTATGTCCAGCTCAGTTCAGCAAGAGGGTTAATAATGATGAGGCAAGGAGAGACTAAACAGGGGAGAAACTGGAGCTCCATCAGTAATTCTAAGAATTTGTTTCCCAACCATTGGAATTCTGATGTAGACAAACTAAATACTATAACAGTAACTTATTTTTCTTTAAAAAAAACCCAGAACAAAATAAAATCCCAACTTCTACTAATTAAAATTAATGAAGAGGGATTTTAAAGTTTAAAAATTAATTTAATACTTTGCCAAGTTTCAATTCAGAACAAATTTGCTTTTTTGGATGCTAGTTTTGGATGAAAGTTGCTTCATTATGGGATTCTGTAGGCCTATGCACAGAGATCATTTCAAAAGTAATTGTGATTGGAGCAAAAGAGGTTGAATTTAGCAGAATGTCTCACCTCTAGTTGAGAAACAGAAGAACCAGAAAACTGCCTACAGTGTGTTCTAATTAAAGGTCCCTTTCTCTGCTGTAGGCCAAAGTGGTACAGAGAGTTTGAGTAAGATAAACAGTGTCTATAAAAATGGAAGTTCTAAAACAAGCTCAGCTGTACTGTTGTAAACAGCCATGCTCCAGCACAGTATTCACTAAAAGTACTGTACTAAATCAGTTCCTATGCTGGCCAGTTTCAATGAAAAAATGGCACCACCACAATTTTAAAATGATAGTGCTATGGCAAACCAATCATAATATGCTTGAGTTACTATCATAAGCCATGGATTTAGAGTGTTATGGAAATATATGCTTTCTTAAATGCTGTGAATTATACCAAATAATTCTGAGCATCTCTTTTACTACACTAATGAGTCAAAGCTGAGCTTACCTCATTATCTGCAATTACCATGGAAAAATGCATTTAAAATACATAGTTTCTGTATAAATAGTGTATCCCCCCAGCACATTCTTTAATTAAGCAGTATCTGATTCCATAATAACAATGATGATAAAAAAGCGATGTCCAGCTTTCATAATGCAAAACCTACACAGAGCTATTACAGTACTGAGAAAATGGGGCCAAAGCATGGCTGGAAAGTGTATAGAAGGGTCTGGTGAATTAGAATTGATATTCATCTTGCTGAATTTTCCTTGAATGACCACCCCTTCTGATGGGAAGATTGTGGAGTACTGTGGATTTTGGAGGCCATACTTCCTTTCCAATCCTGTAAATGTCAGGGATCAACAGAGAGTAGTGGGAATGGGAGAGGCAGAAAATGCCCTTCAATGTAAAGAGAGGAGACATCTGGAAGGGATGACTACTACTCCACTGCACGCTCTGCCACTGACCAGAACCTACAGGAGCTACACTTGCAATGGCTGAGAGAGTACCTCTGTAGCCCCTCAGTAGGAGCCTCAGAAGGGGATAATATAGCTTCAAGATGTATTGCCTCCTCAGTGGATTTTGGTGGGGAGGGGTGGGGGAAACAAGCTTTCCAAATCACAGTGCCACAGGGAGTATCTGCTTTCCCATGTCCATCCACGCCTTCTCTACTCCATTTCTCTTACTCCAGATCCACCCCTGCACTCTGTGGCTCTCCAGCAGAGAGTTTGACGGGTGTGTTACCCATGCTTAATTCAGGTTAAAAGGAAGAAGCAATTAAGCTCTTTTATAGAATAAGATAGCTGAATAATAGATGCCACCACCGTGTCACTGGGCCAATGGGAAGTCCTGAGCAATAACTAACTTGGGGAAAATATGAGGGGTTACCCTGGAAACTGATTGCAAACACAGGGGTTGGGGCACTGATTTATTACAGTTGTGTGTTTGTGTGGGTATCAGAACCAGAAAGTCACCAGCTAGCCAACAGACAGAAGAGAAGCAGTGTTGAGCATGGTCCTGAGTGGAAGCAGTCTGCTCCTTGGGGCACAGGACTTTGGAAAAGCAGGCTTGGATGCTGTGAGAAACTGCCTGATGTTATTTGTGCCTACAGTGTTCAATGAAACAGGACTTTGTGAACATTCTTTGTACATAAATAGGATTGCACCAGAGAAATATCTGACTCTTATCATCCTGTTTTCCTACTAATGGAAAAACCTGCTAAGGCCCTGAATATTGACTAATTGCTCCGGCCAAAAAGGGGCAACAATCATAAATAATACTTAGCATATATATAAGCAAATATTGGTGCACATACATTCCAAGCACTTAATAAATATTAACTAATCAACCCTCATGACAACCCTATGAGAATGGCAAGAAAGCAAGTAATATTATCCCCATTTAATAGATGGGCAAACTGGAAGATGGTAAGCAATTTGCTCAGGGTGACATTGGGAGGGTGCCTGTAGCCTGGCATGAAAATAGGATAAGTTTTCACTGATTGGAGCTCAATTATTGTGTATTTTAATTTAATCAGAATGTACTAATACAACAGTTCTCAATCATTTTCGTAGTCTGACCCACAGAGCTAACCAGTTCCATGATGCCTTTTCTCACACCTATGATTTCTTTCCAAAACTGTTCAAATGGGGATGCCTAAAGTTAGGGACTTAGACATATTTAGGCATCTAACAAAAGCCTCAGTTCAACACAGGCTCTTAAATACATGCCTAGCCCTGCTGGAGTCAATGAGTTGGCGCACATGCTTGAAGTGAAGCATGTGCTTAACTACCTCGATGAATTGGGGCCAGGGCCGGCTCCAGGGTTTTTGCCGCCCCAAGCGGCGAAAAAACAAAAACAAAAAAAGCCGCGATCGCGATCGGCAGCAGCGCCACCATGCCACTTTCTTCTTCATCAGCAATTCGGCGGCGAGTCCTTCCCTCCGAGAGGGACTGAGGGATCAGCCGCCAAAGAGCCCGACATGCCGCCCTTTTCCCCTTGGCCGCCCCAAGCACCTGCTTGCTGAGCTGGTGCCTGGAGCCGGCCCTGATTGGGGCTTAAGTCACCTGGTTTCCAGAGATGCTAAACTCCCACAGCTCTGCTGAAACAACAGGCCACTTATTTTAGCTGCCTAAAACTGGATCTGGATGTCTAACTTTAGCCAATGTAGCTTGAAATGTTTGCCCACCACTACAGAGACTTCATAAACTAGAAATTAATTATTATTCAGATAATAATAATTAATTGTTTTAGATCCAATTACTGAATCCCTGAGTAACTTTTCATTACATTTGCTGTAAGCAGGGGCGGCTCTAGACATTTCGCCGCACCAAGCACGGCAGCATGCCGCGGGGGGTGCTCTGCCGGTGGCCAGTCCTGCGGCTCCGGTGGACCTCCCGCAGGCGTGCCTGTGGAGGGTCCGCCAGTCCCGTGGCTTCGGTGGACCTCCTGCAGGCGTGCTTCGGTGCTTCGGTGGAGCCGCGGGACCAGCGAACCCTCCGCAGGCACCGGAGCCGCGGGACCAGCGGACCCTCCGCAGGCATGCCGCCGAAGGCTGCCTACCGGCCGCCCTCCCGGTAACCGGCAGAGCGCCCTCTGCGGCTTGCCACCCCAAGCACATGCTTGGCGTGCTGGGGCCTGGAGCTGCCCCTGGCTGTAAGACACCCCCCACTCTCTTTTAAATTAATGAAATATTTTAAAAGGAAAATTACAGTAATATATACATCTCTCATGCCCTGGATATAGTTGTATTTATCTTGGATAATTTCCAAGGGCCCTGATCCATCAAGGTGCCTAAAGAGCTGCATAATTTACACACATATTTAATTACTTTCCTGAACCATTGTCAAAGGGAAAAATAAATTAGAGTTCTTTCAAATCTGTAGTTTTTTAGATGCAGCTCTTAAAAGTTCTCCTTTCCTATGTACAACTAAAATGTTAAGTGAGATATTGTAATACTCCCCCATATTAAATGCACCATGACTGAAGATTTGAAGGAGGCTTTAATTTGCACATTAAAAATGTAAGCAGGATTTCAGGTTTGACAGGGTAAGCTTTTGCCTTGTTAATAAGAGCAATTCATACTAAATTGTGAACATATTCCCCAAATACTGACAACTTAGTTTCATAGAGAACATATTTTATTGGCCTATGAAAGAAACATCATGATCCAAGAAAGTTATTAAAAGAAGCTTATATTTATAAAAACAAAAACATGAGAGAGTGAAGCTTCCATATTAGGACAGCCATAACAAAATGAAGAAAATTCTCAAATATATAAATTCATGCGATATTTTTAATTTCATTCATTTTGTATCATTGACACCATATGGGGGGGGGGAGAAGAGGGCAGGAGTTTGTGAAATTTCCAGAGAATGAAAATAATTGCGCATGTGAAAATTCAAAAAATTATATATTTTGGGTGAAAATTCACAAGGTCTTTTACAAAACATCAAGAGAATGAGGATATGAGAACTCCATGGTATCCAACCATAATTTTCAGATCATTTCTGACATTATTCTCAATAATGAATTGTACCATCATAGAAGTGTTTCTAAACAGCCACAGAAAGGAGTGGACCAAGCTTTCAAATGAACGTCTCTGTGATCATGTGACTGTTCA
The DNA here is from genome assembly GCF_016161935.1 of Mauremys reevesii. Lineage (NCBI taxonomy): Eukaryota > Metazoa > Chordata > Testudines > Geoemydidae > Mauremys > Mauremys reevesii. Next base: position 22,985,775 of record NC_052625.1, read on the forward strand.
CATTCTGTCCTAGGAGAACAGCTAGGAAGAAAAGCAAGTGTGGATCTACAAAGTATTCAGACAAGGCCAAAGCCAGGCTTAGCAAGAAAAAGAAAATTATCTGTATTTCTGATCTCAGATAAAAAAAATTATTCAAAACTTTCCCCCATGTGACAGCCAAAAAAACTCCATGGTGGAATAGATGCTGCTGGTATCCAACATTCATTTCAACATATATAAGGGCAGAGAAGTATGCATTTGAGGGCCAGACAAGTTCTCAACGTTTACAACATCAGCAAGTCTTTTCCTCTGGCATAAGAAGTCAGCTAAAGCTTCCTAGTGGTCTAACCAATGAGTGCAAATGCCATGAGGTGCAAAATAGCCTGGGTTGTTATTACAAGACCACTGCTTTTAACTCTCCGTTTGGATATCAAATCTGCAAGTCCTCAGATGGATTCCCAGACATTACTCTTCAAGGAGCTGGGTAGTAGAATACATCAAACAGTAGACTCGTGTAGTTGAGTCAAGAAGTACTGTATCTCTTGAACTTCACTAGAAATCTCTTCCTGGACACCAGCAACCCTGGCATAAATCTTTTGCCTGTCTATGTCATTGGAGAGAGACATTACTTTGATTTGATTGGTGGTAGCATATCCTACTACAATGCTAACTAAGCCTGGGACACAATGTGCTATCAATATTTTACCCTATCATGTGTAGCTCTGGCTCTTCAGTTTTCACTCTGCAATGACACCAGATAAAATGCTCCAAGGTTCACAGCACTTCCATTTAATAACAGTCTTCTGATTTTGTCAACCTGTAAGCTTTTGCTGAAAGAAGTCAAGTGGTTTGTTATTGAAAGATATATGTTTGTACTCCAAATAGCATCATCTCATGTATTCCCATGCTAGCACATCACCAGTTTTCTTCTGATCCAGTCTATGTGAAGCAAAGCTGAAGATATTTTTGGTCAAATTTTATTCTCCTTTTCTTCCAGTTTCAGCTATAACAGTTTCAGCTATAACAGTATTATGCTTTACAAACTGAGCCATCCTACATAACCTCCAAATGTTTGTACTAACACCTGAGGAATCAGTCTGGTTTATTTGTTTTGTTTTGTTTTAAATAAAGATGCTATTTGACACTTCAAAGCTTACAAATTTATAAATAGCAAAAGAACATGGAGGGAAGCAATAGAAATGAAGAGTCACTGGTAATTGCATGTTCCTCACAGTATATAGCATCAAACACCTTGTAAGGGACATATTAAAAAAAAAAAAAGAACAGACTGCTGCTCCTCAAAAGCACCTCCTCTATGGTTCTTCAAAGCAGGCACTGCTGGAATCAAGGCAGTGGATTCAGGATACTTCTGTGAGCCAAGAAAATTGTTTGCAGTGAGCTCAACAAACATCCATGGATAGAAGACCATAGCCAGGCCTGGCTGTTGAGGTGGAAGATTCTAGGTGGCTGTGAATCTACAGGTGTCCATCCCACCATCCAACCTTGCCAAATGGCAGCAGCCACAAGGCTCAGAACCAATGCATTCATATGTAGGATATTAAGCAATCATTGCATATCTTGAAATAATTATACAGTATTTCTAGTGTGAGGTCCATGTTATATTGTTACTCTCTGCAGTGCACCATGTATGTCTAAATGCTAAAAAAAAAAAAAGTATATTTGCTCAATGTCAATTTGCAAAGTGCAAGCTACAGTGTGCCAATATGGTGTGATAATGTTTTGCAGAGAGAGAGATGCCATGAAAATTACGGGCTGTGTAAAAGTTTCATTGCAAATAACTGTTTAACATCTCTAAGAAGTTACATTAAAACTGTTTCAAAGTCTAAAATTAGTTACATTTTAAACTAACTGCATATGCTTTTATTGTCTCTGATCTAAAATATAATCCCAGGAGACTGTGAAAAGCATGCAAATTACAGAAAGCTAATTTTCTCCAACAGCGACACCTCCCATGTAGTTGGGAGGTCTATTAGAACTAGTGTATTCTCCATTATTTGCATATTAATAGCACCTGCTGAAATACTTTGGGATTTACTTTCCCTGCCAGCAGAGGGACAAAACAAAAAATATATACAGAATTCCTGTCATACAGCTATGATGGGTAATAAACTATCTAGGAGGTGCTAAGAATACTGAATTAATAGTGAGAGGCAGTGGATTAGCACTGCAGATGGCATCTGTGGTTTTTAGATAAACTGGACTGCAAGCAAGTTAGGATTTCCCTTGCTTGAAAAAATAATCCCCTTTTTGGAAAGTATTGTGTAATTTGAAATCAGTCACTTGGCTCAAAGCTGAGGAATTGAAAAATATAACTAAAGAGATCCAGACCCTGAAACAAGACAAAACAAACAAGCACAAACCCAGAGTCACCAAAAACAGAACCCCCCAAATGTGGACTCTGATTTAAAATCTACAAAAATCCAGGCCTCTGATATTAGCCAGGCCGGCAAGGCCCAGTTCCTCTGCACATAAAACAAAAATAAATTAAAAACAGCTTGTGATAAATAAAGGGGTGGAGGCAGGTAGCTCCCTTTTATGGACACCCAGCCAGCCAGTTAGCTATAAAATCCCTCTTAGTAGCTGTTCTCTACTTGCTTTACCTGTAAAGTGTTAAAAAAGCCCATAGGTAAAAGGAAGGAAGTGGGTACCTGACCAAAAGAGCCAATGGGAGGGCTAGAACTTTCTAAAATTGGGGGGGAGGGATCCCTTTGTATGTTTGTTGTTGTTTTCCGGAGAGAGGAGGTGCAGAGCAGGAACAGGGCTGAACTATGCTGTAGGAAGCTTTAAGCCAGGTGTGAAAAACCATCAGATCTTACCTAGAGACTACTTATTTGAAACCCCCAGATATGTAAGTAGATCAGGGAATGTCTAGGAAGACACAGTTAGGTTAATCTCTTTTTGTTTGTTTGTTTGTTTGTTTTCTTGTAACCTTTAAGCTGGACCTCAAGAAGGTTATTCTTGATGTTTAATTTCTGTAAGTGGGTTTTTAAAATCTAGCAAAAGCCTAAATTCCAGATGTATTTTCTTTCTTTTTGTTTTTAACAAAATTTAACTTTTTTTAAAAAACAGGATTGGATTTTTGGTGTCCTAAGAGATCTATGTTGTTTAATTAGCTGGTGGCAACAGATTATTTCCTTTATTTTTCGTTCTCAGTTCTTCCCCAAGGGGTGGGGGTGGCGGGGTGGAAGGACTTGAGGGTACCCCCCCACAGGGAGGAATTCCTAACTGTGCCTTTCTGGGTCCAGAGGGGTTTTTTGCACTTGGGTGGTGGCAGCATCTACCCATCCAAGGTCAGAGAGAAGCTGTGACCTTGCGAGTGCCTGCAGTGGCCAGTATTAAGTTTTAGAATTCTTGCGGGCCCCTACCTTCTGCACTCAAAGTGCCAGAGTGGGGAATCAGCCTTGACACAACCATAGCCTGAGAGTTAATTTATCAATCCAACTTCCAATCTCTACTTATGAGCAGTGCTCCCCTTCTGCCTCCTTACCTCTTTCATATAAGGGCCCCTCTACATTTTTACAGCTCATCCTCTTCGCAAAAATGTCAATTCCTGCTCCTAAAGGAACATTATCTAGCTATTGTTAACCTTTCAAGAGCCATAAGAGTCCTATATTTTCCCATTAATGTTAAAATGGACAAAAGTAATATTAAAAAACAAAAACATGGCTTTATACAAATTATACACTGATGTTAAACAAGCAATGAGCTGCTGTGGCAGTTAATTACTGCTACCATGCTGAACATGGTAGCATTTTAAATATCTCTGTATTCCAACACAAAACAAATAAGCTACTAACTTTAAGTTGCTAAATTTTCCTCTGCTTTTGAAAAAGATTATGAAATTGATCCACTGAGAGGTGAAGGGCAAATATGCTATCAAATTCACTAAGTGGGTCTCTATAGCCTGTAACTTTAGCATCTGCCCCAAGTAAGGGGCAGTAAGTGGCTGTAGCACCCCAGAGAGTCACAGTTCCTCTCCTACTCCCACCTTGCTCTGTGGGAGGATATGCTACTTCATCCTTCTTGTGTGCCCAGCTAGTGAGTGGGGGACAAGGGCAAAGCCAGAGCTCCTCTCACTCCCCCCATTCCACTTCCCCACTTGTTCACAGGGAGGAACATTACACAAGTAGCCTTTGTTCTCCTCACCACAGATAAGCACAATGTTTGCAGGGCAAAACTGGGGAATAACAGGTGGTGGGCAGAGAGGGCTATCTTCCTGCACAGCCAAGTAAGGCCTGTGAAAATTTAGTCCTGTGTGAGTTATAATTACTCAATATGGCCCTCAAGACAGTACAGTGATGGAACCCCTGAAATTTCATGGACAGAAATTCCCTGCTAAGGCTACTAATGAACATTAATTCTCATTAATGTACACGTAATTATTAAGCAGAGCACTATGTAATGAGGCTAGTCACCAACTAATAATAGTAGCGTTAGAGGGAGGATGGACTGAGGAATCAGAAAGGAGGACTGGTCGTAAATATAATTCTAAGCCTATAATCATTGCCCAGTGATATTTTTCTTGGCCTTACCCAATGATGCCATGGTCAGGAATCTCCATCTAAAACCCAGAGGAAAGGTGTGCTGTAATATTTCCCAGAAGCACTGAATGACTCAGGGGATTGTTAGCGGGAAGGATATCTCTTCATGTTGAGGGCACTGGTTCAAATCTGGCCAAGGAGTAGGCAGTAACTGAACATTACCACCATCTGACACATGCTCAGTGCCCCATGTAAAATGTTTTTTGGGGGCGGCCTCCCTACGGTTCCTAGTGGGAACGTGTCCAGCTCACAAAAGCCACCATTGTTAAAGCCACTGTCACTGGCAGTCTGTGTCTCAGAGAAGCCAAGGATTGAAGAAACATTTTGAATGAACTCTTATAGTCAGAAACACTTCGCTCCCTCTAGAATAGGTCTAAGGCCTATTGGCAGGAAGCTAGGGATAGCTTTGCATTGATACTATCTTCATTGAACTTTTGCAGTGGATAAAAACTTCCTGTCTCCATTGCTGTCAATCCAGCCTCCAATGCATTTTAAAGTATTTTTCCGAACTTGAAGAGCTATGCATTTTTTATTACAATAATAATTAAAAAAACCAACAACACTACCACCCAGGACATTACCCATTATAACAAATTGAATTGGATGTTCCTTACCTGAAATTTCATGAGCAATTAGCAAACAAAAGTATCCACAAAAGCATATATGTCCTATTATCCTTGCAGTTATTACAGCAGTAGCGACATTACGAGCTGGCAGTTTTCTATCAAGCAGCCCCGAAAAGTGGGTATTTTTTATTTCTTACATGAAGTTCATGGCAGCCAGTATTTTACCACCTGCATTAAAAAAAAAAAAGCAAGGGGAAAGGAAGAAGGAAACAATATTCACAATGTGTTTATATTCAAGAAGTGCATGTTTCAGAGAGGGAGGCTGTGATGTGTATATTTGCACTGTCTGTGAAAGAATCCTCAGTGGCAATGCAGCTGGAAAAATAATGGATGATCAGAGGACTGTCTTCAGTGGCAAACTTTCATCTGGTAAGTTACAATTATATTGTAGAAAATGATACCTTAGACTACTACTAATTTGTGAATCCCAGGAAAGGCAGATCACTGATTCCTCATCAGGGCTGCAGAACCTGATCTGTAAAAATTTGGGCCCCAGCAGGAGGTTGTATGTGAGAGTGATTTGCATTTCAATTCTTAGTCCACCACAACCTTTAAATCTTACTGCAGCACTATCACAATGGAAATTCCTGTTCTCGGTGTGCTCAAAATCTACATTCTTTAAAAAAAATAAAAAATCCTGGCACAATGAAAGTCACTCATTAATGGGAAAGAATGTGGTATTTATGCTCAAATTGTCTCACAATGCACCATTACATCAGATTCTTTCATAATTTTATGGGGGAGCGTGTCCCCTGACACCACCTTCAGGGATTTCACATGGCGCTTGTCGCTATCATGCCACTTCCACAAGCACCACAGCCTTTTCAATTTTTATCTGCCCAGAACCTGGACTATGTTACATTATTTAGTTTCTGTAAGAAGCTTTTCTGTATCAGGAATTCACTACAAATGAAGGCTATTTCCTTGAAAAATGAGCCTGTGAGTGACGGATGGTGAAGGGAATTTCAGGCAGGCCCCCTTTACAAGAGGCAGCAGAAGCTCTGTTATTCTCTGCCGTTCTTCCTGCTAATGGATGGCACAGCCCCAACTGGTTCTGGGTAAAGCATCTCCCAGGACTAACATCAGTGATGAGACAGTCAAAGATGCCCCAAAAGATTCGAAGGTCCACACTGTGAACCTTATACTCATATCTTTCTAACTTCAGTGGGGTAACTTGTGTGAGTGCCTGCTCCCCAATATGAATAAAGGGAGATTCACAATCTGTCCCTAGGAAATAAAAGTCACCAAGTATTCATTGTTCATTTTAGAGTCTGAGCTAGACAAAAGCTTTGGATGTGATTTCAATGTGCTGTTATTTTAAACTGGGTTGCCAATGATTATTTATTGTTCTTCTTATCATTTGTATTACAATGGTGCCTAGATGCCCCAGTCAAGGTCGAGGCTCCTGCGTGGTGCAAGGCAATGTACGAATATATAGAAAGAGACAGTTGTTCTCCTGAACATGTTACAATCAAAATGAATTCTGATTCCTGGTTATTTTGGTAGTTTATATATAATGTTCAAACTCTGCAGTCCGTTCCACACAAGGGCAAAATGTCAGCTGACTTCCAGGGGAACTCCATGTTTAGCACCTCACGGGATCACAACCTGAGTCATGAGTGCAGGATTTGGCCTACAGAGAACAGAAACTAGCTCTAAAACTTCCTTCAAGTTTAAGAGTTGGCTTCTCCCATTGAGCTTGATGGGAGTCTTCCACTGACTTCAACAGGAACAGACTTTCCTAAATGAAGCACATTGTTTCTATGACATAGAGGATTTTCCATTCTCCCTCTCTATGATACTATGTTGGTGTCCAGCAAGTTGTTTTGTTGCTGGTGTTTTCCAGGCTGCAGTACTAACTGAAGTTTTGAGAGACCTGAGGAAGAGCTCTGTCTCTTGTCTCTCTCACCAACAGAAGTTGGTCCAATAAAAGCTATTACCTCACCCACCTCTCTCTAACTTTCCTATAAGTAGCTCTCTTATAAGAAATGGCAAACAAACGTCCATGTTGAAGGGGGATTCTTTCCTTCAGGCACATTTACTGAAAATGGGAATGATGCACAAGGTGACCGGGGGAGCCAAAATGTTCAAAGGTTCAAAGGTGACTAGTGATTTTGAGTGCCTGAATTTTGGGTGCTCAACCTGATGCACCTTAAAAGGGGCTTGGTTTACAAAAAGTGCTGAGCACCCACCCTCTGAAAAGCAGGATCTTTAAAGGTGTCTTAAGTAGGACACATAAAATCACTAGTCACTTTTAAAAATCTTGGCTTAAACTCCTTAGTATTTGTTAGGGCTTGTCTACACTGTGTGTTAGTGCACTCCAGATTAAGAGTAAATTCTAGTGCGTGATGCCACGTCACACAGAACTGGCCTGTGTGGACCCCGCTGGTGCACACTAAAAATTTCCAAGTAAGTACTGATGTAATCCTGTTTCAAAGAGTACTATGTCAATGCACCATGTAGACAACCCCTAAAGCTCTGCCAGTCCCACACTCATTGCTCAGGAAAAACTGTCATGCAAATCAGCTGGGACTTTGGCTGAGTGAGGTGTGCAGGATTTGGACCCAGACTGGTGCAGCCAAAATGGACCCTTTCATATTAATGGCACTTAAAGCACTCAGAGGTATAGATCTTAACAACTGCCCTTCAATTTACAGCTCTGGCATTCAAAACATACACCTCTCTGTTTGTACTACATTTCCCTAACAGCTTACATAGCGGCCATGCAGCCAGCAGTTTGCAAAGGTCTCCTAAAATAAGCTTATTTAAAAGAACAAGGTCAGTGCCCAACATATGTCAGATTTTATGAGTCGAAATCAAAGAGCTAGTAACAAGTGGAGTATGTCAGAACTCTGTGGGTTTTCCTTGCCAGGTTCTTTCATCAAGCTTGGATTTTAGATGCCAAAAGCAGTAATAACCACATCCTATTGACTTCATTTCTGTATAAGGGTCTATACATCGGCTAGTTAGCCCAATAAATAAGGCTAACACATAGATAAATGTGTTTGTCTGGACATGCTATTTAGTGTCTATATAAGTGTATTTTTCTTTTAATGGGACACATGCTGATTCCCTGCTTCAGCCTTAGGCTCTAGTAAAATCAGATTAAAAGCATTAGTAATGTAGTTAATTCCATGCCCACCAAGAAGAAGAAAACATTACAAGGGGGAAAATGGGGACTTAAGGATTTTTTTTAATGTAACGCTCCAGTTAGATCTTTGTTAAAAAGGGTACCTTTTTAAAAGCAAAACTTTTTTTCTCAGTTAAGATAAAGCAACTCTGTACAGCATGTTAACCATCTCTTGCAGAGTGATATTTGTGATTTCAATTAAAATATGCTATTGTCACTTTAGCCTCCCTCCTTATATTTTAAATTGATCCTAATGGCTTTGCTTTAAGTGATTTGCGTCCCATAGTGAGTCCCTGTCAGTTACAGTACCTCCCACAATTGCCCTGCTGAATAATCACTATCACATAATCACTTCTTCCTCCTTCTCCCAACATTATTACCCACTCCCCCCTGATTCTGCATGCTGGTATAGTCTGCAAAGTATTCACTCTTTAACATCTGGCTTGTTGCTCTGGCATGCAGTCAGGAACTCAAAAAGAAGGGATAAATGTCGCAGGAAGGAGGCCAAACCAATGGCTCTAAAGGTAGACTTCTATTTCACCATGTCTATTTACCTGACTGCAAACTGGAGAAGGGGAAGAGAGAGAGCGAGATTTTATTGCTACTTGCCATTTCATTTCCAATAAAACAGCTTTAACAGTGAAATTTTACTTTGGCAAATACGGTTTCCTGCCCCACTGTTTTAGTTCTGTTTACATTTTCGTAAAGGGGCATAAGGAATTATGCCTTTCCGTCTTCTTCATTAATGCACTGAGGGCAATTGTTCTCCACCAGCTAATATGGGGAGGGTTTAATGCTGATGTTCTGCAGCAGACATGGAAGATGTGCCATAGCCTTTCACTGCACTCTTCAGCTTTGGTGCACACCTTTCACATGGTCACTGGTGTTAACAGTATCTACACCAGGGATGGATAGCACAATTTCATTTTCTTTTGTTCTCAAATGAGGATGACCCTGAGCATGAGGAATATTTATACCCATCGGGATTGATTCACCCCTACTGTTACAGGGGTGCGTGAGCTGCACAACCTCAGGCCTACAGAGGGGAAGGCAGATTTCAGTCTCATGTAGGGCTCACTGGAAGCCCTGCAGACAGAGGCTGCCTGTCCAAGCACTGAATGAGTGCTGTCTGGTGTGCCCTCCTGCTGCACTCCTCACACCTGCCTCATGCATGTGGCTTTGCCAAGGGTCAGCTGAAGCAATGATTGCAGATGACTTGTGCTGCTCCAGCCTCTGTCCCCACAAGCAGAGACTTTCCCCTCGCGCTCCCTAAACCAAGCAGTTAGAGTGACCAGATGCCCTGATTTTATAGGGACAGTCCTGATATTTGGGGCTTTTTCTTATATAGGCACCTATTACCTCCCACCCCCGTCCCGATTTTTCACACTTGCTATCTGGTTACCCTACAAGCAGTGAATCTAGTTTTTTTTATGTTAAAAACTACTTTAGCTATTGAAAGTAAACAGTTGCATTATGAAGTTAAATTTCAGTGATATTCAGTGTAACAAAATGGACACAGTATAATAGGCCTGGAATGGTATCAACCATCCCCTCCCTCATCCAACAAACACCACCATATTTCAGAAGGAGGAAGATTTGAATTAACATCCCCAGATACAAGCTCACAATTTTGGTGTTGATAGATGACTGCAAAATCAAAAGCTATCTTCAGCCCTTGTTTCTGCTGGTTTCTAACACACCTATACAAGGCACAGGTCTCTGTGGCAAGTCTGCTCAGTAATGCATGGTGTCCATAATTCCAACTCCTTTGGGAGACCACAGCTGGCCAACAGCCCCAGAACAGCTTAGGCTGGTCTATGTCTTCTACCAACAGAGCTTCTGTGGAGAGTTGGCAGGAAACGGAACCTTCTCTCTCTGGAAAAAACCCAAAGAGTGGGCAATGGTGTAAACGCTGCCTGCAGCAATACTGTCCACACTGGAGCAGTTAGGGACATGTTTCATCCTCCTCCTGGGTAAATTCAGCCCCTGGTTCAGCTGCAGTTGTAAAAGAAAGAACTTATAGCCAATAGCTGATCTCATGACTTTTTTGTCACTTTGTGACAATATCTTACAAGAACAGCCTGAGAGTCTTTGGTGCTACCAAACCCAATGATAGCTCAAGTTTGGGCTTGAACTTGTAGCCTAAGAAACACTGTCTGGTTTCTCTGGCCGACTCCGTTCACAGTGATATGCACAGACATTATTATATGCATGTATATTCTATACACAACCAAAAACTATTAAAGTGCAGTACTATAGCACACATATAACTTTCGTGTACATTTCGATTCAACACATTTATGCGTAAGAATGTATTTATACATGCAATCTGCACATACAGACATACACAGTAAATCATAAAGCTTTCTGTTCTGCGCTCTTTTGTCTTTTGCCTTTGATGGATCTCATTATTAATTAAAGACTAATTTAGCTTCCATAATTGTTTTCTGCCATACATAATTCCAACCTTTCAATGTCTCTTCAAGTTGGCTTATTAGCCTAAATGCACTCTTTTGTTTTTGTAACTCCATCGATCAAAGCTCGTAAGTGGACAGACTCAGCAGTGTGATGAGTAAGGAGAAAAAAAAGAAAAAAAGAAGTGTCTCTTTATGTACATTTATGAAATCTACCACCCAGTGACCCCATTCTAAAATTTCCGTATTTAAAACAAATGCTACTTTCCCTGCATTCTGTTTATTGGGAACATTTTTTCTCCTTAAGATTTATTGCTCCTTTTAGTAAGAATTACTGACTGGCTGTTAAATAGATAGCCTCCTTTACCTTAAGAGATGAACTTTTTTCGAACAGCGCACAGAGATGTATTATCAAGACTCAGGGATTCAGACGAGACTGATCTGTCCTTGTCTAATCAGACTTGATTAATTCAAATCAAACTGTAAACCCCAGTTATACTTGGCTTTAAAATCTCTAGATCAACAATAAATCAGTAATATGAGATGCCATGGGATCAGTTCATACTTAAGCCATCAGATACTTTCATGGAGAAAAAGATTTCATGAAGCATTTTGTAGCATTTATTAATATTTTATAGATAGTGGGAGAGGACTATATAAGGGGACACTCTTTGAATGGGGCTTTATATCTGACAATGAGAGATCCATACCAACTATGGAATTAAGATTCTTCCAAACTTAAAAATTGCTATCCAATAGGATTGTGAGGATGTGGGAGTGGTTGAAAGTAATACACAGCTGTACTAACAAAGGAGCAGGTCTCAAACTATGCAGTAATCTAGACACTTGGCACAGGACACAACAATAAAATAAATATATCAAAATCATCTTGCATTTATTGGTTGATAAAATGCCTTTCATCTCAAAGGCTCCCAAAGTACTTTACTGATTTATTGATGCATTTGACACCCAATGGTGTGGCATTCTCTCCCTCAGCCTATACTGTGTTTATTCAGATATGCTGTCACTCCCAACTAGTGTAGAAATCCTACTGTCACCAGATCAGGATGATACAGGTCAGCAGGCTCAATATGTAGCAGGGCATTTTACACAGCTGTTTTCCTTAGGACTCGTACATTTGTCACTAATGGTGGCATCATACACTTGCTGTGGATGGCAGCATATGTGCTTGCCATGTTTGGGACCAATCACATCCTTTCACCCTGAAGCCAGTGTCCTTGTGTTCATTCTATTAACTGTGTGTCCATATATGCTTCTATGCTTTTGTTCCATATTTAGATGCCAACTCTTTGCCCATGTCACATGCAGTACAGATTGGACATATATTTTGCAATCTTTACTATCTTCCCCTGTTACAGAACTACATAGGAGAAGGCAGAATTTAATTCTTTATTTTCAAAAATCACATAAACCATCTCTGAAATATAGCTACCACTGAGTTGTAACAGAGCAGCCATATTTCTATACAGAAAGAGTATCACCACAATTAAGAACAAAACAGTGAAGACTACTCTATCCATCTAAACTAGCAAGGGAAATATATCAAGTATAATGTTTAACTGAACTGGAATTTAGCTACAACAGCAGAGTAAACAAAGGGATAAAAATTACTGTGTGTGATATTTAAGGCCAAATTTTGAAACAAAGGGGAAACACAAAAATATGTGCACATTTGAGCATTTGTTTCTGGAAACACAACTACCGCAACTGCACATACAAATTCGCGTATGACTATATCCTGATTTGCAGATAAAAAGAGTGGCTTATTGCATGTATAGAGGTGGTATTTCAATGTCTAGATTTCATTTTCATATGCAGCTGGTGCATTTAAACTGAGAAACATGCTGCCACAGTTTCTCTGCTCCAGGACCTGAGACTAAAGCTAATTCAGGTAAGTCTACTCCAGCTGCAACCATAGGCCATGGTTTCAGTATAGACATACCCTAAGACCTAAGTGCTTCTTATTGCACTGACCCATCCAAGTACTGACCAAATCCAAGTGCTGAATGATTTCAGGATCCCAATACTAAATGGTGAGGCAGCAAAGAAATAAACAAACTTCAAAACCCAAACAGAATCCTACCGTTTTGTTTTGTTTTTTAAAGAGACTCTTCTTTTACATTTTTGTCTGATTCAAGTTTTCATAAACTGACACTAATAGACAGGTTACCAGTCACTCAGATCGGGGGAAGGGGGCAGAAAGAAAAAGATGAATTTGAGCTCTGCCTGAACCAGATGTGAAGTTTGGGTCCAGGTTCGGATTCTGGTTTCCTCTCTAAAAATTTGGTCATGTTCAGAACCAGGGTAGCCGAATTTTCACCTGTCTGTTCTATTCCTAGGCTTGCTGTTTCTGCATTACTGAAAGAAAGTGTTTAGGGGCAATGATGTTACTACAATGGTCTACCTCAGCTGTCATCTCAAGAAGGGGCTGCCAGGTGTGAGATCAAGTGACAGTCACCTTCTTCAACGGTAGGTCCGGTAAGCAAAATATCTTACTTACGTTCAGGTGTCCTAGCACCTGTGAGGCAGTTCAGCTCCTCTTTAGCTTTGTGTGCAGCCCTCATTACGCTTTTATGGTTTAACTACTGGCTAAGTATTTAAGATTGTTGTATCTATAACTTCAGTCCACATGAATCAGGGCACTGGATCAGTATCCTGAACAGAATTAAATGAAAGATGATTGTTGGCAGCCTAATCTTTTCATAAATCATGATCTTTTGGAAGCTCCCCACCACCACCACTCTGAAATGTGTGATGTCCTGTCATCATGCCTAAAATGCAGGACTGTTGACATTTTTCAAAGATAAGCACCTGAGTAATGCCCTCAGGTGCATGGGAAGATAGAGTTCATGTGGAATTTTCAGGGATCAACAAAACAAGTTTTTCATCTGTATCTGTTTTACATGAGAGAGAGAATATCTTACAATTGTACCCTCAGAGAGAAGTGACCTGATAGTAGTCAGAGCACAAAAGGTGATGAGATGGAAAACAGTTCACCTTCTTAATGCAAGTGCCCTGCAATGTACACATATGTTGCCTATCTCCTTACTGTTCCCTAACTAAGCCCTGGTCTACACTAAGCTCGGGGGTCGAACTAGGGTACGCGAATTCAGCTACGTGAATAACATAGCTGAATTCGAACTACCCTAGTTCGACTTACTTACCGTCCAGACGCCGCGGAAGCGAACTCCGCGGCTCCAAGGTCGACTCCGGCAACTCCTCCTGCCACGGTGGAGTACCGGAGTTCGAACTAGCGCTTCCGGGGTTCGAACTATCGCGTCTAGAGCAGACGCGATAGTTCGAACTCCGATCAGTCGAACTCGCCACGTTGACCGTCCCGGTAAGTGTACAGCATTGTTAAGCAACACTAAGCACTGCATTGTTCCAGGTTTAAAGCATTGCATGTGTGGCATGGCACCAAAGCTTTGTGCTGTATCCCAGGCCAAGGTTTTATCAGCCTTCAGGATCATAAAGAAAAAACACTAGTAATATGTGAATGGACAACTCAACTTCTTGGAGAAAGGAGTTATTTCAGGCTGCCAATATTGGTTCTTACATAGATAATAAACTAGACTGGCCTTTATCCTGACATCACACTTCAATCAAAACTTTTTCACAAAATGTCACTTTCAAAGTTACAGCTTTAAAAAAAAAGTGTTTATAAAAAATTCATGGCCACAATGATCTGATAATGCAGCGTTCTGATACTAGCAGATGTTTTGTCTAACATGTTCCCTGAAGCTGTACTCTGTGCCTTCATATCTTTCATTTCCAGTTGCTATCTGCTGACTGTGGGATGTCATGTACGTACCCTATAGCTATGCGCAGCAATTCGCATCTAACACCGCCGCGCGTAATGAGCTTCACAAGATGCTTGTCGCAATAACTCCGCACTTCCCTAACCATATGGAACACAACACTCTAAAGCCCACAGACACTTTTTTTTTTATTACAGTTCAGATCCTTAAAACATAATCTGTGTGATGTCTAGTGAATGTACGTGAAGAGCTGCTGAAAACAAAGTTAACACTTGTTCACATCATCTGTTACAAATGTCCAATTTGGGACAATAAATTTCCTTGGAACCTGTTCTTTTGCTGACTCGTTGCTTTATCTTTTTTTGCTTTCTCTCACGTCGTTTTTTTTATGAACTATGCATATGTATTAAATGGGATTTGTTGTCCCTAGATACCAATTTGCATAAAGTGCAAGCCATCATTGGTTGGAGAGAAGCAAATTACTTCTCCGGCAAGATCACACTTCTTTTTTTCTTTCTTTTTTTTTTTTTTAATTTTAACAAACCGCAGGCAGAGGCTGTTAACAGCACTTAGCCAAATATGCAAAGAATCACTTCTCTCAAAAGCAGCTTGATCAATGAGGGAAAAAGAAAAAAAGAAAGGTATTATTCAATTAGGTATGACATAGAAATGACCTGAGACTGAAACCTCTGACCCAACCATTCTCCTGTGCGTAAACTGATCTTTCTGATTCCCAGTAAAATACAATCCAAGTGTTTGGCACTCAGATCACAAAACAAAACACCACAACTGACCAGTGGGTGAAAGAACCTAGCTACCCATTTCTTAAGGTTCCCAATCCAGCTCCATACTTCCAATGATTTCTCAGCACTTTTACTCAGTTGAGCCACCCTCACAGTCCTTCTCTTCCTAATTCACATCCCTTCCCTTCAGCCCTTTGTTCACATTCCCACTTTGATCATGTTTCGAAGAAATGTGTAACCACTTGTTTAGCATCTCTTCAAAACTGCAAGCAACTTCCCCTAGAGCAGCTTAATTATACCGGCTCACCGCTGCACGGGAGCACTGTTAGTGGAAAGCATGTTGGACTCAGAGCTGTCATCAGAGCCTTGAACAATCACAATCTCTCTTTCCTTTTGCACTCTTGTGGTGCACACCTGTGATATGCTGGCAAGGGTCTTGGTTATAACAATATGAGAGATTTCCAGGTTCAAATCCAGACATGCAAAACCCATTGTGTGCGTGGGTGCGCGGGTGCACAATTAACAAAGAAAATAGCTAGATATGCACTGAGGTGAAGTGAGAACTCAGTGTCACACTGGAAATATTTGCAAACCGCGAACCAGCCAATATTGAAATGCTTCTGATAAAATAATTTAGGATGAACTTGATGAAATGCCATAAAATTAACAAGACAGAGCTGTGAAGTTTGAATCTACATCTGAACTTCTCAATCATTCAGTATTATTTGGGAGTCTCCTATGCTATCTCCAAGTGCAATAGCATTTTATTTTAGGGAGTCAACTCTAAATATAACTATAGTGTGCTGTAGGTTAACTGCAAGATCTGTCTGCCATTAAAACATTCATTTGAAGCCTGATTCAAAGTCCATCAATGTCAATGGGAATCTTTCCACTGACTTTAGCGGGCACTGGAGTAGTCATTTAAAAATGTTTATTGAGGTCACAGACAACATATGTGGTTGATTGTAGATGTAGTTCAGCTGTGGCATCGTCTATGCACACACCATGAATTATGGACCTCCAAAAGAACTAGATCGGACCCAGAGTTTGAGCCCTCATAAGAAAGTTGGTTCTAATTCCCTTAGTTTCTTTAGGTTCAGTCCTATTAGACATACAGGGGCTAGGCCTCATATAGTTTTTGTGCTGGGTGAGCATTTGAAGGTACAACCAGTGGTGAGCTGGAGCCGGTTCCCACAGGTTCCCAAGAACCGGTTGCTAAAATTAGACCTCCGTGGAGAACCGGTTGTTAAAGGGCCAGGGAGTGGGCAAAGAACTCCGGTCCGCGGGCTGGACCATCCTGTTGCTCCCAGGATTCCCAGCTGGGGAGGCTGAGGCTCCCCCGGCCCTTCCCCCGCTTCCCCCCAGCTGCAGCGGGGCCAGCCACCGGCACCAGCTGGGCAGCTCAGCTGAGCTCCTGAGTCGTCCTGCTGCTTTGAGCTGCCGGCAAGGTAAGAGGGGAGGGAGCTGCAAGCTCTAGGGTTGCTGGGGGGGCAAGTGGGGCAATTTGCCCCAGGCCCTGCAGGGGCCCCTGGCCCCACGGGTATGTCTCCACCCGCCCCGGCTCCTCCCCCGCTCCCCCCCCCCCTTAAATCAGAACTTTTTATAGGGAACCGGTTGTTAAGATTTTGGCAGCTCATCACTGGGTACAACCCCCACCCCCACCCCAGAGATTTCCATCTGAAGAATTGTTGGCCTCTTTCTGCAAATTGACAATATGACTTATTGCTGCTTTCGCTAGAAAGGCAAAAAATGCATTCACACACATCTGTATTATTAATGTATGCTTCTTTGATTCTGTATCTATAGTTGGCACGTTTCAAAGAAACAAAATAGATTTTAAAGAAGCTCCACATTCCCAAATGACTACTAGAGCACAAACATGTCATGCAAAAATTATAAGGAAAAACTCACAAGAGGGAATTTAGGGATGGCTTTGAAAAATGGGAGTCTTCTATGCTACATTCAAGTGCCAACCAGTGAATTGCCAGTGCCAATCAATGAATTCACTGTATGACCAGCTGAAAATGTGATTGTGAGGCTTGCCCTTATGTGGATAGAAATAAGTGAACTATGACTTTCTAAAGTTTGCTCTTTTAAGAGATAAAAAGGATAAACAGCTTTATCTATCAGTTGCTCTCAATACAGTAACTCTTGGAGACCCTTGCACTCTCGTCTGGTAGTTTAGAAACACACTCAGTAGTTTATTTGTTCTATGATTTATATAGTGACAGAACTATTCAAAGCAATATATTACAAAATCAAGGTTTGCTAGAACACAGTATGTGAGGCTGAGGTGTACACTGAGCATTACATAAGAATGGCTATTCTGGATCGGACCAAGGGTCCATCTGGTTCAGTATCCTGTCTCTGACAATGGATAGAACGGCACAATTTTGAGTGATCCATCCTCTGTCGTCTAGTCCCAGCTTCCGGCAGTTGGAAGTTTAGGGACATCCAGAGCGTGGCTTTGTGTCCCTGGCCATTTAACTAGCCACTGATGGACCTAGCCCTCATTAACTTATCTCATTCTTTTTTGTACCCCGTTATACTTTTGGCCTTCACAACATCCCCTGGCAACAAATTGCACAAGTTGACTGTGTATTGTGTGAACAGAAGAACTTCTTTTTGTTTGTTTAAACCTGCTGTCTATTAATTTCATCAGGTGGCCCCTAGTTCTTGTGTTAAGTGATGGGATAAATAACACTTCCTTATTCACTTTCTCCATACCAATCATGGTATGGTAGAGCTCTACCATATCTTCTCTTATCTGCTCCCTTTTCTACTAAGTTCCCTGTGTGGCAGCCGCCCAGCAGGCTATCAATTGCCGGCAGTTCAGCTGTCCCTCCCGCCCACTGCCATGTGCTGCTCCTGCCCTCTGCCTTGGAGCTGCTTCCTGGAGCCTCCTGCTTGCTGTGCAGGGAGGGAGAAAGAGGGGGGCTAATGTCAGGGTGTCCCCCTCCCCCTACTCCTGCACCCCCCTTACCCATCTTCCATAGAGCGGAGGTGGGGGGGGGGGAGGTGACAAGACAGGGCTCAGGATGGAGGGAGCTTCCTGGCAGCAGCTGCTGTCTCAACTTGCTGATCTATTTAAAAAGGCAGTGTACTTAGAGTGGAGTCAGTGTACTTAAAGGGGCAATGCTTGTCTCTCTCACACACACGGTGTGTATCTCTGTCTTCCATGCTGTCTCCCCTCCCTCCATTCATGCTGCCTCAGAGAGCGTGAGGCTACATTAACAACAATGAGTTAACCCTTGAGGGCTCAGCCAATTGCTAGTTCATCATTTAGCAGTAAGGCATTCCCTGGGAAATATCGCACCCTCTGACTTCACCACCTCAACCAAGCTTCACAATCATCATTGCTGCATACAGTATTAAATTGTTGATTTAAAACTTATACTGTGTGTGTGTGTGTATATATATATATATATATATACACATATAATATAGTCTTTTGTCTGGTGAAAAAAATTTCCCTGGAACCTAACCTCCCCTATTTACATTAATTCTTATGGGGAAATTGGATTCGCTTAACATCATTTCGCTTAAAGTCGCATTTTTCAGGAACATAACTACAACGTTAAGCAAGGAGTTACTGTAATTTTGTTCTTTACTGTAGTTTCAACCAATTTTCCTGCAACTGAAGTTAGGCGTAATGGCCTGTAATTAACAAGATCACCTCTGGAGCCTAGGTATTACATTAGCTACCCTCCAGTCATCTGGTATAGAGGCCAATTTAAGCAATAGGTTATATACTGAAGTTTGTAGTTCCACAATTTCATATCTGAGTTCCTGCAGAACTCTTGGGTGAATCCCATCCAGTCCTGGTGACTTATTGCTGTTTATTTTGTCAATTTGTTCCAATATCTCTTGTATTAATGCCTCAGCTGGGATAGTTCCTCAGATCTGACACCAAACCAAAAGGCTTGGGTGTGGGGACCTCCCCCATATCCTCTGCAGTGAAGATTGATACAAAGAATTCATTTAACTTCTCTGTGACATCCTTGAGTGCTCCTTTAGCATCTCAATCATCCAGTGGCCCCGCTATCTGTTTGTTAAGCTTCCTGATTTTGATATACTTACCTTTTTTCTTTCTTTTTTTTAATGATTGTTTTGGTGTCTTTAGCTAGTTGCTCTTCAAATTCTTTCTTGGGCTGCCTTACCATACTTTTACATTGACTTACCAGAGTGTAAGTCAACACAATGTGTTGATTTACACAATGTGTTAACTTACACAATGTGTAAGTTAACACAAACACATTTCTACCCTTCTCAACTACAACATTGCCTCTAACTACCTCTTTTACTCTGCTGTTTAGTCATAGCCTTTTTAGGTTTTTTTATTTTATTTTTTTATTTTTATTTTTTTAAAATTTGAGCTATACATTTAGTTTGAGTCTCTATCATGGTACAGTCTTTGCATCCTGTTGCAGCAAAGGCTATATAAACCTAGGCCTTTAAAAGATCACTAATTTAAAAAAAAATAATTGTTTTAAATTTAATTGTTTAAATTGTTTTCCTTGTACCTTTCTCTATTTTTATATAAGTCTGGGTATCAGCTCAGCTGGTTATGTCACTTATTTATCTGGAACCTGTTATTATGAAAGATTCCTCACATGGTCTTACATTTTTTTAGATCCGTGCTCTGAACAATATTACACAATATTTTATTCCACTAGTTAAAGGGTTAATTATCCCACATTTTATCCACATAGATAATGTTACAGTCCATGTAGGTTGCTGTGCGCCTATCACCTAGATGACCTGGGAAACAGACAACAATGATACATTGTTGCAATTGGTGTTATAGTTAGCACCTGTTTTTAATTAATTCAGCAGGACAGTTTGAGAATTACTGGAAAGAGATATGTGTTAGATTCTAAACCGGTATTCTTTTCTATTTGATCTGGACTATTTGTCATCCTGCAAGGTATAGTCTTCTTGGGTCTCTCTCATTCTTCCCCCCGCACCCCCCCGGCCCTGGCCTTTGGTACTTGTGTAAAGTGCTAAATTGAAAGAAGTCCTCCATATGCATATGATTCTCCTCTAACTTCAAATGGTGTAAATCTTTTATGGTCAATAGAGTTACACCCAAAACCCTATATACCATGGAAGATAGCCCTACATTCTGTAGCATGGTTCATATATTGTGCAGTGTATTGAACTGCAGCCTGAAAATTCTGTGACAGGTACATTTCAGTTTTTAAAAAATGAGAGTTTTAATTAATTAAATAAGGAAATCAATAATAAAAATAGTACAGTTGCCCTTCTGTTATTTATGCTGATAGAAAATTCAATTAATTTTACTCTGTCCCCACATTTTCATTTTACAAAATGCTTTATTAGCCACTGCCATTATGGATATATATCAGTGGTGTGGCCTCACTGGAATATTGTGTTCAATATTGGTCCCTGTACCTCACAAAGGATACTACACAATTAGAAGGGGTTTAGAAAAGGGTGACAAGAATGATTAGGGATATGAAAAAAAACTCTCATACAAAGTAGGATTTTAAAAATGACCTTAGAAAGGAGAAAAATAAGAGGGGACATGATAAAAGTATATCAAATGATGAATGGTCTAGAGAAGGTAGACTGGGAGCTTCTGTACTCCTTATCTCAGAACTCAAGACCAAGGAGACATTAATTGAAATTAAAAGGTGGCAAATTCAAATTGATAAAAGGAAAGCCTTTTTTACACAACACATAATTAGACAGTGGAACTCATTGCCACGGTAAGTTTTTGAGATCAAGAACTTAGCAAGATTAAAAAATAAATTGAACATGAATACAGCTAGGAAGAATATCCAGAATAAAATCATAATTAACACTCAGAAAATTTTTGAAAGGATATTAAACATAATGCTTCAGAGCTTAAAGCAGTCTGTAACAATTAGAGATCAGGATGAGACCTAATGTAGGGGCAGAGTATCCCATTGTTGGGGTTTTACACCTTCCTATGAAATATCTGCAGCTGGCTACTGTCACAGACAGGACACTGGACTCCAGTTTCTGTCTGTCAATGCTTGTATTCAGGACTTTGTGGGGACATTATAGAAATAATCTGCGAAGTTGGAGGTTTTGACAATTGGGGTTTTAGCTGTTCTCTTTATGTTTCAGATTTAAATGTACACTAAGCTGATTCTGGCAGTTCGCACCTCTCAGCACAATTGTCTTAGGCTGTTTGCAGACTCGGGAAGAGAAAGTTGTGGATGTTATTCATGTTTTAAAGCTCATCAACACAACCACAAAAGCTAGAAACATCATTTTAAGAATGAAAAGTTAGTTAGATTCTAGAACAAAATTCTGCAGCTCAGGGTGAGTTCCGTGGTCATAGAACACATCAATCCCTGGTACACCCAAGGTGAGAAGAGAACAAGCACAGCATCAGTGTTCTGCCAGGGGGCCTCAAATCTAACCTGAGGCAACTGCCTTTAAGAGTTAAGCCGCCATGTTCAGTCATTTATTCAACACTCTGAATCCCAACAGAGGTTGCCAACAAATGTGCTTATGTGCTAAATGTGTTTTTGTGAGGTAGACACCTATCTACTGTGAACTGAGAACTCTTCATATGGCTCCGATGACTGTCCAGTGGTCTAGTTTTCTAGGCATCTATATGGACCCACCACATCTGATTCATCTGATGTAGACAATTATAATTATCCCCATTTTACAGATGAGGAAGCGACTTGTCCAAGGTCACACAGGAAGTCTGTGACAGAGCCAGAAAATAAATCCAGTCCAGTCCAGTGCCTTAACCACAAGGTTGTTGTTCCTTCCCTGGTGTTAACAACACCATCAGTGTCATCATCAGCCTGAGTTAGGTGTGAATGTAGCAGGGGCTTCCTAGACCACTGCCAAGCCTCTGAGCCATCCACTCCTCTTCCAGACTTTATTAACTTCAAAAAAGGTATTTGGGCTACAGCTTGGTGTGGTTGGACTGTCTTACCATGGTGGCCCAAATGCCAATCTAGGTGTTATTTAAGGGGGAGAGTGGGGTTCTCTGGGGAGTTCACTGCTATCTTTAAAGATAATGAAGCAGGTAAATACAGATATTCTGGAAAAAATCCTGAACCCAAGGAAGATACAGCAAGGAAAGAGAACAATCTAATAAGGGTGACCTGGAGAAGCCCTGCATAAGTACGCTCTGAGAGCTTTGTTCAGAAGGAGGAATAGCAACACAGAGAAATTCTGCAGGGTTAGCGCATCTACCTTGCTGTCTTTCACCCCTTCATTTTCCCTTTTCCCATGATGGCAGGTAATAAAATGCCTGCTGGTACCCCCATGACTGAGGTACCTGCAGTGGTTCAGCCCATTGTTACTGCTGTGCCAATCATTTAACAATTCCCACAGCTGCCTTTGTGAGAAGCCTCTCTCTTAAGCCTCTGGTTTAAGAATTTAGAGTAATCATGTAAAAATGATACCCCTGTGCTCTATGATCCGCTGAATCTCACTAATGCCGGATCCCAAAAGAGGGCTTATTAATGAAAAGATGCAATGCCTCTCTCTCTGCTCATGTTTCACACGAATCTCTCTCATGGATTCAGCAGTAAACCTTACTGCTGATAAAGTAAGTATAATGAACCTCCGTGCTCCATGAGAATGCAATCTTGGACTGATGAAGTAGTTACCTGCTCTACTTTCCAGCACTATAGCAGGCTTGAGAGGTACAAGGAGATGTATTTGGCAGCTATGGAAAATAAAGATGCAATGCTGCAAACTCCTAAATCTTGGGCTATCCTCAGCAGTGACACCCAGGGCTACCTGACAAGGGCAATATTTTGGAATGGAGAAGCTCTTGGAAGAAGAAAAATTATATTTCTATTTGAAAGAGTTGAACTGATGAAGGAAATGGGGTTTTTAAAGAGACAGTGTCACCCAAAAGCTCTCCCCGCTTTGTGTCACTCCAGCACTGCAAAGCTGCTAGACACCCAGCTTAATCTAGATAGTTAAGCTGGGTTTGTGACTGATTTGCCAACCGGAGTAGCACAAAGTATATGGAGTATACTGGTGTATCTTGCCCTTGAAATCTAGTTTTTATATTAAAATGAGTTCAAAACTATTTCAGGTGCTACACATGTCTTGAGTCCTCCAGCCAATTTCGATGGCTTTGCAATCAAGATTTTCTATTCTTTACAATGTTTTTTTCTTCTCTATTGCTGTGTGAATGGGCAACACAAACAACAGGGGAAATTGACTATGCAGGAGAAACCAGGAAACTGACTATGCTGGGATTTGCACAAAGTACAGAAACTCAAAAAAAAAAAAAAAGCAGAAGAAAATATTTTGTTTGCTCCAGTCTCTTTCAGTTACAATACTCTTACTTGCTGCTTGTGTCAAATCAAGGAAAACTTTTCAGGCAGAAGTTAATTATAAAGGTGTCCCTACAAATTTATCTGAGGGCTGCTCTAACTCAGTGGTTCTCAACCTGCGGTACATGTACCTCTGGCGGTACGCAGAGATCTTCCACGGGGTACATCAACTCATCTAGATATTTGCCTAGTTTTACAACAGGCAACATAAAAAACACCAATGAAATCTGTACAAATTAAAATTTCATACACTGCCTTGTTTATACTGCTCTATATACTGTACACTGAAATGTAAGTACAATATTTATAGTCCAATTGATTTATTTTAAAATTATATGGTAAAAATAAGAAACTATGCAATTTTCCAATAACAGTGTGCTGGGTGGGACACTTTTTGTGTTTTTATGTCTGATTTTGTAAGCAAGTAGTTTTTAAGTGAGGTGAAACTTGTGGGTACGCAAGACAAATCAGCCTCCTGAAAGGGTCACAGTAGTCTGGAAAGATTGAGAACCAGTGCTCTAACTTATGCCTGTCAGCTGTAAAGTCCCCCTCCCATTGCCCACATCTCATACCCTGGCATACTGTGCACCATGGGGCTGAGAAGGGAGGTGTAGGGCTCTATGCAAAGGACACCCACAGATGTATTATTTGTATTACCCTAAGAGCGAATCAACACCCTTGAACTTTGTGGAAGTTTAGACCAGGATCTGGATTTGAACTTAGCAGTTCAGGCCCATCTCTTATTATTACCATCCCCTAAATGTCTCATATGTTGTCTTTTGCAAGGAAGCTCGTCACTACCTTTACATTTGTGCTCTTACCTTTACTTTTACATTTCTTCAACACACACCCAAAATGTACTTAACTCACTGCTTATTGAATGAAGGATTAGTATTATTATTTTTCCTCCAGTGAACTTTGTTTCACTTCATCCTGCATATATTGTGCTACTCTGTGTTTCTCTGCCAAGATACCACTGTTCAGCAAACTACTGTACTTAATGCTAGCCAGCTAATACACTGATACCTTTTTACTTGCAAGGATTGCTTCTCTAATCTCAGCGGTAGCCAGGGCTATGAATGACAGCTTACACCAACTAGAATTAAAATCACTTCCAAAAGCTTCACATGGCTGGGACAAAATTACACCAGTCCAGAATTACCAAAGCAGTTGAAATGGCCAGGGCAGGGCATATTCTGAAATGTGCCCATGCATACATAGCCATGTGAACATTAAAGCACCTTAGCAAATAATTGTGAAGGGGGTTACCCCGTTCCTTCCTCCCCTTTCCTCTCCCTACTTTACTGGCATCCCCTTCATTACATCACGTCAGATTAGACTGTTGAGCTCCTTGGGGCAATTGTGCTGTAAAAGTGAACGCCAATAATGGTAGGTAAGAAATGTTTAATGACTGCACATGAGGTTTACCTTATTTTTTAAAGACTAGTTACATTGCCTTTAGGAGGGGAGCCCGAAAAGGACATCTTTTCAACTTGCTACATCCTGGAAACCAGCTAGGATCAAAATGTACTTGTGCACATCACTGCAACAACACAGTTGTTTTCAGGTGGAAGCATTTTCCTTTTCTAGTGGAATTACACCTCAAGTCCTGCTAGATAGTTACTGTCTTTGTTCCCAAGCTTGTTGCAGGATCACACTATGCCACGCTATAACCTCACACTAAAAAGAAGGAGATTACAAAGGGGTCAAAATACCCTAGAGGGTTCCCCTTTATCAGAACCTTCCCTGCCAGTTTGCCTTCTCATATCCTGAAGTCTCGTCTGATTATTAGTGTACTGACAGAATAAAAATAACCTCATATTCCTACATGAATCATAAATAAAACCCTTTTATTTCATCAAAGAGGTTGGCAGGTTTATAGTCCTTTGCAATGCATGCACGATGTGAATGACATACCTTTAATTTTGCTGACAAGCTTGTCGGGGTTCTAATGAAAAAGAGTGAAAAGTGGGTGACTTCTCTAAAGGTTTAGCAGTTGCTTTTTGGTGAGGATATATATTTCACCTTGCCATTGTAATCAGGCAGCCAACTGATCTTGGTAATGAACTCTTCAATTACAGACCACTTCTGATTCCTCAAGAATGGCTAAGCAACAATACCATGGTGATTATTGCTGATATCACAGACTGAAGCAATCTGGAAAAAAAATTGAATGGTTTTCTCACTAGCGCTTCAAATCTGAATGCACTATAGTGACTGCAAACCAAAAGTAAAGAACAATCCTTAGGATTTTAGTGAGCTCAACTTTATCTCTGTGCTTTAAATTGGACAATAAAAATACCCCCCTACCCTGCCTCACTTTCTGCTGTTACAGGCTGCCATGGTTTGTACATCTAGTGCATTTGTCTTCAAGAGTGTATGATATTGCTTTACAAGCAAGAAATCACTAATGTAAAGTATCTGACTCACAGTCATTACTGTGTCCAGTAAAATCTAGTTTCCAGATACAGGTTGTGTGGAGAACTAATAATAATAACAATCAATGATAATTAATAAAAACTAAAAGACACAGAAAATAGATGCATTAGGGAAAACTTTTTTTTTAAAAAGTTGCTTTGTGCTTACATTCTTAAAAGAGTAATGTGATTACAAAGAGGTATGAAGGTGCTCACATCTTGCAGATCAGAGGCTAAGGAATTTTCAGAGGGTTAAAGAAGAGCGTGCCTTGGAACTGCTGCTCCCCTCCTTCTGCATCTTTCATCCCATTTCTGCTGCTTTGGGTTCCCCTTCCATTCATGTGAAATCCATAAAGAATATTGGCCATAGAAACAATGGCAGATCATGATGTGCCCTGGAAGCTAAATTTGTGATCATACACAAATTATCAATAGCCACAATATCCCTTACAAAAAATTGCCCAGTTATTTTGTTTGTAATACACAGAGAAGCTAAGGAGAGGAAAAAGATATGCTCACTACCTCGGAAATTACCCTGTATTTTCATGGTGCTCTTTCTGCCATCAAAGACAACTCACCAGAGGAAGTTTGGCAGACAGCTAATAAACTTTTAATGGAACTTTTTTTTTTAAAAAAAGAATACATCTTAGACTTAAGCCACCTGGGTAGAGGGAGGGGTGTGTGTGTGTGTGTGTGTGTGTGTGTGTGTGTGTGTGAGAGAGAGAGAGAGAGAGAGAGAGAGAGAGAGAGAGAGAGAGATGAGGCAGAAAACATGAAAAATCCAAGCTAGTGAATTCCAGATTGCGATCTTTTCCAGATTTTACAATATTTCTGTGCTGCACTTTTAATTTTCATTATTTTCCATTTTCCTTCACTAGGCTCAGAAGCAGTTTCTAATTTTACTAGGAGCTTTTCATCAAAATTGGATTTCTTAGTTCCCCTAGGGATTCCCTAGCTACAAAAACATCAGCCTCTGTGAAACATTAGCTAATCCCGGTTACACTTACTTGAACCAGTCAATTTAAGAAATAAATATTACTCTTTGTTTGCAGTTCTGGTGTTTATACTCAAGACCTGAAATTCCTGGTTGCCAAAGTTTTCACACAAATATTGTTTTTCTTGATGTTAGGAAAATTCCCTCAAAACCTGGACCATGACACACTTTCAATTTAAACTGTACTGAAGTTTCTCAAGCCTCCCTAAAAGCCCTGTAGCCCAGGGAGCTAAAAGTAGGAACATACTGGCAACTGCCAGTTGTGTACCTTACACCTTACTCATTCTTCTTGTCCCAGACCTCCCACCATGTAGCAAGTCAGAGAGGGAAAGAGGGCTAAGAATCAAAGCATTTCTTCCTATTCAAATCAAACAATGGATACCTCAGCAAAAGGCTCAAAGTTTGAGTGAAAAAAATACAGTGTATTGCCACTTTGAGATTCTAATAGCAGCTACATGCTGGAACCCGGATTATTAGCCAACCAAACTATGATGGCACCTGTAGACCATTACAAGAGTGCAGAAGACAACAGACCCACCCTGTAGAGTGTCTGTGTTAAGGAGCAGTCAAGAAGGAACCTGGAATTACAGTACATACATAGTCATGCTCTTGGCAGGTGGAGAGCAAAATACAAGCTATAGCCACAAGCCTTCAAACCCAAAGAACCTGAATCTTTCCAAATCAGTTTAGCTCAACTCTAATACATTTAACAGACAGAATCACCTCAGGCATATTAGCTCAGTACACCATGTCGTTCCATATTTTAAAACATACCAGAACATATTTTGAATGTGCAATTGAATAGATTTTGTATTTATGTTGTGCCTTTCCCCAAATGCTTTGGAAAACAAAAAACTAGACACTAATGGTTCATCCAGGATTACCTGTTTGACTGTTTGACATAGAAAAAATTTGCTAGAAAAGAAGGTTACAAAATAGATTTGCATTCTCTAAAATTAAAGTTATTATTATTAATAATAAGTAGTGGTTACGTATCACTTTTCAACTTCAAAAGAACTGTATAAACATTAATTAATCCTCACAAACTGCCTATGAGTCACATACATTTTATTGTCCCAGCAAAACTGAGCCAGAATGGTTAATTGCTTTGCCCAAGTCCACCCGGGAAGGGAGAGGGATGGTGTGTGACAGGATGCAAACTGAGGAGTTGTACTCAAACTATAAGACGGCACAACTATCTCTCTCTTACATAACTTGGTGAGAGAGGTAGAAATGTGGTTCATTTGGTAGGACAGTATTTTCTTGCAGCACTAGCATGAACTGATGGCAGCAGCTTGCGCTCCTTGAACTAGATTGCACCAACCTTCCTACCAAGGTATCTAATCCCTGACTGGCAATATGTGTACCAAAATGAATGGACAAATCTCCTCTGGAGATTGGCCTCAGGCCACAAAGTTCAATGTACCTGTGAAGATAGATTCGAGTTCAGGGCTGAAAAAGCCACTGCCAGGAATTATGTTACTGCCTCGCTCCATTTTGCTATTTTAACTGGGATTTCTCTTTCAATAGCTTGGTCTTTGAAAAGCGTATTCATAAGCTTATATACTCAAATGTCAATCTGAACACAGTTGGTTCCAACACTTCAGAGAATATCTATGAACTCTGAGGACCAAGCTTACAAAGGGCTCTCTACCTAGATTCTACAATTGAGTCCCGTTTTTCACATCCAAGTTTTAGTGGGCACACATCTCCATTTTGAACGGCCTGTATATGCACAAACTTGGGCATGATGGCCAAGGTTTAAAGGTGAAGCGGACTTTTGAAATAATTTAATAGGTGATAGTAATTTGAAACAGGACTACAGTGAAATGCTCCATTAAAAGAAACCTGCACAGTGGACAGGGCTGATTAGCCTATTTTTTGTTTATTCCAAATGGCTTGCCATAGTTTAAATTGTAATGAAGGATTTACAAGGAGATGGGGGACAAACTTCTGATGGGGCTTTATTTGTCCATGCTTCCTGGAGTTGGCAAATCATACTGCTTTGCTTTATTGAGTGTCCCATTAGGAGTATATTGGAAAAAAAATTCTATCTGTCACAATTAATGCATAGCCCAGTGTGTCATGCAGTAGAACCCAGGAGTCTAAACTCAGAATTCTTCAGGAATTCTGTGGTACCCCACTGGATGCCAGAAAGGATAGTAGCTGTGGCATGTGATGCAGAAGCTTATAAATGACAGCGATAATGCAGCACAAAAAGGCTAATGAGTTGTCTTCACCACCACACAATTTGCCTGAAATGAATGCAATGATGATCTCACCAACTACTTATATTTTTTTGTCCAGTGAGACTCTTACCTATGTTTTAGCTCTACTGTCTATTTACAGTGCTATAGAAACACAATCTAAGTTAACACAAACACATTTCTACCCTTCTCAACTACAACATTGCCTCCAAAGTCAGAGTATTAAACCAGCAGCCATCAACTAATAATATTTCAATTTTCTGAGTTTTTACATCATTACGAATAGACCCCATTACGAGTACTCTTAATGGAAGAGCAGAGTACTGCTGAGCGACACGGCTGCCTTTGGGGAACTGGGCCTTCTTGCACTGGACCAGAGAGAGAAGAAATAGAATTGTTAATGTATGTAAAATGTAGAGAGATTTCTATTGTGCTATTTCACTGCTGAGGCAGAAAGTAGCAGAGCCAATCATGTAAAGCATAGAGGTGTGAAGGCATGAAGATGGAGGGTTTATTAAAAGCACCATGGGGAACTTGGGAGAAAAAGCAATGGCACTGGTGGAATTATGCCTGGGCTGACCACAACAGTCTAAGATGTCCTAGTCATTTGGGGCTAGAGATTAAATGTGGCTAGGACCAGAACCCAGCTCTTGTGCAGCGCCTCAGAAGT
Organism: Mauremys reevesii; assembly: GCF_016161935.1. Taxonomy (NCBI): domain Eukaryota; kingdom Metazoa; phylum Chordata; order Testudines; family Geoemydidae; genus Mauremys; species Mauremys reevesii. The sequence continues at coordinate 23,015,605 of NC_052625.1, forward strand.
CTGAGATATGTTGATTGATGGGACAAGTTAAGCTGCTAAACTGGGTGAGTTCTCTTGAGGGAAGATCAGGTTTAATGTAGGTGCCCTCTCTCCCTGCAAGAGCTGACAGCTGAATTCTAACTGATCAGAAGTTGGGGTAGATGAGCAGCAGTGTCCAGAGAGACATCTAGTGTGAAAAGAAGGCTTGTGGGAATCTGAGAAGACAGAGCTGAGTATATTGTCTGGGGGAGGGGAGAGAGAAGGAAGAAAAGGTAAAAAATGAGAGAGGGGGGCCCTTAGGGGCTAAGCAAGTTGAGAGAAAGCAGCTGGCAGGAAGGCAGAAAAACTGAGAGAGACAGGCCCATGGAGGCAGTGGAGCACTAAAAGACAGTGGCTTTGAGTGGCCATGTGGGGCTGAGAGATGGGTACCTGCTGGAAGAGCAAATGGGAACTAAGGGAATGTAGATCAGAGCAGTCTGGGAAGGAGCTGAGAGATAGGCCTGGAGCAGCCTGGAGGGAGGTGAGAGAAAGGGTTGGAGCAGCCAGCAAAGCTCAAAACAGGATTTTCTGCAGCTAGAACAGAAGTGTCTCATAACTGCAAGAACTAGTGATCTCCTGCTACCGTGGGACCATACAACACATTATGCACATTAGTATCAAAAGCACGATAGAAGCTGGTTTAATAACAAAGGCTCAATGAAAACTCTTGTACAGATACAGTTTAGCTCTCTTCTCATTTTAGTCTCATATTTAGGGCCAGCTGCTGAAATGGGTCCATTTGGTATGATGAAGCATCTCTCTCTCTCCCTTTATAATGCCTCCATCACTATAGTGCCTGGGCACCAGAACTGAAGAGGGCCACATAAACCGGTTGTGACCTGGGCTGACTGATCCTGGGGATAGTTGTCCCAGTGCGTAAGGGGTAACAGAGACTGCAGAGAGGAGGAGAGGCAGTAGGATTGATAGGTCTTAGTGTATGCAAATACACAGTGTACATGGCAGAGGTGAAAGGCTACGGGGTTCCCTATTCTTCTTCCCCAGAGTGCCATTGGTGGACCCCCTGTCTCATATGCATGGCAAATCTCCATTCCAGAGCCATTACCCAGTGACTAATCTCTCCTGGCCACGCAATTCTGTCAGTCTGTCTACAACTCAAGAATAACGTCCCACCACTGAAGTGAGGCTGTCAGGAAGCAGGGCTTCAGGAGAGCCAGTCTGGAAGCAGGGCTTGGCAGCAGCCTGCCTCATTGGCTACCCTGCCTGACTGGTTGGAAAAGTCAGCAGACCAGCTCTAAACCCAGCACCAGTTCTGCAGCTGCTCAAAGCATTTGACCACAACTGTGATACCTCCTGTGCCAGCCTTGTTCCCAGTCCTGCTGCTGCCTTGGACACAACCCTGCGCCTGCATTGCCTTATTCCAGGTTACCCGGTCCTGAGCCTTGGTTCTGATTCCTGACTTCAGCTCTGACTGTGGCCTCTTACTCTGGTTCTGACCCTGAGCGCTGACTCCTGACTTCTGATGCCAGCCTGACCACTAGGCCTGATTCTAGCTCTGACCACTGGGCACAACTCCCACGTCCCAGTCACTGACACACTTGTGCCTGTTCCACAGATGTCAGTCCTCAATGCTCATGGCCATATGTGGCATTGGATTGGATGGAGCCAGTGACTCCACCCTTGGCATGGGAATGGTTTGGGCCATGTGAATTAGCCTATGTGGTTATATAATCCACATGAGCCATTTATTCATGTTCAGCTTACATTGGGCTACTGTGGGGTTTCTTGCACCTTCCTCTGAAGCATTTGGTGCTGGCTATCATTAGAAACAGGGTTTTGGACTAGCTGGAGCACAGATCTAATCAAGCGTGGTGCTCCTATGTCTGAATAACCTCTGTTGAAAATTCAGCTCTTTTTTTTTTTTACTACTTGCAAAGAACCTGTGAGCCATTCCTGACTTCTGCTAAAGAACTTGTTATTTGTAAGTATGCACTACATGGTTTGTCTAATACTTTTCAGGTCACGGGTTGTGTGAAAACTCTTTGCTTTGATGTGCTATTAATTATTTGTAGTGTATGGCTGGACAACCAAATCACAAGGCATTGTTCCTGCTTTTTGATTGGCTATTTAAAATTTCTAAAGAGGAGAAAAATGAATTAGATACTATAGCAATGAGAAATGAATACCTCTGACAGACAGAATAATGTGGCACTGGGATGCATTTCTGGATGAATTTTGTGAAAATTTGGAGACTTTTTAATATCTTCTTGAATACCCAGTGGTTTCTGATTATTGGCAAATAATGAATTTCATATGGTCCCACTCAGAGGAAATGATATTCTTAAATCACTCTCACTGCACTCATAGATCTCAACGTCAAGCAGGGACCACTCTGACCATCTAATCTTGGAGAAGCCTCCTGTTGCTCATCCAGCATTCAGGCCATTGTGGGGTGAAGGCGAAGAGAACCAAATTTAGTTACGCTGAGGCCCTGTCACCAAAAAATAAAAAAATAAAAAAGAATTCCCCAAAGAAAAAAAAGTCATGATTCAGAAAACACTGAAATTCATTTAAAGTTTCCCTTTTTAATTAAAATGGCTTAAATACAGGCCAACTGTCTGCTAAATACAGGAGAGTGGTATTTAGCATGTTTTATTTATAATTTCTGCTGTGGATAAGGGCAAGGTAACAAAGTGATAAGACAGACGTGGTGCACAGGAGAACTTGATGCTGCAGAAATGAAGGTGCACTTGTCTGACCTCCATTTTACTCTTGCCTAGCAGCAGGAATAAGACCTAAAGGGAGAGTGAGTAACTAAGTGCACTGTTCACATGCTTGAACATGTTCCCTCAGAAACCCGCATTCTCTAGCCACTCCTCTGTGCTCTTTGACATAGAGAGGAGGGAACAGATGGGATTAGAGATTTACTTCTGCTCAGTGCAGAGGACAAAGCCTGGTGGTTAACTTTATGTATTCCAAAGCATAGCCTCCATTTACTCTTGCCCTGGAGCACAGCAATCTTGCTTTCCCTACTGAGAACAGTGCAAAGATCTGCAGGACCAAAGCCACAGTAGGATTTATTTAATTAGATGAGATCTGTACATAAACTATTAATTTTCTCCAGCAGCTTGGGGAAATAATCTGAAATATTTAAGTGTATATTTTCAAAAGATGGGGATTATTTGCATGATCCCATTGACTTTAAAATAGAGTCACTCTGCTGAAATCCTACTCACTAAAAACCTTTGAAAATCTACTTAGGGTCTGACAAAGTGAAAACCACGCTGCACTTTTGCTCAAAGCTTGAACTGAAATCAAAGCGAAGACATTCAGAATGGTCATTTAATCTATGCACTATGCCCATCAGCTAGAGCACTGGGACTCAGAAGACCTGACATCTATTCCCAGTTATGCCACTGGCCTGGTGGGTAACCTTGGGCAAGTCACTTCCCCACTCTGTGCCTCAGTTTCCCCATCTGTAAAATTGAGATAACAATACTGATCACCTTCTAAAGCACTTTGAGACCAATAAAAAGTGCCATATAAGAGCTAGGTATTATTATTATCTAGACTAGGATTTGAAGGTGTGATGTTAACATATGCTAACTAACGTTTTAAATGTCTAGGGTAGACAAGGACACCACTTTATGCTACACTAATCAGGTTAAAGTTTAGGGTGAGTCTAGGCTTTAACTCAACTTGCTAGCAAATACTGACGTATATATTGCCTTGTCTATACTAAACTTTTAAGATGCATTATTTAGCATGGGTTGGCTGACATTCATGCTAACAGCATACCTTTTATCCTAGTCTAGACAAGGCCACTGTGTCAGTTCTGCATTTTTAAAATGGGTGTAATAATACTTCATACCTTTTGTCTTACTTATCAATTTAGACTGTAAATTCTCTGAGGCACAGACCACCTCTCACTAGGTTTGTACAAAGCCTAGCACAAGAGGCCTTGCTCTCAGTTGAGCCTCTAGGTGCTACTTTAACCCTATATTGCGCTTATCACAGTGGTACGTGAGCACCTCATTTTTGCAGTCGTAGGCATGTTGAGCAGTTTGAATGAGCACCTTGACTTTTAGCTGTACGTCCAAGCCAAATCCTTTGAGATTCACCCATCACTTAAAACCCCTATTATTTATTTTTTAAATATTTGAATGCAACAAAAACGGGAACAAACATTTTCAGTCCAAACCATCCTAAGATTAGCAGGTTAGCTCCGACCTCAACGCTCACTTGACGTGAGAAGCTAATCTTTGACAGGATGAAGTTTTCTTTAAAAAAATGATGCAGTAATCCTATTCCTAGCCAATACTGAATGACCTTCCACATCTTTCACCCAGTACAGAAGATACTTGAAATTCCATTGTTTTTGTGTGTGTAACGATTTTACAAGAAAGCAATCAGAAGATAGCGTGCAAGCCACTCTCAAACTGCACTGACAAGTAGTGAAGGAGTTAATGTTCTGCTCCTTTTCACTAACTGTTGTACAGTTCGGTTGTGCATATTAAATGTTTAAGTTAACAGATTCAAAGAAAAACTTGATCTCAATTTGGCTGCATATTAAAAGTGCCATTCCCTGTTGTCCTACCTAGCACTGTTAATTGCATACGTTTAGCCCTCTATTGGAGAATAATTTAGCTTCAGATTGAAAAGAAACAGCCCTGACCTTGGTTATTTTGGCATACAAGTCTCCAATATGACTCTGTTTTCTAAGCAGACATTAATGATTCTAAAACTAATATTCATTGTTTGAAGAGGCATAGCGGCCTTGGCATTTACTTAACCTTTTGTCTCATGTATGAGACTGAGTCAGCCTAAATCCTTTTCTTAATTAATATCTTTTATTTCTTTTTTCCCCTCACCAACATTTATTAAATTTTATAAATTTATTTATTAAACAATTTGCATGCAACAATTAAAGCTGTTTGGCAAAACCCACCATGTGAGCAAGCTCTCTTCGCACAACAACAAAAAAAGGGCTCAGCCATTTTACACAAGCTTTGGGAATACTCAAGACAATAACAGGGAATAAATAGGGCCAGCAAAAAAATGATCCCCACCATTCACCTGTTAGATCCAACATTACATAATTCCCTTACTAAAAACTGACTCCAGAGGGGAGAACACTACAATCAAAGTGTAACAAACCAGGATCCGTTCTCTTGATGCACCTGCCCAACACCTCTCATGAATGTTGATGGGCTGAGTATGAAGATCAGTCCCTGAACTGTTTTGCTTATCTCTCTGCTACGGAGAGAAAAGTCTATTTTCTGTACAAAACTGAAGTACCAGTGCCACATGCAGCTGATACTTTTTTAAGCACATACTTTAAAACACCTCTAACTTTCTAACTTGTTTGTTTCTTGTAAACTTCTTGCATGTTTTTTTTTAAATAGTTGTCCATCAACTATCCATCCAGAAATTATTTTGCATGAGCTATTGAGGCGCTTCAGTGTGTCACCATGAACTCCAGGAAAGATGAAGTGCGGTAAGAAAACCTCACACACTTTCTCCAATGTTACAATAAAAAATGCCAAGGTTGCATTATAAATTACATGACATTCATTTAGGGCCTGGTTGTGGCTGGCTCTTGAATAAGAGCCTGAGGGAGAAAAGGACTTAATCAGCTTTCCCCACACCCTGGTGCTTCCACACCCCTATATGTCAGTTACAGCAGCAGACCTTTTGCTGGCTGGAGTGCACGACCACTCTTCACAAGGGGGGTTCACCCTCCCTCTCACTGCACACTCAGTAAGGGCTAGCTGCAATCTGGACCTGAATGATGAAGATGAAGGTTCTCTAGATTTCAAGGTTGCTGTCATGGAGAGATAACATAACCCGTGTTTCTGATTTTCTCAGATCCTTACTACAGGGGTAGACTTAATCACTCGTGCTCATCTCCTGAGGTCCTTGAGAAGGGAGTCAATCTCCTGCAGCCCTTAGAATAGTCACAGGAGCATAATGAAATGCTAAACAGTATTAGACCATGCAGCCACTAGGTGGCTATGTGTGTAAAATACCTTATTTAAAGCTAACCATAGCCCTATCTGGCAGAGCGTTAAAGGATCTTATGATAACACCTCTGGTGTGTATAAGCAAGCCCAGTGGCCAGTCCTTATCTGGTTCAGAAGTACGGGATAAATGCATCAACTCCCTGCAAAATCTAATGAGACTAGTCAAAGTCTAACCAATCTCTACAAGCTTTAGGTTTACTGGGTTCTCTCAACCCACCCACCCGCAACAGGCATTAGGAAACGTGGCGGATCCCACATGAATCTCATGACCCAAATCCCTCACACAAGCCTGAAGGGGCTCATTGCTAGGCCCTTTGAGGATCTGGACCTAGCTTGCTTGCAGGTGATGAAGACGTGAGGTACTGACAAACTGGGGCCATGAGTCATCTGCCCTGCCATATATCTTCCAGACAATCATGGAAACAGTGCTTCCAAAAGTAAAACTCGGCACTGGGCAGCAGTATTGTTAGTGTTAAAAAGGCCATTTCCTGAAGAACTACCTTGCCAAGTATCAGAGGGGTAGCTGTGTTAGTCTGGATCTGTAAAAGCAGCAAAGAGACTTGTGGCACCTTATAGACTAACAGACGTTTTGGAGCATGAGCTTTCGTGGGTCAATACCCACTTCGTGGGATGCATTCATTCACCCACGAAAGCTCATGCTCCAAAATGTCTGTTAGTCTATAAGGTGCCACAAGACTCCTTGCTGCTTTTACTTTGCCAAGGTGAAGCTACTTTAAATATTATTTCAGTGAAGTGGGTCAGCAGGTCATTTTGGTGCACAAACATGAGCAGCGGGTATTTAAATCTAAATGCTCATCTATAAACTTCACATATTAATAACTTAACGGTTTTCAATAAGAGATCAACATTTGCATTCATCATCCTACTTGTTATGTTCAGTACTCCATTTTTTAATGTTTCTTGGACAGGAGCCAGGGAGTCTGGGTCCCTAGTTAGTTCATCTATTACTTTCTCACCACAATAGATCTGGGTTTCAGCCAAGTAATGGACTAATATTGCATACAAAAACACAGAAAGCCTGTTCTTGTCTTCTGATATTCCCCACTTCCCTTGCAAGGGGGAAAAACAGCCTTTTGTTTCTAAATCCAGCATTTACTGTAGAAGAGGTAGTTTGTAACCCTTTTATATGATCACTAACACTATGAGTAAGCAAAAGACTTCCCTATGCATTTGTACCATCTTATTCTCCCAGTGGGCTAAATCATGGCTTGGACTATTTGACTGAGCAAAGGAGTAAGAATTCTCCCACTCCACCCCTATATGAGCTACCTAGTCCTAGAGTAGGTGGGTGATGAGTGGGGTGAGAAGGTACAGGGAATGGGTCAGGGGCGGCTCTAGGCATTTTACCACCCCAAGCACGGCAGGCACGCCGAAGGCAGCCTGCCTGCCTGCCGCCCTCGCAGCGACCGGCAGAGCGCCCCCAGTGGCTTGCCGCCCCAGGCACGTGCTTGGCGTGCTGGTGCCTGGAGCTGCCCCTGAATGGGTGGAGCCTTGGTTCTAAAGCCACCTCCCCCTATTCACTAGCCAGTGCAGCTAAGAGGGTAACTGGGGGGTTGTCATTTACTGCTGATACAGGCCAGCAAACTACTACCCCCTTGGAGGAAATGGGAGAGGAAATGATGGTTCAGAAGATAGGTTTCAGAGTGGTAGCTGTGTTAGTCTGTAGCCGCAAAAAGAATGAGGAGTCCCTGTGGCACCTTAGAGACTAACAAACCCACGGGTTTTAGCCCACGAAAGCTTATGCCCAAATAAATTTGTTAGTCTCTAATAGAGTGACCAGATGTCCCGATTTTATAGGGACAGTCCCGATCTGGGGGGCTTTTTCTTATATAGTCACTGATTACCCCCACCCCCGTCCTGATTTTTTACACTTGCTATTTGGTCACCCTAGTCTCTAAGGTGACACAAGGACTCCTCGTTTGTTTTTTTTTGATGGTTCAGAACAGTGTCTGTAAATCACAATACCTCCTAGGGCTATTCCTAGGGTGGTGCAGCTAATCACCAGCCCTCATTCAAGGCTATGCCTAAAGTCACAAATTAGCCCAAAAGGAATATTTCTGAGTGGGTGGTGAAGAGGGCAGCTTGTAATGAAAGACACTTACAAGTTAATAGAAAGCATGAATACTGCACCCTCCATTTGCCCCATATGTGTACTTTTCTGCTTGATTTGGACAAAAAGAGTGTCAATGCCTTAATTTCAGCTATTTCAGAAATTAGATACTCTTCAAGAAGGAAAGGGCACCGTGTTTGAGAGGGGTGGCTTTTTTTAAACTGTAGACATGTAATTAATGAAAGCCATTAAAGACACTTGTAAAAATGATTCCGATTATATATATGATGACTGACTAACCTATTATTGCTCTTCTTTGTCAGAGATTAATGGGAATTTCTTAAAGGATAAATAATTATTTAACAAGCTACAGGATATGTATGAGCTCAGAATACAGTGCATGATAGTAAAAAAAAAGAGGGTTGTTGACTTCCTTGACTAATGAACCAAAGCTAAATTCAGTGGTAGCAAGGTGTCAAAACTAAGTAACCAGAAAAGTGGATTGTTTTAACAGGCTCCCATAGATAGACAGACAGACAGATAGACAGACAGATGTCCATAAGTTCAGTCCTCACATGGCTCTGCACTACCATTGACCAACTATTCCCTTCTGCACCCATCCAGCTTTGGAGGGCCACAAACAGGATCAATTCCATTGTCCTTCATCCTCCCTGCCACCTTCTGCAAAGGCTACAGGCAACAGTAGAACTAGTGGTATAGAGTTCTTGCTCTCCTACTGTGTCTGGCCCCTTCACTGAGAGACTCCTTGCACCTCACATCCCACTTTGTACACCCCAGCGTAGTCTGGCTCAAAGGGCGATTGTGCACCCCCTCCCAACAGCACTGTCCAACAGGGCCAGCTCCAGGTTTTCTGCCGCCCCAAGCGGCAAAAAAAACCAAAAAACACCATGATCATGCCTCTCCACTCCACTCCACTCTTCGGTGGCAATTCGGTGGCGGGTCCTTCGTTCCAACAGGGACTGAGGGACCCGCCGCCGAATTGCCGCGGAAGACCCAGACGTGCTGCCCCTTGATATTGGCCGCCCCAAGCACCTGCTTCCTTAGCTGGTGCCTGGAGCCGGCCCTGTTGTCCAAATAAGTCTAGGCCAGGGGTTCTCAAACTGGGGGTCGAGACCCCTCAGGGGGTCACAAGGTTATTACATGGGGGGTCACGAGCTGTCAACCTCCACCCCAAACCCTGCTTTGCCTCCAGCATTTATAATGGTGTTAAATATATCAAAAACTGTTTTTAATGTATAAGGGGGGGGTCGCACTCAGAGGCTTGCTATGTGAAAGGGGTCACCAGTAAAAAAGTTTGAGAGCCACTGGTCTAGGTTCCCCCAGCTACATGTGTCAACTACACGTCTCAATCTAGCTAAAAGGGAAAGTGTGAATACAGTGGGGCAAATGTTCAGCCTGGCTGGTTAGCAGCAGCCAGCACAGCTCCTGTTAATTTATCACAAAGTGAGACAGGTAGAACAGGCACCAATAATAGCCCCTCTTGCACTGGCCCACAGAGTGGGGTCAGAGTGCCAAAGGACCATTCTCTGCCAGCTTAATGGCTGCTTTGGGAGTGGTGCGGCTCTGCAATGCACTTTGCACATGGCATCTTGCTAAATATCCCAATCAGGCTACTGTTACCCCTGTACCAAGTGAAAGTAGATACCAAGTTTAGCAAGTTGGATGAGAAATCTGTGACATAAAGCCAGGGTACATTCTTAGTCATTGTCACTTGTTTATTTTACACTCTAACCTTCAAAGACAGCTCACAGACAAATGCCTCTTTTTGGAAATCTCAGCCCAAACAACAAAGCTTAGTTATCTTAATGTTTGCAACAGCTCCCCCTGAAGAAATTACATCACAAAAATAGCAATGCAACATTTCTTCAGAGACTGAACAGCACTTGCACACTAAGAATTTGTAAGACTATGTCTAAGAGTGCCGTTTGGTGACAGCTCCATAACAATAGAGTCAGTTTGGATTCTTCCAGTGTTTTCAGTTAATAATATCTCTGCTCATAAGACAACAGGGATTTATGAATGGGACAGTACATCTGGGGTATTTCAACTCCACCATGTTTAAGGGTAGTAATGCTGTAGCCAGTGGAGCATTTCCAGGTTGGGATCAGAAGGAAGGGAGAGAAAGGGTGGCAAACTTCCAGCCCTCAACACATTTCAGTAGAAAGAGACACAGGCCTATAAGCCAGCTTGACTGAAAGAAGTCCTGGAGAGGAATGGAGCAGCGTCCCTAAAAAGACAAGAGGAGTAGGTTAACCATCAATTTCCTGAAGATAACAGAGATGAACAACCACCAGGCCACCTAGAAGACAGTGTAAATGAAATGGAGACAGTGCAGGGAGAGAAAATAGGTGTGTGTATGTTTGTGTGTGTGTGTGCGCACGTGCACATGTGCACGTGTTGGTGGGGCATGGTCTTCACTGGAAAATTAGGTTGGTTTAACCATGTCAGTCAAAGGTGTGAAAAATCAACCCCCCCAGTGGTGTAATTAAGTCACTAAATCGACTTAGTTGTTGACCTATCTACCACTCCTGGGGAGATGGATTAACTATGCTGAGGGAAGAAACCTTCCTATCCTTGTAGGTAATATTTACAGCTATGCTGTTGTAGCGTTTTAAGTGAAGACAAGCCATGTGTTTTGTGTGTGTGTGCGAGAGAGAGGGGAGGTGTGGGGAGTTAACAGGAGGGGTATAGCCTCCCTTCTTTCATTCTGGGAATGAGGTCTGGAAATGGGTGATGGTCCAGATAGGGTGGTTATTTTAATCAGAACCAGTTCACTCATGCTCACTGTGTACACTTTATCGCCCTGTCACTGTGAACCTTCTTTTGGCATCACACATGACAATGTGAAACTCACTAACACCAACATACACACAGAAATATTTCCCTGTCTCCAGCTGGAACAATCCTCCCTATTTCCAAACTTATCCTCTCCCAAAATTGCTACAAATGAAGTTAGTGTGTGGTGATTAGAAACTTGTGAACAATTTGCTACCAAATTATTTAAACACACGTTAATTTGCCCTTCTTCTTTCTTTTTTTTTTTAAATATTTTCAAGGAACACAAAGAAGTTAATATCTTATTTGCCATGTACTTGCCTGGAGCCACAGGAATAAAGGCATCCTCTCAATTGACTTCTCTGATGTAAAGGACCTGAAGTGCACAACAACATGGCAGTACAGTCAGGAGACTCACTGGGGAATGGAGTAAGAAGATTTATTTTATTTTTAAAATTTGAAAGATTTCAAAAAAGCATTCAACTGGATTTCTCACTAAGAGGATGAGTGAAGAGGATTCTTTGTAAGTAAGCTGGGAGGCCAAAGTCTTTTATCCATTGTTACACAGGTTTTCCCCAGGGCAGAGTCAGCAAGGCCTGAAAGCCCTGGAAGTTTAACAAGGCTAGTCACTGGGTGGGCTTTTCTGCCAGTTGCCTAAGCCTGATGTAGAAGCAGTGAGACTGGAGCTTGCCCAGTGCTGGATCCCAACCACTGAAAATAATTAGTTTGGGAGACTAACAGCCATAATCTGAACTGGTGAATTACACACATGCACACACACACACTTCAGAGCCACCCTTACATCTGTTTCCTTAACAACAGAAAATATAAAACTGCATGATTTTTGGGACAAAAGTCCCTCCCTAGTACCTACAGGAGAAGCAGCAGGTGCCAGGTCAAAGGTCAATGTGAAACTCTGTGCTTGCACAACCCTTGCTTCAGATTTGTGAATCTTGGCTGTGTTTCACATTCATAACAAAACAATGCAGGTATGAGGCAGTTACAATGTAGCTGTATTCTTATCATGTACCCTGTGATTACCCTTCAAGGGAAACCAAAACTGCCACCAGTGAACCAAATCTATTGGATCCCAATGACTGTGGACCTGGACAAGGAAATGGCACAAATGTTGGCTCTTCTCTCGGGGAACTACAGCTGAATGTCAAGGGCCCATCAGCCACAGAGCCTGTGTTCTCAAAAACATTGCTTCCCGACTCAACATTACCGTCATCTGCCTTCAGCAAACTCACACAAAGTCCTTTCTTGCCTGTCAATTCATAATCTCTGGTTTCAACCTCATAGACTACAGTTTGCATGAAAAATATGGCTGGGTCACTTATGTAAGATCAAATTGAGCAGATGTGCAGCGTTTACCATCTACATCTGACTACGGCGACATCATGAGGATCAGTCAGTTTGAAGTGGCTAATGTGTATGGGCCCCCTAACCAATGATGGCCTGTTCCGGCTCTACCATCACCCCAGCATCCTGCCATCTATGCTAGAGACTTTAATAGCCACCATAACATCTGGACTAAAAAGAATCTGATCAAAGTGGAATAGCCCTAGCAGGTTGGGCTGCCTTCAATGAATTACACCTTCTTCATGACTCTAAGCAAACAGCTAGTTTTCACTCTGCTCACTGGAACTAGGGGTAGTCTCCTGGCCTCAGCTGGGTTATTTCTGTTGGACACCTCCCCACAGCAGTCATCTGCAGGGTCCTTGGAAATTTTCTCCACAACCAGCATCACCCCATCCAAATAGGGGCTACCATACCTATCATGACTTCTAACCGAAGTGGAACAATTACACTAAGCACATTGGCCAATATATAGTCTGTACTCCATATAACATCTCAATAGATTAAGCATATTCAAGGTTTACACAAAGCAATCTTTAAGGCCACCTATAAGTCCATCTGATATGGCTGCCAAAAAGCCTTTGTACCATATCTGGGTGAGGAATCTGCAGAGCTCTTTAAACAGTACAAAAACCCACCGAGATCCAGAAATAGCCAACCACCTTCCAGAGAGCCTGAATGTAGCCCAAATAGAAGGCTGGGAGAAAAGCAATTTCAGAAATGGACATGTCAATATCTAGCAGGAAAACATGTACACTCATTAGATGCAGCACAAAATCCACCAGATACATGGCAACAGACAGTCCCTCCAGTTTTGCGGCACAGCTGACCAACATTGCTAAAGCAGAAAAAAATAAACATTTTCAAGATTCAATCAAAAATAAATGGCAACAATGCATCTCTAGTGTCTGACCAATATGAAAACTTCCTACCATTCTCTAAGAAACAGAAAAGGTGCTGACATCAGTGAAAACAGGAAAAGCCTGTGGCCATGACAATTTATTGCCGGAACTACTACAACATCTTGTGAAGGACCTGCCCACTTGCTCCTAGAGGAGAGGTCCCTTCAGGTCTGAGTTGAAGGGTAGTGTAGGGAGCTGACACGGTCTCTGCACACCTCGTGCTGTAGCTGTTCTGCAGATTGGTCCATCTGTGTCTAGTGGTATTACAGTGACACCTTTGTGACCATAGTTCACTTACAATAATAATTAAAAGAGAAACCCTAAATTTTTGGGGAAGGGATAGCTCAGTGGTTTTAGCATTGGCCTCTTAAACTCAAGGTTATAAGTTCAATCCTTAAAACGGCCATTTAGGGATCTAGGACAAAAATCTGTCTGGAGATTAGTCCTGCTTTGAGCAGAGGGTGGGACTACATGCCTTCCTAAGGTCTCTTCTAACCCTGATATTCTATGAAGAAATGCCAGTTGCCTATCTTCATGTCCCATATTATATAGGAGAATATGATATATAAGATAGGGTGAAGAGCTAAGGTAATAGCTTCATTAATGCCAGGTAAAGATAACTCTTTAGCAACCAGCTATACTCCAATATCACTCCTGATTTATAGCTACAAACTCCTGGAGTGGATGATCTTCCAGAGGACTTATGCCCATGACAGAACAACTTTTGAGTGGTGATCAGGAAGGTTTCTGACCAAATCAAAGCACCTGCAACCAAATGCTAGCACCTACTATGTACATTGAGAATGATTTCAAAAGAAGAAGAAAACTGGAGCTAGCTTTTTTGACCTTGCAGCAGCTTATGACACCATCCGGCACACTGGTCTGCTGTACAAGATGTCAAGAGTGCTTCCTTGATGAGCTGCCATGGTAACTGAGCTGATGCTAATGGGTAGATATTTTCAGGTATCTCTGGGCCACAAAAACAGCACTTGGAAATTCCACAAAAACAGACTCCGGCAAAGCGTGGTGCTGGTACCAACTTTATTTAATTTAGTTACCAATAACCCACCAAACACCATCTCCAGGCAGTCCATGTTTGATGATAATATTTGCTTGGCTGAAGGGACCGTGGCTTTCAAAAGATTTATGAGAATCTGAATTGTGATCTGGTGACTATTGCAAGAAATGGAGACTGAACATAAGTACAGTGTACATCAAAGACTGTATCAACATACTTCAACTTATATCATGCTCAGAACCAGTTTGAACTTAACATCTTTTTGAATGATCAACACTTGGAACATGATCCAAAACTGGTGTATCTAGGCCACAGGTTACCATAGATCATACAAATACCATCTCACTAAAGTAGCCCAATTGATTAAGAGCAGAAATGGTCTCCTAAAAAGCTGGTAGGGTCCACCTGTAGTTTGTGACTCACTCTCTGCTATTCAGTTGGCAAATACTGTGCCCACACTAGACTAAGGGACACACAGCTTAATTACACCATGACAATTGCCACAGGCATGTTGAAGCCAACAAAACTTGTATGGATACCAGGCCTTGGCAATATTCCTCAACCTAACATCCAGTGTCTGAAAGCAGCCAACAAACTGATCACCAACAGACACCACATTTGCCACTGTTCAGGGATTTATGGGAAGCATCCTGCCACTGACTGCATAGCAGAAATCCTATCTGGGCCGTTTAAACTTAACGCTAAAAAAATTTATGCAGGCTGCAAATTACAATTTTTAAAAACCAACCTTCGCTTTTAATGGCTCTTTATTTTAATGGCTCTAAACACCCCTAACGATCCTTATTAGAGGAGTGTGGGGGTATTATCGTATATCGGATTGTAGTGGCGGCTGATCATCGCGGCCTCCGGAGCTATTGCAGTCCACGAGCTATCCACGCGTGCATCTGAGTGACCCTGACCGACCGCAGTGACAAGGAAAGGTAAAAAGGAAAGCCGAACTGAATAATATCATTTTTTTGCAGGAGCGTTTCCGAACAGGCGTGGGTGGCGATGCAGTCGGAAATCAACAAAAAAAGCTCCATCAATGCATGGATGTGATCGGATCATCGAAAAAAGAGGAGCCGCATGGACCATGCGATGTGATCGCGCTAGAGGCAGAAAAACAGAATATCATTTTTAACCAGACCAGACAGACTCCATAGCACAGACGCCAAAAGCTGGTAACGGAAAGCCAAAGGAACAAAAAACTGAAGGGATGGACTGGGAAAGCCAAGGATCCCACAGTTCCTGCAGCCTCTGAAAGTGTTTGCATTCTTGGCTGTTGCTCTCCAAAATTCTTCTCTCAAACAGCTTGGCAAGCTGGTCAGGGCATAGCTTGGCAATCATCACCACACCCCCACCCCCCCCCAGAGAAAAGTAAAACCCACCCACCCACTCTTCTTTTACAACAATCTATCTTAATGCTGGAATGCTGCACGATAGTGCAGCAGTGAACGCTCACAAGAGAACATCTTTTGCAGCATATGCGGGCATGATATCTCGCCATCATGATCGGCATCATCATCATCATCAATCCATCATCATCTCAAAATCATCTCAATCATCCTCATGATCAGCTTCAGCTGATGGGACAAAGGACTGGTCGTCATCAGCCTATTAGCCCTATTTTTTTCTTTTTTTTGGATGGATGGATGGATAATTTTAGTTGGCTACCATCCATCAGCATGGCAACAGGGGCATCATAGCAACCCTTCCTCAGCTCCAAAAGCCCCCAACCCCTCCCCTGGGTAAAAGGGGATGCTGGCTTTCTCTCCTACACATGTGCATGCTGCCTGTCCTGTCACTCATTAATGTCCTGTCTGGACTATCATAGCAGCTTTCACTGTACTCAGTGTGTCTCTTCAGTCAGTGTGTCTTATTTATTCCACACACAAGGGGGAACAACACACACAAGGGCCAAAAGAGCTGAAAAGAAGAAGAAGAGCAGGGGTGGGTTACACAGGACAGATAATTTCTGTGAATAGCATACAGATAATTTCTGATTCTGGCACAGGTGGGTCTGGTTTTTTAGCACACTTTCCTAGCTATACAGCACAGATTCTATTATTAGATTCTATTTTTAGATAGGAAAGGAGTGGATTGGATTGATTCCTTTTTTAGCCCTTTGCTTTGCACTCGGCCAGGGGCCAGGACAGCAGCCAACAGCACACAAAACGATGAAATGATGGAAGCTGTGGCTACAAGCTTTTGCACTGGCTGATTGATGGCAGCAATGGTAGCAAATGGTACAAAGGACAAACTAGTGGTTGATCATCCTCTCAGTCAGTTCCAATGGAAGGTTATGGCAATTTATGGATGGTGCCATCTCTGCTGTCTCAATCTGCTCAAAAAAAAAAAAAAAAGCTGCTTTCTGCTGCTGTGCTGAATCGCAATCATCTAGAGTGTGAGTAGTACAAAACACAAGCAGTCACAAATTTGCCAACAAGTGGCATGGTTGGCATGCCCAGGAAAAATCCAGGGAAAAAGGGAAAAAGGCCGCAAAGGCTTGAAGAGGACAGACTGACCAGAACCACCAGCGACAATGATTTTGCCCGATTTTTGCCCCATCTCAACCTGGGGGATCTCCCGAAGTTCCAAGGAAGGGGGGGGGGAGGGGGGAATAGGGGATAGCTAGGGACCCCCACAGCCACAGAAAAGAAATCAGAAATCGACGGACCATGGACCACGACACCACACCGATTTTGTGTTTGTTGTGTGGCGCACTTTCGATTTTTATAAAATCTGTTTTACAAAACCGGTTTATGCAAATTCGGAATAGTCCCGTAGTGTAGACGTACCCTGGACAGCGCTGCATACCTTCCATCCAGATGATAATGCCATCAACTCACTGTGGCAGACAGAATGGGAGAAATCCTCTGCAACTACCAGGAACTCCTACATCATCATCAGACCAGATGAATGGCTACTTGGATTACGCCATCCATGCTGCCTCTGGAGCTAGCTTAACAGGTTCAGATGTGACATGGTTTGCTGTGCCATGAATGACCATGCCTGGGGCATCCAGACAGCCCACTGAACATCTCTGGTGCTGTGAAAAATGCTGCACTTTACATGCTGGATGCTTGCTCTTTTCATTTGGGGCTCCATGAAGGTCTTCTGAAGCTGAACTCCACTGATTTATAGGTCATTTAGTGTTGTTTGTTTGTTTTACACCTTGCCTTGTTTGTCTTGCCCGTTCACAATTCATCGATATATAACAAAATCACGAGCCATGTAAAACCTCCATTATGAAATCTTTGTCTGACTTTGTTTCACGGCACTTTTTTAATTCAATAGTTTAGTTCTTTCAGTATGGTCACATAGAAAGTTAAACCACTTGAAGTGGGAAGAAAGCTGTAATCATAAGGAGCAATAAAGGCAATAAAAGCACTTTAATAACCATTTACTTTGTAAGGGCTCCTTAGTTTTGTAAAACGATAAACTTTAGAATATTTATTCAAACACAACTGAACAAGTGTAATTAAACAATTAAGAACACCGTTCCCCACTCCCCACAAAACCTGCAGAATCCTAAGGTGGCATAAATATTATATATAAAGGCCCATTCCTGCAACTCTTTCTTAGTTCCATTGACTTGCAGGATCTAAGACCTGCATTTAAAAGAATATTTGAATCAGTCTTTCTGGTCATTGGTGCATGGAACATCTTTTTCATTGGATGTATGTAGAGTGCCTACCACAATGGGTGCCAACTCGGAGCCTGTAAATCACAACTGCAATACAAATAAATACACAGTGTTGTCATTTGCTTACTTACCACAACCTAATGTCTGAGTTCTGTGTATTCACTATGACATACAGCCATAAAATGCCATAGCGTAAGGACCAGAAAGTATCTCTTCTTTGTGTGTTAATTATATAATGGCAGCAGCCACTTCCTAAACAAGGCTGCTGATGAGTTTCTGTTATAAGCTTGACTCTCCCCTGCCCACTTCCACAAAAAAGTCACATTAGCCTAAAATCTGGTAGGTTGATCTGAGGCCAAGGAAGAGCTTTTTCTAACAAAAAAATATCAAACAAGATTTTTTGAATGATGAAACCCTAAAAATACAACTGGTTAACACAGTTTGTGCCCTGACTTACATCCACACACAGTCTCATTGAAGTCAACAGTAATGCATAGCTATAAATTAGGACAGTAAATCACCCTATAAACACTCTCTCATACATGTCCTTCTCCGCACAAGCCATTCCCCACTGATTCTAGCCTTGCCCTCTCTTGTTGTGTAGGTGGAAAATCTGAGAGAAAGGAATCAAAGCACTTAGGAAAATCATATTTTAATGTTTATGCTATAGAGTTGTATAATAGAAATAATCTCTATTGCTTTGTAGTATACTTACAAACAAATAGCTTTTGAGATTGCTAAAACACTTTAGTTTCACTTTGGCTCTTAATCTAACTCAGCAGCTGTTTATTGCAATTACACTATAAAGCAATAGACATTATCCTTTAACTAACTGTCTTATTAATATAGGTAGTTACACAGCTATTTTGTAGTTAGTCTTAAATAACTGCTTTTAATTATTTTATTAACATAAATAACTATCTCAATACATTTCAATTAAATGCATATGTGAGAAACTTAATTTAAAGCATTACACAAAATTGCATCTGTTTACTAATGTTTAAATTAATGTAATTGCATAATTCAATTAAAATGCAACCTTAAATGATTTGTTTTGTTTTCTTTTTGGTCACCAGGGGACACCTAAGACTTTGAAATTATTTGAGTACAATTTTTCATGTCTGCCTTCTGTAATTTAGGTTGAAAATTCTGTTTTTGTAGGAATATTACATGGGGGAGGGAATTTTTTAAAAATTGTAAGATTCCCAATTAAATATTCCCATTCATGCTTCTGCATATTCATAATCACAAAAACTGATGACACTGGGCCACCTTATTTCCTCTAGATCTGCCCACCATGTGAAAAGGGAGCTCAGGTGTCTTTGCAGTTCTGTCTCCCTTACATGTTATGTAGCTCTCTCTGATGGACCAGTCCATGCAGGCAAGGGTCAGGGGAAGGGAGAGGCAGAAGTTACCCAGAATATTCATATAGTATTAGCTTTCCCAGGGGCCGTTGGGGGCAAGGGGAAGTCATTGGTAGAATGGCTTCAGTAGAAACACACTACCAAAGAGGATACGGGAAATATACTACATAGCCCTCTTGTGCATGGGCCTGGCCTCTCATGGATCCCCAGCCTCTGTCAGATTTGTTGGTGGCTTTTCTGCAGCTGGTGGTGGCTGACAGGACCACTCGGGGCAAGGCCCATGTGGGTTCCATGTGGAGTTAAATGCTAAAATCCCCTCCAATGGCTTTTCACCCACTGCTGGACAATCTGCCCCCATGACTCACCATTATGTTTGTTCAAAATATAGTCATTTGAATAAGAGGAGTTTTCCCCATCAAAGGTTTTCAGACTGAAAAGCAGGCCAGGTACGTTTCTTTTTGAATTTTTCAGCATTGCCAGCCCCAAAAGTCATTAGTCAACCCCCACCCCCCATGAGAGTGGCCCCCAAATTGATAGATAGATAGATAGATAGATAGATAGATAGATAGATAGATAGATAGACTTATCTTCTGATTGTTTAACTCCCCCAGCCTGCCCCTGATATGAGTGTTAGAATTAGTTTTGACAACCTCCCTGCTTCCTCCCAAACCCCCAAATTCTAATTAATTCTGTGTCCCTCCAGAAATTTCCCAACTCTCAGCCCAGGAACTAATTATGCATCCTCTGGACCCCACATTAGCTTTGCCCCACAGCCGCACATTTCTCCTGTGCTCTGGATCTCACCTCTGATCCTCCCGCAGCTCCAAGGTTCTTCAACCCACACCTCCATGCCTGGGAGCCAGCTGCAGCAGGATCCTCCTCTTTCCCGTCTCAGGCCTGGAACCGCATGGCTGCAGAGGGGAGGGGGCAGAAGCAGAGAAGGGCCAACCCATTTTTAACTGGAAGGGAGAGGAGGAGCCCCAAGCTGTTGGGCTCTTTCTGCTCCCTTTACCCAAAACTCCTCTTTGCTCCTGAAGGGAGGGGGAGGGCTCTGTCTGCCTCCTGCAGCAGCCATGTTCACAGAGCTTCCCCCTCCAGGAGGCTCTTCTCATCAGAGAAAGGCTGAAAATCCAGTGAGGGTTACAGCTTCTTGTCATCACAAGCGGGGTCTAGAACTAGGCTACTCTTGATTAGATTCATTGGCTAGAGTTGACAACACTGTATATTTGTGTCTGCATATGGCTGAAAGGACGCTGTTGGGAGAGAGGGAACCAGCAGTATAGCTGGTCTGGCTTGGCCAGAAGTTCCCCAAGGGAACAGCACTGCCCCTGCACTGCCCAGTTGCGGCCCAGTTACTGGCCCAGAGGCCTGGGTCACCTCAGGCATGCACCATTGCAGATTAGCTGCAGAGCAGCAGTCATGGCCCTTCTCCCATTCTGCGGCTCGTGAATGGGATTTTAAAAAGTGACCATTGCACAGATTGGCGCAATCCAGCTCCCTCTCTGTAGGAAGATCTGACCGCCATGTCCGGCACTTTCACATCCTCTCCCCTGGAGACCTAACTATGGGAGAGGACGTGAAGCAAAATGCACCATCTTGTGCCATCTCAGCTTTGCCACCTTGGGAGAGTAAGGAATGAGAACACTTGATGGTATCTTGCCGTCCAACAGGGGTTTTGGGAGAAGGAAAGTGATTCCCTGCATTGTTTGTTTGTCATGGACAGGAGAAGAGAGAGGGTAGGTTCTGGTGTTACAAAGCAAGGGAGGAAGATGTCAGGGGGAAGGAATTGGAGTGGGAGTCATGACTCAGGTGTGGGAGAAGATGGGAAAGATGTGTGGAAAGACGCTTCAAGCACACTACTGCAAGCCAGTTTTGTCTGCACCCTCCACTCTTTTACTGAACTCCCTATAACCCAGGCAGGGTCCTAGTTCTATAGCTTGTACTGATCTAGCAAATATTAGCTGCTTCCCTCTTGAAGATAAAATAATGTCAAATTGGGACACACAGGAAAGTATTTTGGCCTGGATTCAGTAAAATATATGGCCAGATTACCCTGAGGGCCCTGATGTGAGTCAGAGTGGCAGTAATGTTCCAGAGGTACAGAAAGTGGGTACCCTCAGAAAGTAGCTGAAAGTCCAAGAAGTTGCAAGGATGTAACTAAAGGCAGAATTTGGCTCACTGATTCCAGCCACCAGATGTTGAATTGTGCTAAGTGGTTAAGAGGTTCTTTAGTTAGAAGACACAATATCCCCAAATATAAACCTCTCCCAATGCATTAAGCGAATTCCCTTTCATCATACATGCACTCTGCATACAGCTAGAGATCTCTAACGATAAAGTATGCAAGGGTGGCATTAAGACAAAAGATGAAAATCATGATTTATTTACTTCATTACCCTAACCCAAATGTAACAGGTGACACCAAGTTCACTGGGATAACAAAGGGCAAACTCTTCAGAGAAAATAGTCCAGAGTTCACAAAGCCTGCAGGACAAAGACTTTGGGAATCCAGCACATTGATTTTTTTCAGAAAACTTTATAAACTGAAATCACATTTTGAGTGGAAAACACATTCAACCTTCAGCTAACAGAGAGTTATCAGTGTTTGAATAATTGAAGTTCCTCTGTATATTTGCCTACATTGTAGCCTACCTTTGAACCTTACCCATGCATCTTTATGTTTTTTGACATTTATGCAGCCTGAAATCCTGAAAGCCCTGCATTTAGACAACTAAATTATTGCTTGTCAATTTAGCCTTGAATGAAAGACAGGTGTTTTGTTTAAGAGTCACACTCCTTTCAAATTCCTCTCTGCCCAGACTCAAATTCTTCAGCTGAAGAATTAAGGAATTATTGAAAATGAAATAATTTGCCAGCCTGCAAAGTCATTTAAATGCTTTGAACTTATATTGGTAAAATGGAAACTAATCATACAGGATCTTCACAGTTGAATATTAGCTCTTTGGTGTGAGACTGGTGGAACTCCCCTTACTCTTAATATTCTTTAGGGCATGGTAGTGAAATAGACCATTAACCAGACTTCTGTTGGTTGTTGCACATCAAACTCTGCTCAGTGTAAATGCACCTCTCTGAATGTTCCAGTCTGTTCCTTCAGGTGACAGGATGGCAACACATCCTGGAAGCCAACTCAGGATCCAAACTGAAAACCTCAAAAAATGTCACTTCCAGACTCTGAGGGATGATTGGGGGTGGGGTGGGGGTGGAGGTGGAGGTGGGGTTGTGAGTCTGTAGTGCACCCAGTGACTACAAAGCTGCCAGCAGCATTAACACCAACCTTCACAGAGGGATTTTCCTCCTTGTTTATATTTTTACGCTTAATTTGAAGTGAGCAGTCGTGATTGACAAGGATCAGTGAGTGGGCATCTAATCACTGAGGGATACATCCTATCATAGGTGCTGGAACTAGGGGTGTGGGGGTGCTGCAGTGGTTTCCATTATATACAGGGTTTACAGTTTGGTTCAATGGCTCTCAGCACCCCCATTATACAAATTGTTCCAGCACCCCTGCATCCTATTGGTGCCAATGCATGAGGGTAAGGAAAGAAACGAGAGCAACGTGAACATTCAAACAGCAGTGTGCACTAGCTGGGGTCCAGCGTAAGAGTGTGACAACAGATATGCACTGTTAAGGCAATGGGAAGTGAACCGTAGATCTGAGAACACGATCCGAGGGGAATGGTTGGCCTAAAATCCAGCAAGTCCTTATGACGATACCCTTTGCAAGCAGACAATGACTTTGTCAGTATTGGACACATCATTCAAGAAGACAGCAGCAACAAGCAGCACCTTCAGCGCACTGATCTGACCCAGTGGGTGGCTCTTCTGCCCAGTGACTCAGGATTTCTGTTTCACTGGACATGTCTAGCTGTGTATCTGGATACACCTTACTGCCTGCTGTGTCTGGCTTTCTGGCACTCTGCCAGGGCCTGGACCTTAATTCCTCTGCTTATACCATTAAGCAAGTGTATGCAAGCCAACAAATACAAGCTTCATCACGGTGACCTGCCAGTGACCTCAGCTCCAACCTGGAGAGATCACCTTTCCTAGATGAGGTTAAGGGACTCATTTAATTTATAACCTTAAGCTGGATTTGAAATGCCTTTTCAGAGGAGAAAAGCCAGTGGTTTTTTTATCCACTAAGCCACATGGCTCCCCTTTCATGACTGGTACTTATGACATCACAGAATTGGCAAACCTCTGAAATATTAACTGTGTGCTGTATTTTCTGCCCTAAATTAGGGGCAGCAAGTCTGATGAATTTTTTTTGAGGGATTTGAATGAAAAGGGGGCTATACGTATCTCTCCATGTTTGAACTGTAGGACTTCAATATTTCCACCTCTAGTGTGGAACTGGAGCAGTTTGTCAGTTACCTGAGTAGGTATTAAGCATGTTGAAAATGAAGAAGAGAGCAAGTGTGAAGGGGAGGAATAATTAGACAACACCTGCAGCGAGCGGTACATATTTCCCTCAATCCAAAATGGAACAGGTTTGTCAGTGCACAAGAAAGAGCAAGTCCTGGTGTATTATTCATGGTTTGCAAAATGCCAACAGCATTCTCAGAGTTGTACAAGGCATAGAGAAAGACACAGACCCTGTCCCCTGGAGGTTACAATCTACATAGGACTAAAGACAATGGTTAAATGGTCAAACTGAATGTTTAAGGATTCAAATGACAACATAGAGCCCTGATCCTGCAATGAGCACTGAGCTACAGTAAAAGCAATGGGGCTCAGGCAGCAGCAGGGGTCTGCTCTTATGGAGCTCATGGCAGGACTGGGACCTAAGCCTATATGTTTATTTTATTTCTTTGAGTGTTCAGAAAAAAACCCACTTCTCTTAGGCGCTAGGTGTTTGTATACCTCTTAAAATACACAAAAGAAATCTAAAGATAACCAACCCCGCTGACCCCAAGCAGCCCCAATATAAACCAATCCAAAGGACAAGAAGAACCCCTCCAACTACTCAGCATCCTTCAGCCCAGCATGTCACCAAAAAAACCAAGAAAACAGATGAGTCTTACAATGTGTCCCTGTGACCCTAAGAATCCCTAAATGCCCACAGCCGAAAGGTTCACTGTTCTGTAACAGCAACTCCTTTTAGGCCTAACAAACTCACTACACCTAACAAACTGCTTTCATAGTATCTACCTAAGGAGTGTTGTGTGAGGTGTCCAATGGAAACGTACATCATGATGATCCTCTAAATCGTAGTGTGATGTATGTATGGGTGATATTTAAGAAGTTGTACGTATGTACTGATAATATGTTTAGAATCTGTGTCTCCCATGCAGGCCTGACAACAGGCTTTGCCAGACAAAGGGATGTGTAATTACCTATCTGTCTAGGTTTATGATTGGACCTATTACTGTTGGTGAGAAAGAGAAGCTTTTGAGCTACTCAGAGGACTCAGAGTACCTTTCCCAGACCTGAAGAAGAGCTCTGTGCTTGTCTCTCTCACCAGCAGAAGTTGGTTCATTAAAAGATATTACCTCATCCACCTTGTCTCTCTAATATCCTGGGACCGACACGATTACAAGAACATTGCATAGGTCACTAATGTAAATTAAGTATTGTAAAGCCAAACACAAAGGAAGTTCCCATTTAAATTTGAAAGTCAACCCCCCCCAAAAGTTGGATAAGGGGTAGAGGGCAGGAAGTGAAACAAACAAGAGTACTGGAAACATCTTGGAACCCGCACCCCAGGAAGGAAAACACACGGAGTCATCCTGATTGTGGGGACAAAAACAAATCGACTGTGAGGTTTAAGAGGAAGTCACCAGGACCCTCTTTTATCCTGCACTTGAGGGGGTAATCTGACAAAGCGGTTAAGCTCATGGAAACAGGATCTCAATTAACTTTGGTTGAAATGCTGCTAGGAAGGACTTAGGTGAGAAATTGCTTTAGACAAGGTTAGCTTGTAGGAATCAAGTTTTAGTTCAGTAGAACCATGTTATACTGTTTGTGCAGCCTGTTTTATTAGTTTGGAGCTGATGCTCAGTTGAATCAAACAAGCTAGTGCTTGTATATTATTCCCTTGGGAGTAGCGAACCTGGTAATTACTGAGAGTGTCCATGACAGTGGCTGGACACTATAGAGGGTTGTTTCTGAGGGGTTCAGGGGCTGGGTACACTAAGTATTAACTTGCAAGGCAAAGTAAGGACTGGCAGAGTCCTAGCCCCTGCGGAGTTTGTCTGGATGGCTAACTGATGGTGAGTGTCAGGGAGCTGACACACAGATTAGCACTAACAAGTCTCTCTTTCACTGAGGTAGGGGGTAACACTGTGACGCACAGTCCTGGACATCCTGAGAATGTGTCACAGCCCCAGTGTTCAGCAGTTGTGGGTTCTCGCAGACCAAAGGCGGATGGACTCTCAGGAGACAGGGAAAATGCCCTGCCACTGAGCAGCTCCACAGTTCGCAGTTGTGCTGGCATCCTACAGGGAGAAAGACAGTCATTCTTCCAGCCAGGTACCAAAGCATTTAGGTGTTTGTAAATCATAGCCAACAGAAAAGAATAGGCCGTCAGTGCCTGGGACAGAGCACTAGTATGACATGCTCCCAAGGTTCTTCTTAACCAGAAGTCAGCACATTCTGCATTATCTTACCTTTCAGAATAGTCGTAAGGCACAGCCCCATGTAGAACACTTTGATACTGTCCAATCTTGAGGTAATAAAGTTGGGGTGATTGGAATGAGGGCTGAATCCAAAGAGAAAAAATAATCTCACCTTCCTCATCTTGTGTTGACGATAGAGCAGACTTGGCCACAGCAAATACCTGCACATTTTCTTCCCTGACACTTCATCTGTAGTAAGTCAGCTGTAAACCACCTGTGAAGCAGGAAAAAGGACATTTAGGGATGTTTGTGTTGTTGATAGAGGAAAAATGGTCTTAATAAAGTCTCACCAAAGTGGCTACATCCTCTGCTGCAGCTGAGATACCCTTAGCATAACTGAGGTTTATGTGTGTGTGTGGGGGGGGAAAGCAGGGACTTTGTCACATTTGTGAATCCTTCACCTAGGGGCCAGGTCTAATGTTCAAAATAACAGAGCATCTTAAGGGTGGTTCCAAGTTACATCCAGCTGCCTGCTGCCCAGTGGGGTCATTCTTGCAGCAAGGAATTGCTGGGATGCAGGGATGTTTTTGCCATGTCCTCAGCATGAGCAGCTGGATGGCAGGGGTGATGTAGGAGTTGTTGCAGCAGCTTTATTCCACCCAGGGTGTTCTTCCACATCAGAGGAATCCTCAGGTAGCCAGATCCTCCAGGTTTATGATCTCTTTGCATTGGAGCAAAGAGGCTACAGTGTGGCAAACAATCTGTCCCACAGATGTCTATTAGTTAAAGAAAACACTCTGAATTGGGGGGAGGCACTGAGACAGGTCCACCGCCCAGCCTGAAACTGAAGGAAGTAAAGATTGGACTGCAACACCCTACAGAGACAGGAAGCAAGAGATACATGGTGGGGGTGGGGTGTGGTATGAAGGTTGTAGCAGCATATGCTTGGAATGGCCACATTACTCACAGGTCACCATGGTTTACAGCTGACTTGTAGCAGATGACATGATAAGGAAGACAACTGCCTCTGGATTTCCAGGTAGCAGCTGTGGCCAAGTCTGCTTTTTTATCTATACTTTTGGCTTGGAATGAATATTGTCACTCAAAAATGGGCTAATTTTCACTGGGAAAAGAAACCATTTACATGTAAAAACCTCAGAAAAACACAGTAGCATTTTTAGATAAGTTTTGAGTTTGTAAGGAACGAAAAAGCCCACACAGGCTATGTAGCTATATGGTTTTTTAG
This sequence comes from Mauremys reevesii, assembly GCF_016161935.1. Taxonomy (NCBI): domain Eukaryota; kingdom Metazoa; phylum Chordata; order Testudines; family Geoemydidae; genus Mauremys; species Mauremys reevesii. The sequence goes on from NC_052625.1 coordinate 23,042,581, forward strand.
CAATATTCTGTATACCTCTGATATGTGTTAATATACTGTGCAGCAGAAAGTCCTTTGTGGTACTCCTCATTAGTACTCAGTCTAGACTGTAGTAAGCTAAAAGGAATAGAACAATCCTGTTGTGTATCTTATTCATGGCCATCATGCTAGAACATAGTCACAGTTCTCCAAGTTTCCAGATATTAGGAACACTTGTTTCTGATCTTGTCACATATCTTGGATTCACTATTATTATTATTTATTATGTGTATTGCAGTAGTGCCTGGGACCTGCAGTCATGGACTAGGACCCTGTCGTGTTAGGTGCTGAACAAACTCAGAACAAAAAAGATGGGCCCTGGCCCAATCACTTCCAATCTAATGCTTCTATCTTGACAATCAAATCAGATGTCAATACAGAATTCCAAATGGCTGACTGGTGTGTAATGCTGAATGTTTACAATTATTATGAAAGTTGTAAACTTTGTACGACTTCAATTATCAGGGTTTGGAGAACCATTCTCTTTACAGCACAAAGGAAAGCCTTTCTCCTCCTACCTGCTTAATACTTTCATGTTGCCCCATTTTGTTTGTTACCATCCTTTAGAGATCATCCCTCTTGTGCTTGAACTCTCTGGGCCACCTTTTCAATGGGTACGGTCTGATGGGAGAGGCCCCCATCCTTCTGATGGAAAGACGAAGGAGCATTCCTGCACTCAGGCAGTGCCAATTAGTTGCACCTGCAGATCATGCACCACCTGGAGAAGTGGAGGTTAAAAGGGTGGAACTGGACACAAAGGGAGAGTTTTCTCAGGAACAGGGAAGCTGCTAGAGACTGGTAGTGAGCACCAGTAACAGGAGGATCTTAGCCTGTAGCAGTTGCTAACCTTTTCCTTCAAACTCCCTTGTCCGAGGCTTGGTATGAACAAAGGTCCTGGAGGGTTAGAGACAAGTTAACTGTAAATCTGTAAAAGGGGCACTAGAAAGACCCGGGGAGTGAGCTGAACTCCTGCTGGGAACAGTAAGATTGCCTGGGAGTGGTAGCTCCTGTAGGGGACCAAGGGCAAGAGACTCAGAGATACTATGGTTTGAATCCAAGCTGAGTGTTGGCCCACTATGTAGGGTCCCACTTGTACGCACAGAATTTCATATGTATTTGCCTGCCTACATTTGCAGGTGCATTTTCAGCAATGCTGTGGACCATTTCCATGACTCCATGCCCAGATTGGTAATTAGATATTTAAACACCCATTTTCCTCCATAATGTCACCATGCTCTCTGACATAGGTGTGCAAATGCACACATTTTTATGTGAGATGCTCAGGCCAGCTGATTTAACTTTTGGGATCTGATTCTCAGTTAGCATTACTAGGAGTGAAAGGAGAAAAAAAGCCCATAAACCTAAGTGATAGAGCCAGTTGTTGTGTAATTCTGTCAAATGTTTGCTGTTACTATTTGTTCCATGACAAATGCCTCAATACAATGTCTGGCAGCTGAAATGCATGAAGGCAGCAAAGCATTACACCAGCAGAAAGTCTAGCAAACAACAAGTAGGCTTCTCCATGCCAGACAATGCTGCTGTGCTCCATGGACATTCCCTGTCCGGTGTACAGGATAAAGATTGGCAGGATGTGGGACGATAGGGTAGGAGAATGTTAGTTCAACAACACCAGGGATGAAAACTCCACCAGAGCTGCCTTCGGGTGACTATTGCACAGGCCAGTTTTGGCTGAGGGACTCAAATCAGTGTTCTGGATAATGATACCCTTTTGTCACTGGGGAGCCAAAGCAGAGGAATGATCCAATCAATGGTTCCTCCTGGGTCCCCAAGAGTTCTAAAATCGCCCAAGTGTCTCCCTTTTATTAAGGTGATGTCCTGAGAGTGTATTCAGGTATACACACGCTTCATGTTCGTGTGGGTGGAGAGGCATGACTAGCAGAAGTACTGGTGCTACACTAGAGGATGCAGGATTTGAGGGGCCACATGTAGCACAGGGATCGAATCCAGCAGAGGGTTCTCTGTATAGCAGCGCTCAGGGAATATAAGAGGGTGGGGCCAGGTGAGAGTTAAACATAGAAAATTCACTGATATCTATGTCCTCCAGAGCCTTTCCGCTCCAGAGGAGGGTGCCAGCATTGCAAAGACTATTCCACTCATTCGGAGGAGAAGAGTTCCAGTCCTGGGATTCAGGCAAAGGGCAACTTTGGGGTGAAATTTCACATTTGTGGTGAAAAGAAGAAACATTTGAGACAGGGTTGATATAAAAAAAATATAGGTGGCTCTTTGAATTTGTTAAGAGGTTTGAGAACGTTAAAATTAGCCCTGGCAAAGATGAATTAGTGGGCAAGTGATGAGATCAGAAGTGCAAAACAAATGCTGTTTATCATGTGGTAGTAGAAATAAAGAAATCTATTCCTTAAGGGTTATAATATGGCAAAATAATTTATATGGGCCAAATTTTGTTCTCATTGACACCAGTGTGAATCTGGAATAACTTCACTGAAAGCAGTGGAATTATTTATTATTGTTATTATTAATTGATTATTAATTATGTATTTATTTATTTATATTTCAGTAGTGCCTAGAGGTCCTAGTAAGTGATCAGGGCCCCATTCTAATAGGGATTAATTCAGAATACACTGGTGACACTGAGAGCTGAATTTGGTACTATACTTTTATTTAGTATCAGAGGGGTAGTTGTGTTAGTTTATATCCACACACACAAAAAAAGAAGAGTCTGGTGTCACCTTAAAGACTAACAGATTTATTTGGCCATAAGCTTTTGGGGGTAAAACCCCTCACTTCTTCAGATGCATGGAGTGAAAATTACAGATACAGGCATAAATATACTGACACATGAAGAGAAGGGAGTTACCTTGCAAGTGGAAAACCAATGTTGACAGGGCTAATTCAATCAGGGTGGATGTGGTCCACTCCTAATAATTGATGAGGAGGTGTCAATTCCAAGAGAGGGAAAATTGCTTTTGTAGTGACCAGCCATTCTTAGTCCCTATTCAAGCCCAAACTAATGGTGTTAAATTTGCAAATGAATTGTATCTCTGCAGTTTCTCTTTGACATCTGTTTTTGAAGGTTTTTTTGTTGAAGGATGGCTACTTTTAAATCTGTTATAGAATGTCATAGAATCATAGAATCATAGAATCTCAGGGTTGGAAGGGACCTCAGGAGGTCATCTAGTCCAACCCCCTGCTCAAAGCAGGACCAAACCCAACTAAATCATCCCAGCCAGGGCTTTGTCAAGCCTGACCTTAAAAACCTCTAAGGAAGGAGATTCCACCACCTCCCTAGGAAACCCATTCCAGTTCTTCACCACCCTACTAGTGAAAAAGTTTTTCCTAATGTCCAACCTAAACCTCCCCCCTCTTCAACTTGAAACCATTACTCCTTGTTCTGTCATCTTCTACCACTGAGAACAGTCTAGATCCATCCTCTTTGGAACCCCCTTTCAGGTAGCTGAAAGCAGCTATCAAATCCCCCCTCATTCTTCTCTTCTGCAGACTAAACAATCCCAGTTCCCTCAGCCTTTCCTCATAAGTCATGTGCTCCAGCCCCCTAATCATTTTTGTTGCCCTCCGCTGGACTCTCTCCAATGTATCCATATCCTTCTTGTAGTGTGGGGCCCAAAACTGGACACAGTACTCCAAATGAGGCCTCACCAGTGCTGAATAGAGGGGAATGATCACATCCCTCGATCTGCTGGAAATGCTCCTACTTATACAACCCAAAAATGCCATTAGCTTTCTTGGCAACAAGGGCACACTGTTGACTCATATTCAGCTTTTCGTCCACTGTAACCCCTAGGTCCTTTTCTGCAGAACTGCTGCCCAGCCACTCGGTCCCTAGTCTGTAGCAGTGCATGGGATTCTTCCGTCCTAAGTGCAGGACTCTGCACTTGTCCTTGTTGAACCTCATCATATTTCTTTTGGCCCAATCCTCTAATTTGTCTACGTCCCTCTGTATCCTATCCCTACCCTCCAGCGTATCAACCACTCCTCCCAGTTTACTGTCATCTGCAAACTTGCTAAGGGTGCAATCCACACCATCCTCCAGATCGTTAATGAAGATATTGAACAAAACCGGCCCCAGCACCGATCCTTGGGGCACTCCACTTGATACCGGCTGCCAACTAGACAAGGAACCATTGATCACTACCCGTTGAGCCCAAGCATCTAGCCAGTTTTCTATCCACCTTACCGTCCATTCATCCAGCCCAGACTTCTTTAACTTGCTGGCAAGAATACTGTGGGAGACTGTATCAAAAGCTTTGCTAAAGTCCAGAAATAGCACATCCACTGCTTTCCCCTCATCCACAGAGCCAGTTCTCTCATCATAGAAGGCAATTAGGTTAGTCAGGCATGACTTGCCCTTGGTGAATCCATGCTGACTGTTCCTGATCACTTTCCCCTCCTTTAAGTGGTTCAGAATTGATTCCTTGAGGACCTGTTCCATGATTTTTCCAGGGACTGAGGTGAGACTGACTGGCCTGTAGTTCCCTGGATCTTCCTTCTTCCCTTTTTTAAAGATGGGCACTACATTAGCTTTTTTCCAGTAATCCAGGGAGATTGAAATGTTCGCCTACTGGCTTTTGTATTTTACCATTCCTGATGTCTGATTTGTGTCCATTTATTCTTTTATGTAGAGACTGTCCGGTTTGGACAATGTACATGGCAGAGGGGCATTGCTGGCACATGATGGCATATATCACATTAGTAGATGTGCAGGTGAATGAGCCCCTGATGGTGTGGCTCATATGGTTGGGTCCTCTGATAGAGTCACCAGAGTACATATGGAGACAGAATAGGCAATGGGGTTTGTTACAGGGATTGGTTCCTGGGTTAGTGTTTCTGTGGTGTGCTGTGTAGTTGCTGGTGAGTATTTGCTTCAGGTTGGGGAGCTGTCTGTAAGTGAGGACTGGCCTGCCTGCCAAGGTCTGTGAGAGTGAGGGATCATTTTCCAGGATAGATTGTTGATCGTTGATGATGTGCTGGAGTAGTTTTAGCTGGGGGCTATAAATGATTGCCAGTGGTGTTCTGTTATTTTCCTTGTTGGGCCTGTCCTGTAGTAGGTGACTATTGGGTACCCATCTCGCTCTGTCAGTCTGTTTCCTCACTTCCCTAGGTGGGTATTGTCGTTTTAAGAATGCTTGATAAAGACCTTGTAGGTGTTTGTCTCTGTCTGAGGGATTGGAGCAAATTCGGTTGTATCTTAGGGTTTGGCTGTAGACAATGGATCGTGTGATGTGTCCTGGATGGAAGCTGGAGGCATGTAGGTAAGTATAGCAGTTGGTAGGTTTCTGGTATAGGATGGTGTTTATGTGACCATCACTTATTTGCACTGTAGTGTCCAGGAAGTGGATCTCTTGTGTGGACTGGTCCAGACTGAGGTTGATGGTGGGGTGGAAATTGTTGAAAACCAGGTGGAATCTTCCCAGGGGTCCATATGATGAAGATGTCATCAATGTAGTGCAAGTAGAGGAGGGGTGCTAGCGGACAAGAGTGGAAGAAGCGTTGTTCTAAGTCAGCCATAAAAATGTTGGCATACTGAGGGGCCATGTGGGTACCCATAGCAGTGCTGCTGACTTAAAGGTGTAAGTTGTCCCCAAATCAGAAATGGTTGTGGATGAGGACAAAGCCACAAAGTTCAGCCACCAGTTGTGCCATGTCCTTATCACTGTTCCTGACAGCTTGTAGTCCATCCTCATGTAGAATATTGGTATAAAGAGCTTCTATGTCCATGGTGGCCAGGATGGTGTTTTCAGGAAGATCACCAATGCATTGTAGTTTCCTCAGGAAGTCAGTGGTGTCTTGAAGATAGCTAGGAGTGCTATTAGCATAGGGTCTGAGGAGAGTGTTCAAATAGCAGGATAATCCTGCTGTGAGAGTGCCAATGCCTGAGATGATGGGGCTTCCAGGGTTTCCAGGTTTAGGGATCTTGGGTAGCATATAGAATACCCCTGGTCAGGGCTCTAGGAGTGTATCTGTGAAGATTTGTTCCTGTGCTATAGAAGGGAGTTTCTTGAGCAGATGGTGTAGTTTGTTTGATACTCCTCAGTGGGATTGGAGGACAGTGGCCTGTAGAATGTGGTGTTGGAGAGTTGCCTGGCAGACTCCTGTTCAGAATCCAACTGTTCATTTTGACACAGCACCTCCTTTGTCAGCCCCTTTGATTATAATGGTTTCTGAGGCTGTGGATGGCGTTGTGTTCTGTACAACTAAGGTTATGGGGAAAGTGATGCTGTTTGTTCACAATTGCAGCCTGTGCACATCTGCGGAAGCATTCTATGTAGAAGTCCAGTCTGTCATTTCAACCATGAGGAGGCGTCCACGTAGAGACGTGCACAGTCTTTAAGATGCCACTGGGCTCCTTGTTACCTTTATTTACTGAGGGTATGTCTACACTTGCAGAGTTTCTGCGTTGAAGGTTTCACCGGTGATAGGGGGCTTGTCAAAGTAAAGCTCTGGTTTGAGTACTCACTCCTCAGGCATCAGAGAGTGTTTACATTAGCAGCACTTTCATCAGGGATGAGAGCAGCAGTCTAGGGCAGCTATCCCACAATGCAGCTCTCTTCAGTTTGACCACGGGTCCTGTGGGGAGTGGAGGAGAGGGGTGATCACGGGGCATCCTGGGTCCCTGCACAGTCTCCTCTCCCCAAACACTGATACACTCCAGTAGGTCAGCATTGCTCCAAGCTGGGGATCATTTGCTCCATGGAGCAGGCACTGTCACCTGGCCAGATAAGTGAGCACTTGCCAAGAAAACAGGAAGGGACGTTTCAAAGTTCCTGGACTTTACAAAGGGAGGGGTGGACGTTTGTTTACCTGGCAACAGAGCAGCAGAGCTGCTAGTGGTCACCTAGGCACTGTGGGATATCCCCAGGAGGCTAAAAGCTGTGTAAACAGGAAGAACGTGTCTTCACTTGCACATCACCGCAAAAGCATCACTGGTAAGAGCTTTATGCCTCTCATGGAGGTGGTTTTCTTTTTGCGGTGAAACTTCTGCGTTTCACCCCAAAAAGTCATTGGCAAGTATAGACGCTCCCATTTTTTTGCACAAAAAAAGGTACTTTCTCTGCTTTAAATGGCAAGTGTAGACATGCCCAAAGAGAGAGCTGAATTCAGTTTTCAGTTATATCAGTGTAACCCAATTAATTTCACTGAAGTTTTAAGTGAGGAGAGAGTCTGGCCCAAAGCCTTCAGTTTTGCAAACTACCACATTGTACTGACACAAAGATCAGACTGCTTGAAAGGCTAAATAACTATTGGCCAGATCCTGCTGTCCTTACTCAGGCTGCATGCCCACTGACTTCAATGGGAGTTTCACCTGAATAACTGAATGATTTAGTTAGGTTTGGTCCTGCTTTGAGCAGGGGGTTGGACTAGATGACCTCCTGAGGTCCCTTCCAACCCTGAGATTCTATGATTCTATGAAGGACTAGCGTACGGGGTACCAAATAAGATTGCCGACAAAAATATCCTTTTTGTCAAAATAAACACATTTTTTTCTCTTCTTTCTTAAAATAAATGTTCCTCTTTTTTAAATGGACTGTTCAGAAGAAAACCCACAGTGAGTTAAAACATCAGTTCCATCCCTTGTTTTAAGGTTAGCTCTTCCTCTGTAGATTGACTGCACCTTCTTTAGGGCCGCACATTATCTGTATTGGATTATTTCTATTTCTAAGTATGTAGTTGTACAGTAAATGGAACACAAAGAGGCAGGTTTATAACTGAGCGCATTACAGCTTTGGTCCACAGCCCTGAGACTCTGAGATGCTGTAGTCTTTTGTTTCAGACACATGTAGATAAACTACAACATTTTCCATGACTGCTATAATGCAGAATATGAGAAACTCTTGGGATGGTTTAAGCTGCAGGGTATTCTCCCAGAGTTCTGTCCAAGAATAATCTAGTAAAAATGTGGACAGAGAACCATCGACCTCTGCTTTCCCCTGAACATATGCAGCTCTGATCAGTCTGGTATTTCAAGAAAAACAAGGTCCTGAACCCTAATCCTCAGACACATAACAAAGCGTACTTCACAGCTGTGATGCACAGCAACTATCAGCTCCGAGGCCTGAGTGGGTCCCAAGACAATGCCTCCTTTATCACCCAGAGGACAAATATCTAGACAGCAATATTTTCTGCTTGAATGCTTCAAGCATCTCGCGCAACTCCTGACTGAAAGAGAAAACTGAGCTGAGAGTGTTTGCTGAGTGATTATTTTAATTTACTACTTGATGTAAATCTAAATGAACTGACACCCAGCTTGAGACGGACAGAAAACAATAATAGGGAAAAAAAAGAAAGAAGGCTAATATTACAATATCATTTGAGAAGCACAGGTTTAGGCATCTTTAGCAATGGCAATCTAAGAGATAGGGAGAAAGGGTCTGTATTCTGTTTTCTTCACTCAATTACCATAATAAGTTCTGTAATTTTGGGGCTGTTTATTTATCAGGCTACGATAACAAAGGAACTCAGAAAGTGTTGTCTGGATGGAAGATGACAAAGCACCAGAGAGAAAGCACTCACATGCAGGGCGATTGCTGGTTCTCATGCACCTGATTATTCTTTTCTGCATTCGGAAGCAAAAATAATCATTTTTTGGAAATAACCAAAATGAAACTCATTTGGGGAGGATAGAAATGCAGGAAAATTTCCATGTAAGGTTTTAGAATTCTTTAAAAAGACATGTCATATTCCTGTCAAGTCGCTGTGCAGAGCTTCCTCATAGAAACAATGTGTTTGGAACCTGGCCTAACTGCTGGTCTGAGATCTGGGCTTCTAAATTCTGGTGGATGCACAGCACCACAGAGTAGCTGGAGAGTAGTCACTATGGCTGAGTGCATGGTACAGACCAAAATGAGACAGATTTGGGTTGTACCCACAGAGCCAGGTTTAGCCTGGCCCTTACATGGCTGTGCATTGTGGGGAAGTGAGCCTCCCCTATTTGCGCAGCCAGTGGCATTTCTGCTCCCTGTGCTCAGGGGTGTGTGGGTTCTTCTGTCTCCTTTACTGCTTCAAGGGTCTGCATGACCCTAAATGGAGCAGGGCAAAGAAGCAGGACCACAGCTCCATTTCCACAAAGATCAGCCCCAGAATGGAGAGGTAGTAAGCTTTACTGTTTAAATGGGTGCAGTAGTGGATACATAACCTCTCAGAATTCTGGGAGGCATTCTCACAAGGGAGACTGCTTGCTGTGCTCCTCCTGGGATGGGGCAGTTTGGCAGTGCCCCACCCATGAGCCAGTATCTCTAAGGCATCACTGAACCCAAAGTCTGATGGCTCTCTTTCAGCACATCAAAGAGCTACATCACACTACCGCTGTTTGCTGCATCTATCTGCGAAGTTTTCTGATTCCACCATGGTCTGTCCAGAGGTACATTGTGGTGTTGGGGTAGGTACTGGTTGGAAACAATTCATGTGCATAATTCCCCACAGATCACTTTGAAAATGTACGCCTATATATTTTTTAAAGTAAACAAACCATGAAGTTCCACTTTGCATCTGCAAATAGAAAATGGAAAATCCTATAGAATTTAACAGGGAAGCAAGCAATGGGGTTCCACAAAAATGTTAGACGAGAACAATATACCTTTGTAAAAGTGTTTTGAATCACTATCCTATAGAACACTATAGCAGGGTATGACAAAGTTCCTCCTCTACCTTGGTGGGTCCTGCGCTTATTGGCAGATTTGCTCACCTCAGTGATCTTCCCCAGAGTCTGGGTCAACTTCTCCTGTGTCTGATCAGGAGTTGGGAGGTTTGGGGGAACCCAGGCCCGCCCTCTACTCCGGGTTCCATCCCAGGGCCCTGTGGATTGCAGCTGTCTATAGTGCCTCCTGTAACAGCTGCATGACAGCCTCAACTCCCTGGGCTACTTCCCCATGGCCTCCTCCAAACACCTTCTTTATCCTCACCACAGGACCTTCCTCCTGGTGTCTGATAACGCTTGTACTCCTTAGTCCTCCAGCAGCACAGCCTCTCACTCTCAGCTCCTTGTGCCTCTTGCTCCCAGCTCCTCACACACACTTCCTCTCCTCTGGCTCCTCCCCCTCCCTCCCCTGACTGGAGTGAGCTCCTTTTTAAACCCAGGTGCCCTGATTAGCCTGCCTTGATTGGCTGCAGGTGATCTAATCAGCCTGTCTGCCTTAATTGGTTCTAGCAGGTTCCTGATTACTCTAGTGCAGCCCCTGCTCTAGTCACTCAGGGAACAGAAAACTACTCATCCAGTGACCAGTATATTTGCCTTCTACCAGACTCCTGTACCCCACTGGCCTGGGTCTGTCACAAGGGCTATAATTCTCTATTAAATTCTACAGGATGGTTCAAATAACCTACCGAAATACTATAATCTTGTATTCAATTCTAAGTGACTTCTATGGAAACATTAGCATGTTTCCCATCTCATGGTCATATTCAATTCAAACTGCCTGGGCATATATGTGCATATTTCTATACAGTGTAAATGTATAGATGGGCATGCCACATGCTGCACACATTAACATATATGTACATGCAGAGTTCCATATGTATGCTATGTAATTGTAGTGTCAACACCAGTTATCACTTATATTCATAAAAATGACTCTTGTGATTTATTACACAACAATACAAGATCACTAGAATTACAACCTAATTATTTTTTTTAAAAATCAATTGCATCAGCGTGACAGAAAAGCACAGTTTATACTGTGTGACATTGCTCCCTGGTTGTGAACTGAAAGCTTGAGACAAAATTAACCAAATTAACACAGTGGCTTGGAACAATTTCACCAGGTGGCAATTTACACTGTGCACGGTGGACATTTTTGCCAAGCACTTAGCAGAGAGAGAGATGATCACTACTTCAGATGAAGAGAAAGGACTGGATTGAAAAAGGGTAATTTGTCACTAAGACCAACCTGAACATTACCAAGTAAGCATCTGAACAGACTTTTAAAACATTTCTGCCATAATAGTTGATCGTACAGTACTGTCTAGGTTAGTTTAGTCCCATAACAAACTCTCATAAGTATATTTTTCTAATTATTCATCAAAGTTTACTGAAAAGGGAATTTAAAATAAATGTACATATGTTACACATTAGAGCATACACCAGAGTTATAAATAAATGACAGAAAATAGTATAGAGTCATGCCATCTTTACAATTACATGTTTAGAACAATCTTTTTTTTTGTAATTGTATTGCACCAATTGACTAACAATAAGAAAGAGAAAATATAAACCAATACATTCAGAACTTATTGAGCTAATAGATGATTTTTCTAGAGATGAAATTCTCCCGGGAGAATGTAGCAAATGTAATTTATATTTTTAATGCTATCATGCAGCTACTATAGATACTGTTCTCTTTGCATTAATAAAGTGTCCAGTGAACATATCAGAATTTGAAAATTAAAGGCAGGATCCTGCAACACTTATATGAGTCATGCTTTATCACATGAGTAGATACCAACATGAGTAAATGTTGCAGGATAAGGCCTTTCTGAAATAAGCAAAACTTCATTAGACTCTTCAAGTGTCTTTAGGGTTGTGTTCTAAGAGAGTCCAAGGCTTCAAGTACATGTAAACTCACCTCACTCACATGAGTGGTCCCATTGATGTCAATGGGATTTTAGATTGCGTGAGTACGATCAGATTGGTACATGAGATATGTAACATACTGGAAGGTGATAATATTAGAAATATTTTCATATCTTCATTTTCTCAAAACTATTTGATGCTGTACAATAAATTCTAAACACTAATGCAATGATACGGACCTAGATTCTGCCAGCCTGACCCATGCTTAGTAGCTCCTGCTGCTTATTCCTCAACAGAAGCAACATTCCGCCGCTCATGATGTCACAATTAGCTGTTGCAGCGATGACTGTGATGTCATAAAAGGAGGATGAACTCAACTGGAGAATAAGCAGCTTGAAGAGCAGGTGAATTCCTAAGCAACACACAGCTGAATTTCATACAAACAACCCTTGTAATAGAAAGTGAGGGAAGAATCCTCCACTTCTAGAAAATACATGCTACATTATCAAAGTTGTTTATAAAGTAATTTCATCAGGTGTCATCAATACTTTAAACCCACCAAAACAATGCATATTTAAATTAATATTATTAATAATATCCTCCCCAATAGACTTTAAAAACAAGAACACTAAAAACACTCAGATCCTCTGAATTCTTTCTCATGTCACAGAATTTTAGCACAATTTATCTAGGTAAGTTTTAATTACTGCATCCCCAGAAAGGCAGTACTCTGTGCAAATAAAAGAAATATAATTGTTAAATGTAGTGAGATGATACTGGGTTGTTTAAATAGACCATTACGCTCAAATGTCTGAAGTTAAATTAGACTGTATTCTCTTTCACCTATGGCTTTTGTAAGCACAACTGGCATGTGTAGTCTTGTCCATGTTAATTTTTACTGCCATGGTCAAAAAGCAGTGTAAGTCTGAAGCTTGTGAGGAATTTTCTATCTTTATTTGACGTCATCACAGTAGCTGAGCTAGCTCCCTTGGTGAAGAGAGTGAAAGAAGGCAAATTAAGGGAAATAAGGAATTTTCAAAGGAAAGAAAAAGTTTGAGGGAAACATATGGTTTAAATGCTCTAGTCTATTTCAGATCAAGCTGAGAGAGTTGAGATCTGTTGGTTCAGAGATCCAGTTCACTGCACATTCCTACTGTGCCTGCCTACTAATTGCATCTCATATTTGTCAATCAAATATTTGCAATTAACAAAAATATTCCCTTAAGAGACATATAACAGAGGCTGCTAAGGATCCATTGCTTTGCTATTAGAGTCAGTGTAAAAAAAAAAAGTCTTTAAAAATATTCTGCTGCTGATGACACTGCCAGACACTTCCAGTCAAAACATTAACAAGCAGAATAGGTGGCATGGGGGCTTTCAAAGGGATTTTTTTCAAAGAAGAGAAACTTTGATCTTAGTGTTTCTGACCCATCCTCCACCTCTGATTCTTCAATCTACAAGTACATATAGTGATTTAATTTCAGTCAGTGCATAACTTGCCTAAGGATAAAAGTTGATCTGGATTTTTTTTTATTTAACTCCAATTTAACTAATGCTCTAGAGCTGCTCTTCCCTCCCCGCCCCCCACGTAACACACATACACAAATTCCAAATAGAGACTGAAGAAAGCACACTAGAATAATAAGAACTGCACATGGTTCAGAGGAAGTACTAATTAGTAAATAGGTAGAAATGCCAGTAATTTGTTGGGAATTCTGTATGCAACAATGAAGCTTAGCAGGTATGCACTGATGTTTTATAAATCTATGTTACATCTGAAGGTGGTGTTTGAATGCTTGTATCATTGTGGTTTGAGTCAAACAAACTTCTGTGATAAGAAATGATTAAACAAAACAAACAAAATCCCTTCCCTGTCTTTTCGGATAAAGTCCAAACATAAGTCCACGAGAGAGATAGCATTCAAATCAGCTACTTGTCGTAATTGCATAAACCCCTCAGTCACAGAAACATGATAGAATTTGTGGTGAACTATTATTCCCAAAGAAATGTGTGGTATAAATGGAGAGCTTTTGCAAAATGTTACTACTGGACAGATTATATGACCGAAGTGGTGAACTTTATACCTCATCCATGACAAAATGGACTGGTCTGAGCACAGGACAAAGAGTTAATGACTCCAGAATTCCAATTCCACTGCTCACATCCCGTTGTGTTCTTGTGCAAGCCATTTAATCTACCTGAAAATAGTGCTAAGAGGGTTAGGTTTGGTCTACACTAGAAAAGGTTTGCTGGTACAGCTATACCAATATACCTACACCGTAAACCCTTCTAGTGCAGACGCAGCTTATACAAGCAAAATACTGCTTTTGCAGGTACAGCTTATTCCAGTTGCCACAATCAAATAAGCTATACAGCTAAAGCACTTTTTTTTTTTTTTGCATAACTGCATCTACTTTTTGGCTTCACACCTGTGTGTGACTTTTCTATATGGCAAAAGTTTCTAGTTTAGATTTGGCCTTACTTAACTAATGTTTGCAAAGTGGTTAGAAAATGCAAAGTGCTATGGTGATTCTAAGTGTTATTGCTCCGGTTTATTTTTAAATAAATTAGCCACCTAGGTTGTGGGTGATTGTAAAGCTAAATATTTGCAATTTGTATAGCTGCAGAAAATGGGTGGAGGAAATGGGATACAAGGTTCTCATGTAGCTCCATGTGTGTAAGGCTGAAAATGAAAGGGAGCTGTGGCTGTAGTCTCTAAAAAAACCTCCTTTAAGATATATGCTGGCCAATTTTACCTTACTGTGTAGTACAATTGCTGGCTCTAATTTGAAAGAATGGAACACTGGACATTCTGAGTCAAGTGGCAACTTGGCTTTCATACAGCGTATAACTCCATAGCAATTAAACATAAACCAAGAGCCCTGCCCTTGGGTGTTCTGAAAAATTTAGTAATGTCCCTTATTGTCTGACTTATTATGAAAGGAAACAAATTCATCACTTCGCCTGCAAGGAACTTGAGAACAGAGAAACAAGGCTGTTGAACAACAGACGTATCCCACACCAGGCTTGTAGGCAGATAATCAGCCTAGTGACCATCCACAGACTTTGAAGCCACTGCTGAATAAACAGAATCTAAAGCTTGGCATTTGTATCCCACATCTGCCTATGTACCCCTCTGTGTGGCCACTGGTGTTGGCTTCAAAAGTGGAGCAGATAAAGGAGGACAGCAAAGCTGGGCAACACAGATAGCAACAAAAAGAAGGCAGTGCCTAACTAGCATTGAAATGGCTCATGTCAATGAGATTTACAATTGCATAGTTGCCTAGAAAAGCATCATTTGGGCATGTATGTATTCAGCTATCAAGTTACAGTGGGTTGTCAGATTACAGAATTTTATCCTCGAGACTGGGGTGGGGGAAAGGGTGAGCAAAGGTAGGATGACTAGGTGTCCCGATTTTATAGGGACAGTCCAGATATTTGGGGCTTTGTCTTCTATAGGAGCCTATTGCCCCCCACCACCTGTCACTAATTTTCACACTTCCTGTCTGGTCACCCTAGGCAAGGGAAAAGCAAGAAGAGAAGGAAGGTGTTTTCTGTTTATGTCCTTCATTTCCTGGGGGTGAGACACTTTTAATCCAGGAGGTTCTGTGGTCGAGTAAATTTGTTTCACAAGATAGAAGTGTCTGAAATATTTAAGAAGTTCCCTGTTTTTTACTTGTAGCCTCATTGATGATAAAGCTCACACATCATGACATGGTGAGCTGAAGCAGTGATTAAGAGGCTATTGCATATGCTCTTCCCAGCTGAATTGTTGTTCTCATTGTTGTTTTTAGAGCACAGAGAAAGTGTCTGCAACAGCTGCTAATAAGCTCTTATGCGACTCCACTAACATTTTGATCTGATCACCAGAGAAGGGCATAGTGGGAGTTGCAGAACCTGGTCTCAATGGTTTGACAAAAACATCCCTGACATATTTCAGTTACAGTAGAAAGTTTTTGACATTGCAAAGAAATTAAATTGTGTGCATGCAAGAGTCGAAAGGTTGAATAAGAATGTGGAATTTGTATGTGTACATAGGAAATTGAAAGCATGTGCAAAGCAGATTGTGGCACCCTGCACCTGCCAAAGTAGGACCATGCGTGTGATATCTCAGAAACTATAGGGGGAGATTTTCCAAGACACAAACAGAAGTTAGATGCTCAATTTCCATAGACTTTCAGTGGATGAACTGCCCATTGTGTATTTCTATTTCATGGATGCCTCAAGCAATTTGGACCTCACTCTAAAATACTCTTGCTTGAGGTTTCCAATTTCCATTTTAGGTTGACCTAAAACAATGGTGTGTCTTGACAATGTTGAGATCTACATGGCAAAACTAAATTCCCAGCCTACTGCAGGACTGTCACTTAGAAGCTGCATGTACCTACAGCAAATTACAACTAATACTGCCATTGCTTTTCACCTTAAATATACATTCATTGCAAAATCGGCTGGGGTACTGCAACAGATCCTTGCACAGCCCATTATTTGTGTTCCAAAAATGCATTTCTTCTATTGGAGGAGATATACAAACATTAGGGAGGCGTCTGACTGTGCGTGAGCCTGAAAGCAAACACTGTAAGCAGAAAACAATTTTCCTCAGCAGGTCTCTGTTTCTCACCAGATAGTTTGGATGAGGACACAAAAGTAGCTCACTTTGTCACTGCCAGTTCATCGCCTGAGTCAGACAGGCTTGAGACAGGTCCAGATGGCAGGTAAAAAGGATGTATCAAGAATTTCCACAGCAGTATATTGTAGGGCATGGCTAATTACTACCCCTCCTTGGGTAAGGTGCACAGTATTTATGAGACAGTAGTAATTATGTGTCTTTAGGACTATCCTGCTTAAAATCAGATTATGCAATTTCAATGGTGGGGGAAAAGGTGTATTTCATTTAGGAGGTCAGTAAGATTCAGAAGGTTGAACCAGAATCTATGTGCATGTACATTACAGAAGGACGTATACAGTTTGTGAATGCACATGTGTGCACATAAGTACCCTTCTGAAGTACTATTCCACACTGATGGGTCAATAGAAAGGTTTTAGAACAAACTGATAAATTAAACAGTAATTAGTTATGAGGACCAGGTGGTATTCATCCAAGAGTTCTGAAGGAACTCAAATATGAAATTGCAAAGTAGTATGTAACCTATCTTTGAAACTAGCTTGTGTAAAAGATAACTGGAAGGTAGCTAATATGATGCTGATTTTTAAAAAGGGCTTCAAGGGTGATCCTGGTAATTGCAGGCTAGTGAGCCTAACTTCAGTACTAGGCAAGCTGATTGAAACTATATTAAAGAACAGCATTATCAGACACATACATGAACATGATTTGTTGGGGAAGAGTCAACATGGTTTTTGTAAAGGGAAATCATGCCTGACTAATCTACTAGAATTCTTTGATTGGGTCAACAAGCATATGGATAAGGGTGATCCATTCAATATAGCATACTGGGATTTTCAGAAAGCCTTTGACAATGTCCTGCACCAAAAGCGCCTATGGAAACAAAGTAGTCATGGGATAATATGGAAGATCCTCTCATGGATCAGTAACTCGTAAAAGATAGGAAAAAATTGTAGGAATAAATGGTCAATTTTCACAATGGAGAGTGGTAAATAGCAGTGTACCCCAAGGAGCTGTAGTGGGACCAGTGCAGTAATCATTAATGATCTGGAAAAGGGAATGAACAGTGAAGTGGCAAAGTTTGCAGGTGATACAAAATTATTCAAGATATTTAAGTCCAGAGCTGACCATAAAGAGGTACAAGGAGATCTCACAAATTGGTGACTGGGCAACAAAATGGCAGCTGAAATTCAACACTGATAAGTGCAAAGTAATTCACATTGGAAAAACTACACATATATAATGATGGGTTCTGAATTAACTGTTACCATTCAACAACGAGCTCTTGGAGTCACTGCTTTTAATTGTCTGAAAACTTCAATACACAGCAGCAGTCAAAAAGGCTAACAGAATGTTAGGAACAATTAGGAAAAAGACAGAAAATAAGAAAGAAAATATCATGATACCACTATATAAATCCATGGTGCCCCTGCACCTTGAATATGGAGTCCAATTCCGGTTGCTCTGTATATAGTGGAACAGAAAAAGGTTCAAAGACTAGTAACAAAGATGATCAAGGTTGGATTGTGGGCATTCCGGGGGTCTGTCAGGACTCACCATGGGTTGGGGGGTGGATAGGAGTTGGGGCAGTCAGGGGACAGGGAGCAGGGGTGGGGTCCCAGGGTGGTGGTGGAGGGATCTCTGGGGGACGGTGAGGGGGCAAGGAGCAGGATGGGTCAGGGATTCTGAGGGGGGCGGGCAGTTGGGGAGCAGGAAGTGTGGGGGTCAGATAGGGGGCAGGCCAGGCTGTTTGGGAGGCACAACCTTCCCTACCCTAAAGCTCATTCAGCAGTTTGAGGCTTGCAGAAGAGCCAAGCTGTTGGCTTTTCCATTAGGGCTACCATCCCTTTCACTTCTCAAATGCCAAATTATAGTCTATATTTAATTTCAGTGCCATAGGGAGATTCATGTCAGGGGAGGGTAGCTTCATTTAAAATTAGCCACTGGGGGAGGGATCACACGAGAAGAGCAATATCCTTCCCAACCTTACCAAGGGAGACCCCCGTCCCCTGCATTCCCTGAGGCTTCAAAGGGGTTAATTTAGTGGTTCACAAACTTTTATACTGGTGACCCCTTTCACATAGCAAACCTCTGAGTGTGACCCCCCACCCCTTATAAACTGAAAACACTTTTTTATATATTTAACACTATTATAAATGCTGGAGGCAAAGCGGGGTTTGAGGTGGAGGCTGACAGCTCATGACCCCCAGTAATAACCTCATGACCCCCTAGGGGTCCTGACCCCCAGTTGGAGAACCCCTGGATTAATTTAATTTTAGCACCCTGTGTCCATTCACATGCATGTGCTATTTTGAGCATGTCAGTTTTCACAACATAGGATCATCCCAGATTCTGGAACAAGCTCAGATGCTCAGTTCGTGGAGTATGTACATAAGCTATACTAAAGACAAACCCACAGTAACCTTCTCCAGTTTGTGAGGGACCCCATGGAGCCAGTCTCTAGGAAACAGATAAATTCATGGAGGTTAAGTCCATTAATGGCTATTAGCCAGGATGGGTAAGGAATGGTGTCCCTAGCCTCTGTTTGACAGAGGATGGAGATGGATGGCAGCAGAGATCACTTGATCATTACCTGTTAGGTTCACTCTCTCTGGGGCTCTTGGCATTGGCCATTGTCGGTAGACAGGATACTGGGCTGGATGGACCTTTGGTTTGACCAAGTATGGCTGTTCTTATGTTCTAACCTAAATGAACCCAAAGTTATGGAGATAGATATGAGTCAAGGAAGCCAGCAGAGTATCAGAAACCTGGAAAAATCTCTGCCTGGATGGGCTCAGGCATTTGGTCACAAGCTGAGGTGGTTCAAAAGTTTTGGATTTTTTTTTAAGCAGAATTTTTTATTGTTTATTTAAACAATCAAACATAGCAAGCAGCAAATATTTAGCCACACACTTCTGAAACCCCAAACCATATTCAGGTTTTGGCAGACTAATTTCAGCTTTTCAATTAAAAAAACCACAACAAATTTTGAAGAAAAGCAGACATTGTCCGTGATTTTTTTTTTCTGCTTTTTAAAAACCCCTAGTTTTCGATCCAAAAGTTTTGATGGAAAGTATTTGTCCAACCCTTTTAATGAGCTTTAGTGCCTTTTAGCAGTAGCTGATGCTGAGAACCAGTGATACCTTGTAAAGAAGTTCTCAAAACTGGGTTTGTGCCGAGATGCGGAAGGTTTATTTTTCCCAGGGCTGCCCGTGCGGGGAGCAAGTGGGGCAATTTGCCCAGGCCTCGCAGGGGCCCCCACGAGAATATAGTATTGCAATTTTTTTTATGGAAGGGGCCCCTGAAATTGCTTTCCCCCTGAATCCTCTGAGCGGACCTGACCAAGGGTATGGAACAGCTTCCATATGAGGAGACACTAAAAAGATTCGGCCTGTTCAGCGTAGAAAAGAGACAATTAACGGGGGAGAGATAGCTCAGTGGTCTGAGCATTGACCTATTAAACCCAGGATTGTGAGCTTAATCCTTGAGGGAACCATGTAGGGATCTGAGGCAAAAATCAGTACCTGGTCCTGCTAGTGAAGGCAGGGGGCTGGACTTGATGACCTTTCAAGGTCCCTTCCAGTTCTCAGGAGATAGGATATCTCCAATTATAAGATAGAGATTGATGAAATGTGTGGAAAAAAGTGTTATTTTCCCTTTCACACAATACAAAATCCAGGGGTTTCCTGATGAAATGAGCAGGCAATAGGTATGTGTGTCAGAGTGGTGCTAGAGGGGAAGAAGCACACTGAAACAGAGAGAGAAGGAAGCAACATACCCAGCCTGGAGAAGCATGATGTTGTGCTGGCTTAAAGCTGCTTGAGGCTATCAGCAAAGAAATTATCTCCTGTTGTTTGGCTCCGCCTGTGTTCAGGGAAGCAGCACTTTATGTACATTCTGTGTAAATAAACAGGATTGGACAAAAGAAATACGGACACCATCGTCAGTTTCTCCTCCTAACTGGAACACCCTAGTTGCTCATGGTAAAAAGGGGTAACATTACTGATGGGAGTTATGCAGTTACCATTGTTGTAATATATGTCCAGGACTACAATAAGCAATTTCCTGAAGTTGCTTCCATATTTTGTCACTGCATATGGCTGCACATAATTTCTGTAACAAGGAGTTTTTTCAACTGTGTGATAGGGTTGCAAAGACAGGGGAAATAAGGTAAGTGCTGGGAAAGAAGCAAGCTGTGAGAAGGATGAAAAAAGAATATGGGTATTAGAAAGAAAGAGAAGAGAGGAGAAGAATGAAACAAAGGCAGAAAGAAAGGAGGGAGAGATGGGAGGAAGAAGATAAAACAGGAGACTAGTTGAAAAGAGCCAAGGGAAAAGACGCATAGGCAGATGGGAAAGGGAGAGGAAAGACCCCAAAAGAAGTTTTGTATGGAAAGAGCAAAGAAGGAGAAATTATTTTGAAACATTTTAACTGTTTTAGAGCCTCCTGCCATGAATGGTGCTGTGGAAGACCTAGTTTTTCACTCTGGCTGCATCAGCTCGTAGGCAGTGCCAAATACACTAGCAGCACTGGATCGGCACTATAGACTCTTCTTGTTAGTAATTGACAGAAAGTGCTGGTTTCCATTGTGTCAGTTCCACACAGCACAGACAGACAGACTAGCCTCAGTGACAAGTGATAGAAACTTTGTGGAAAGGTCGTTGCTGTGATCAGGCAACAGTCAGATCCTCCATACAAATCTTTGAGGCTTGCTAGCAAGAAATCCAGGAAATATCTTTTTCAATCTTCTAGTAATATGGAATGGTGGTTTATCTGACAGCTCTGCAACTCTATACTGACACCCAAGTAATGCAGCAAGACCAGACAGTGTGAGCACCATGGATGTCAGACTAGATCACTTTTGCTGAACATGTACAGATTATGCATATGGTCATGATCTGGGGTCTCCATATTCTGCCATTCCTTAGTTGTGGAACTGATTGCAAAATCCACATCTTAGTACAGAATTGTACTGCACTGATCAGCTCCAGCACAGATCCCTAGCATAAGCTAGAGCATAAACTAAAGTGCTGTAACTTGAGCCAGTAGCCTATGGCTCCCCAGTGGTTATTCCACAACTGGGGGATCAATGGGGCATACATATGCCCTGGCTATGTCTCCTTTTCTTTCCAGACATGCTGGTGGAATCCTCCAGGGGCCCGTTAAGCCTGTTTTACACAGCTGGAGTGGCACAAATCAGCCAGGCCAACGTGAGGATCTGGCCCATAATGCTTTCTCATGCATTTTCCCATTTTAAGTGATCCAGGAAATGAAGTTGCCACCATTTCCACAGTCTAACTGATCTCACAGCTAGTTATCACCCACTCAAACAGTACACTGGGCCAATCACCTATTTTCCTCCCTCTACTTAGCCCTGTAGGTCTTAATTTCTCCCTTGCTGATTTTGTTTAGATTTATAATGCAGACATAATGAACACTAAACAACAGACCAGGTATTTGGGGTGAGCTAGTGCTGCAATGTGTGGAATGCCTTTCCACTGCTCTCTCGCTGGAAAATGTTCAGTTTGTTATTTTAAAAAACCCAACAACTTGAGCATAAATACTCAGTAGTTTTAAGCATGACCTTGAACCAAATCTCTAAAGTAGCTTGTTTGGTAAAAGAAATGTGACTCTTGTATTAAAATTTGGAGCTAGGCCTAATCTCCATATTTTAGATCCAAATCTGAACTTTCCAAGGTTCTTGTGTATTAGATCTGTGATTTTTAGTTCAGTTTCATAGGGACCACCCACAGCAGTTGGATATGGAACTAGATACAAACTTTTCCAAAAAACAGAGGTGTTTCAATCTGAGTATTTGGTTGGGCCCAACTCTCTGCTAAAAATCAATGCTAAGAAAATTAGCATTAAAACTTTTAGGATAGGTATTTAATAAGACAAGGTTTGACTAAATATAAAAAAGGAAATTTTTTTCCTTGGGTATACTGTGTTATCACAAAAGTCTCTCCATGAGTCCTCATGCTCAGGGGGAAGGAGGACTGTCATTTCAGTCACAGCATATTTTCTGCATGCTTAGAAACAAGAATTAAGTATTATTATATATTTTTATTATCATAGCACCTAAGAGCCCCAGTCCTAGACCAGGACCCTATTGTATTAAAAATATACTGTATTATCTGCAGATTCAGCCCTGCACTCTGATACCTTGGCATACACCCACTACTGTGCGTGCCTGATACAATGACCAATGAAGTTAATAAAAATACTCCAAGTGACTTCAATGGGTGATGGATCAGCCCCCATACCTGGTAAAATCTATACATGTGTGCACAGATACAAAAGGTAATTTTTGAAGGCTATGCTGTAATGTGCACCTGTGGACACCCCAAAAGGGTAAATGTCTGTACGTTTATATTCCCACTGCATTTTAAAAGTAGTAGCCTCCTACGGATCAGAGAACAATTGTTTAATTTGTATGTAATGATTTTAACACACAGGATCACACAGGGCTTTAGAACTGTATGGTAACGAGCAAACAAAGCTTTTAGAGGTGAAATAAAAGAAGGGAAGCCAGTCTGTGACTTGCAGAGGAGGGGCTGGAGGCTGGAGAACAAGAACTGCAAATATAAGGGGTTTCATGAGCGACAGAGCTACACCCCTGCGGATTGTGAGTCACAGGACCTGTCGGAGAAATGATTTTGCTTTGCAAATAGAGAGGGGCGTAGCAGTAACTAAAAAAACAACACCATCCCAGTCATGCATTTACCATTTTTAGTTAACAGAGCCTTGTTCAAAGCAAAATGGAGACATAATGGCAATGTAGGCGGCAGTGGCTCTTTGAAGCAAACCTTCAGCGATCAACAATGAAAGCCTGTGATAGATTCATTCTTTTCTCAGTCAGTGAGGAGCTCAGCGTTAATTAATTTAGGACACACCTTTCGGAAGCTTGGTTATTCCCTTGGGCAACCGCTTTACCTCACATTAATTTACAGTTCAACGGCAATTTTATGGACACTTGAACTTTTATTACTGTATAACCTGTATAACCGGGGTTGAACAGATTTTGCTAGTAGGATAAATGATAACTTGGTTATAAAATGAGTCATTGGCATTACCTTTTCAATACATTATGGTCCTGATTGTTTGCTCAGCCACGCTGGTGCGGAGGGGCACACAAGCAGCCTGTACCTCCTTGCATGGCTGCAATAGCAGCCTGTGCTCTGGACAGCGGCTATAGCGACTGCTCACTCCTGCGCCACTGCCCCCCCACAACCAAACAGGGACAGGGCGTGGGGGGAGGAGATGGCCTCTTGGCCTGGACCCCATCTGCAGCCTAGGAGATGAAGCAGAGTGCTCACCCCCAGCCATTGCCCAGGGAGCAGTCTTGGAGAGCCTGTGTCTGCCAGAGGCACCATCTCTCCAGTACTTCTCTGGGAGTAGTGAGGCTCCACTCCACTCCCCCTGAAGGAGGTGCTGGCTGAAAAGCTACAATCTAGCTCTTCTAGGGGCTTGATTGTATAAGGTACTGAGTGCTATAAGGCACAGAGTACTCTGGCCCTGATCCAGTAACACACTTAAGCACATGAGTGGTCTCAGTGCCTTCAACTGCACTACTCACTTACTTAGGCCTGGTCTACACTATGCGTTTAAACCGGTTTTAGGAGCATTAAACCGATTTAACGCCACAACCGTCCACACTAAGAGGCCCTTTATATCAGTATAAAGGGCTCTTTAAACCGGTTTCTGTACTCCTCCCTAACGAGAGGAGTAGCGCTAATATCGGTATTACCATATCGGATTAGGGTTAGTGTGGCCGCAGATCGACGGTATTGGCCTCCGGGCGGTATCCCACAGTGCACCACTGACCGCTCTGGACAGCAATCTGAACTTGGATGCAGTGGCCAGGTAGACAGGAAAAGCCCCGCGAACTTTTGAATATTTCCTGTTAGCCCAGCCTGGAGCTCCGATCAGCACGTGTGGTGATGCAGTTAAAAATCAAAATAAAGAAAGAGCTCCCGCATGGACCATGCAGACGTGATCGCTGTAAGGGCAGGCAAATCTGTTCTATCAGCGCTCCGTTACAGAAGACGAATTAAAAAACATTTTTTAAAAATCTCCAGACAGACGCCATAGCAGGGACTCAGCGCACTGCTGTGTGACAAGCGTAACAGAAAGCCAAGGAATCAAATGGACGCTCATGGACTGGAGGACTCAAGCTATCCCACAGTTCCTGCAGTCTCTCTGAAAAGCATTTGCATTCTTGGCTGAGCTCCAAATACTTCTAGGGTCAAACACAGTGTCCGCGGTGGGTCAGGGCATAGCTCGGCAATTTACGCACCCCCCCCCCAACCCACCCCGAGAAGTGAAAGGGAAAACAATCCTCTCTTGACTCTTTTACATGTCACCCTATCTTTACTGAATGCTGCAGATAGACGCAATGCTGCAGCACTCAACACCAACATCCTTGCTCCCCCCCGCCATGGGTGGCTGATGGTGCAAAATGACTGGTACCCGTCCTCATCATCAGCCTATTGGCACATGGGGCAGTGCAAAAGGACTGGTAACCATGCCGACTAGCATCAGTTAGGTCAATCAAGGGTGCCTGGCCCTAATTTTTCCTGGTAGATGGTGCAGTATGGCTGATAACCATTGTCATCATAGCAACAGGGGGCTGAGTTCCATCAGCCCCCACCCTTCATGTGTAAAGAAAAGATTCAATTGCCCCTGGACTAGCAGAGGGATGCTGGGCTCCTCTCCTCCACACTCCTTACTGTCCTGTCTGGAGTATCATAGCAGCTGGAGGCTGCCTTCCACTCATTTCTCACTAACAAGTCACTGTGTCTTATTCCTGCATTCTCTATTACTTCATCACACAAGTGGGGGGACAATGCTATGGTAGCCCAGGAAGGCTGGGGGAAGAACGGAATCAACAGGTGGGGTTGTTGCAGGAGCATCCCCTGTGAATAGCATACAGCTCATAATTTCAGCAGGATCTGACACAGAGCAGCTGTGCTCTCTGGTTCTATGATACAGTGGTTCTCTAGTACACTTGCCCATATTCTAGGCTTTACTGATTCTATTTTTAGATACCAAAAAGGAGGGATTGACTCAGGGAGTCATTCCCAATTTTGGCTTTTGCGCCCCTGGCTGAGATCAGCCAGGGGCACTTATGACAGCAGCAAATGGTGCAGTGCAAAAGGACTGGTAACCATGATCATCTTATTACCAATTTATGGTATGGTAGATGGTACAGTATGGCTAGTAACCATGTCTGTTGTCATGCAAAAGCAAAAGCATGCTGCTGTGTAGCGCTGCTGAATTGCCTCTGTCAGCGGCATCTAGTACACATACGGTGACAGGCACAAAAGGCAAAAAGGCTCCATGGTTGCCATGCTATGAAATCTGCCAGGGCAATCCAGGGAAAAAAGGCGTGAAATGCTTGTCTGCCGTTGCTTTCCCAGAGGAAGGAGTGACTGACGACATTTACCCAGAACCACCCGCGACAATGATTTTTGCCCTATCAGGCACTGGGATCTCAACCCGGAAATTCCAAGGGGCGGGGGAGGCTGCGGGAACTATGGGATAGCTACGGAATAGCTACCCACAGTGCAACGCTCCAGAAATCGACGCTAGCCTCGGACCGTGGACGCATACCACCGATTTAATGTGTTTAGTGTGGCTGCGCACACTCGATTTTATACAATCTGTTTTGCTAATCCGGTTTATGTAAAATCGGAATAATCCCATAGTGTAGACGTACCCTTAGAGTTAAGCACATGCTTAAGTGCATTCCTGTATTGGAGCCAGGACCTTAGCAGAGTTTCCTGCTGGAGATTTCAAAGCTGGCCACCTCATTGATCTTTAACCCTCTGGCTCACTCTTCAACTTGACTTTGAAATTCCAGTGGCCCTTACACCCAAAGAGTGAGCCCCAAAATTATACCTGCTGTCTGTTACAGTGGTGTAAATCTAGAGTGTTCAATGGAATTACACCAATGGAAGTGAACGCAGAATTTGGCCCATTGGTCTCAGTCCCCAAATCAGTCAGAGCTCAAATTACTCCAGCTGCTAGAAACAACAGGGCCGTCATCTTTAATTTAACATGTGGACGAGACTCCTTGTTAAGTTTGTCTCTGTTGGAGAAGACCCTGATAGTTCAATGCTTGTACAAAGTGGTAGTGCAACTGGCACAGGAATTATTTGTCTTCACTGGAACTACTTGGACGAGTAAGTGTTCACTAATGTGAATACACATTGTGTGATCTGGTTGTAAATGAGAAATAGAACAGAAAGTTGTAAAAGCAACAAAGAATCCTGTGGCACCTTATAGACTAACAGACGTTTTGCAGCATGAGCTTTCGTGGGTGAATACCCACTTCTTCGGATGTTGCATCCGAAGAAGTGGATATTCACCCACGAAAGCTCATGCTGCAAAACGTCTGTTAGTCTATAAGGTGCCACAGGATTCTTTGTTGCTTTTACAGATCCAGACTAACATGGCTACCCCTCTGATACTTAACAGAAAGTTGGAGAACAGGTATTTGAGCAGCTAATGGGCTAATTTAACTGCTTTAGTTTTGGATTGTCTGAGAGAAAATGAACAACTTTTTGGACCATTATTGTAATTCCAAAATGTCACAAATCATCCTAAAATCTCTCAGCAGTTGAACAAATAATTGTGAGCAGGGGAGGGACTGACTGGAAAATTATTGTCTGTAGAGATGGTACATAAGGCAGGTAAGTTCTTGGTGGATTTTTGTGTCTGAGTTTTTTTATGGTATCAAAACAGGTACCGGTTTAGTCCCGCACACCAGCTACCTCACAAGAACACAGGAAAGCGGAGCCACTACATCACAAAGATACCAGGCCAATCTCTCTTTGGTGTAACAGTTCACATGTTTATTTTATTTATTTATTTTTAATGTCCCACATCTCAGTGAAATCTTCTCTCCCCATCCCACTCTCATACTGCCATGAGGTTGCTTTTTTTTTACCTATGTCGGACACAATATCCCAAGCTATGCTGGCTTCCTGGACTATAGCTCACGTCAGACTAAAAATAAATCAGAAGGGGGAAAAAATCACAGAAAAGGAAAGGTCATAGTTCCAAGGTCATGTGGGCAAAGTTCTCAGTAGTCCCCTATTTTAGTTCAGAGCATATAGACCCACATAAGCTTAATATTATATTTATGTTATTATTGAAAATTATTTATACCGTGTAACCTACTATAAACCAGCTGCATAGCACTGAACTTTAAGAAACTGTTTTTAATAATGTTTATAATAAAAGTTATGCCTCATTATTTTAAGATTTCATTAAGGACAGAATCCAGAGCAGTGGAAAAAGCCAGGCCTGGAAGGCAGTTCTCTCTAAAGAAAACAGAACAAAATGATCAGTATAGCAGAAAATATTGAATTAGCCAGTATTTCACTTTTAGATAATATTCACCTGGAAAATCAAACCATCAGTTTCTTATGACACAATAACTGATTTTTCTGAAACCCGGCTGGCACTAATTTCATTTAAATCCAGTCTTTCTAAATCTGTGTGATCCCATGAATATATCTGAAAGGGAAAAAAGTCTGTTTTCCAGCATTAAAACCATTTGATGGTACCTACAAAAATAAAATATGCAACTTTGTTGAATGAAAGTGTGTGTGTTCCTCATGGTGCCTCCTTAAGAATGCATGTTGTCATTGATGTACTCAGTGCTAGATGATTGTATTTATGGGGCATCCTAAGGATTTTCATTTGCAAACTCTTTTTTTAAGAACTTGGGAGGTCCAGTTGCAATGGTCAGAGATGGGAAAGAGTTTGCACTTGAAACAGATAGCTTATGAGACCCTTCCACTATTTTAGAATTAGAGCTATTTAATGCATGATCTGTGACTCAAAGCTCTGATCTGGCTAATCTTTATTCCACCCTTCCGCCCCACAGAATTCAAGCCCAAATTAAGCCACACCACATCAAGCGTCCATCTGAGGTTGCTGTTTTGAAGCCTATGCGAATCTAGCTTTGTTGTTACCAGTACTTCTTAGACATACAAAAATGTAACCCTAGATTTGGAATATAGATGCTCTGCCATCAAAATATAAATAATGAATTCTTTCTAAGGAAACTATATGTTGCTAAGCAAAGCTATGCATTGAAGTCTATCAGTAATAGACATGACCAGATATTGAATTCCCCTACCTGGCCTTAGCTATTGCTCTTTTTTCCACATCAAATTCCTGTCCTACCCATGGGTAAATCTGGTTCTGGAAGACTCCCATGTTCTTATGCCACCTTCTTCTAAAGCTATATTGGACTTAGATTCACCCAAACATCACAAAAATAATGTTGCCCCTGAAGAGTCAGGTATATGGGCTCTGCACACTGACCAAATCAAAATGAAATCTCTCCATCCACTGCCTGCCCTCCTGTCCCTTTGGATCTTGTCATGACATCACCCTTGGGGCTGAGGGGCCTTCACTGATCCAAGGTGGATCCTGTGCTGGCTGTACACAGTGCCATGCTTGCTGTTTGCAAATGCCCCTCATTTCAGTCCCAACGTTTCCTATTTTCCAAGTAAATTTGATGCCCCCTCACTCTTATTGTTGGAAATTATTAAAATAAGAAATAAAAAGTCATGAAATGGAGGTTTTAGGAAGAGCCATTTACATGACTGAATCATTGAATCCCACATTTTGACTGGGAGAGGTTGAGAGGAATGCTGTCTGCAGTTTGCTTTCAGATCACAGGGCTTGGTACCCAAGGGCTGAGGTTTTCAAAGGTGTCTACGAGAGTTGGGTGCCTAACTCACTTGATTTCATTGGGAGTTGGATGCCTAACTCCTTTAGGTGTCTTTGAAAGCCCCAACCAGGAATATTATCTTTAATCTTTCTTTGGCACGCAGGACTCAGGGTGAATTACTGATGTACCCATCCAAACCACAGAGCTCTGAATTCTGCTAGGTGGCATCGGAAGATGTGGAAATGAGTCTCGCCATCCTGTAAATCAGAATTACTCTTGCTAGAATTGATTTGGTGGAGGAAGGCATTTCATACACTGAATGTTAGTGTCTGTTGCTTGATGGGATCAATTAATTTTTTTACTATCTTTCAACCCTCTTTGAAGTTCTATAAATAGTCTAAGCTAATAGAAACTTTTTATATAAATATTGGGCATGCAGATCCCTTACGAGGTTATTTAAAACAAAATAGGAAATCTACTATAATATGTTTGTTCAATTGAAAAGGAAATTGAACCACAGTGAACTATGTGGCTCTGACTCTGACAGCTGCAAACAATTCATAGTTAAAATGACTCCGGATAATTCCCAATTTTATTTACCTATTTTTATTTTTTACGGGTTAGAGGGTTCAGAATGACCTTGAATTGAAAGCTTGTACATGTCCTACTGCTTCCTTTGACTGTGTCCAATATTGCCTCAAAGGTGATGATGTAAAATGCTGGAGAAAAAGCCTGTCCTATCATTGGTGTCAGCATCTGAGAGGGAAGGAATAACATGAATATAGATTTGATTTAGTCAACACTTCCCTGTGAGAGAGAATTCAAATATTTCTAACATTGATGGCAAATATAGCACTATGGAAAATTTATGTGAGGGGTGATCTGAGGGAGCACAGAGGTCATTAATGTTAGAACAAGCACAATCCTTGGTAGCTTTTCTCTTAATTTCCTGGCCCCTCTATGACTATTTTTGGTGCAGCACCTCTCTTTGCAGCAAATATTTCACAGACAGTGCTGAGGGCAATATAAAGTTGCTGTTAAGAGCAGCAATTCATTCTGGAGAGACAAACAGACATAAACCCTCAATTGTAGCAGAAAACTGAGGTATTAGTGGCTTTTTTTTAATTTACATTTTCCATGTTAGTTCACCTCTAGATCCCAACAGTGTGACTTACTAATTAATTACTATTATTATCTAATGGCAGTGAAAACTGAAATTACTGCCTGCCTTAAGCATAATAAAATTGACAACAAATTCATAGTTTGTGAATCGCTTTCTCCTACAGTTCTGTTCACAAAGAGAAGAGCATGGTACCGTGGTTTGATGCAAGCCATCCTGCACACAGCACCATCTGTCATAGCTTGGTATGGTTGTTGTGGAGGCAATGACCTCATCTCTACAAAGGGGAGGGTCGGAGAGGGGGATGGGAAGGAAGTAGTGCTCTTGGTGGGTGTTAAGGGAGTGACACTGCTTGGTTTTAAGAGAGTCTTGTCCTGTTCTCTTGGCACTACAGCAGAGAAAGTGTTTTGCCTGCTAAGTCAGTGATGTTCCTTTTCAAGCAGGAGCATGGGCACTATTTTTTGTCTTTCATTACAAGTATCTCTGTGCTAAGTGGTAACATGGATGCAACAAAAGCAGCCAATAGAATTGTAATTTTATCAGTTGTGTGCCGAGCAAACAAGTATTTTGGTGTTTTTGCCTCAACGTTTTTCTACAAAAATGGAAGGCAACTTTTTCCCCATTTTTTTCCAGAGCATTAATGACTTGGGGGCCACTGAAAAAGAGGTTCACAGCCTCACTGGAGATAAGCATCTTAAAGTTTACAGCCAAGATTCAAAAACATGTGCCTAAAGTTAGACTCTGAAATTCTTATTCAGGTGACTAAATCAGTGACCTGATTTTCCCATTAGGACTGCACATCAGCTGGTGCTCATTCCTCAAGCAATGAGCAAGGTGATGCAGCACCAGAGACTCATAAACTCATAGACTCAGATACTTTCAGATAAGAAGGGTCCATCATGATCATCTAGTCTAACCTCCTGCACAGGCCACAGAACCTTGCCCACCCTCTCCTGTAATAAACCCCTAACCTCTGGTTGAGTTACTGAAGTCCTCAAATCATAGTTTAAAGAATTCAGGTTAATCGGATTGAGGTTCCTATAACTTGGGAACTTTTGAAAATGTTGCCCAATAATGGGACTGCAGGAAGACCTACAGAGAGTCAGTATAGAGTGGTCATTTTGAACTGCATCACTGGCAATTTTCTGGTCAGACAGCTGATGAATATGACCCCTGGAGGATCTCTGCAGTGTGAGAGGAATATTCAGGTGGCATAGAGCTAATGTAAAAGCTCCTACATCACCCCCACCAGCTGCCCGTATAGGGGGTGTGACAGGTCACACGTATATTGGATTACTAGCTGTGGTTTTGGGCCTTTGGTGGCCAGTGTAAACTGAAACAGCCCAAAGGCCATTTTAAACTGTCACAGGGGTGAGCCCCACACCTCAGTATTCCCTGAACTCAGAGAATTCAAAGGCGCACTTTTGAAACACATACACATCTCCGTGACTGAGTCCACATGCAAGTCAACCAGACTCCAGGATCTGGACTGTAGCAATGTCTCTTGACTAGAATTAAATCGCTGAAGCAATTGTCCACTACAGGTGCATGTGACTGTGTGTACGTTTGTGGGTATAAAAATTACTCTCTTCCCTGATCTGAACCAGTGGGTGGTCACTAATGTTTAGAACAAAATCAATATGTAAAAAAAAAGAAGAGTTTATAAAAGAAAGAATGACAATGAATAGGTCACTCACTCAAACGGGAAGTTAGCATCATTACAAAGCTCAGAAGAGGGTTTTAATTTAGAGTCTAAATACCAGGGTGATTGGGAGCTGCACAGAAAAATTAGATAACATTAAATTACTTTAGACAGACAAAACGTATAGGTCATATCAAGGAAGTCAACTACAATAAACTGTATTGAATGTTCTATGCCACTCAAAAGTATACAAAAGAAAACAAAAACAAGCTGCCAGCCAAAATTACCAATGTAGTCCCATTTAACAAAACAAAACAAAAAAATCAATATTACAATAGGATGCTGGTAATGAAAGAAAAAACACAGTAGTATCTCAGTAAAGATTAAATATTACAAGATTTTAAATGGAGAAACACAGTCATTTTAGACAAGCAAATATGACCACAGCAATAATGGGGGCCAAGAGATAGTTTAGAATAAGTGCCTGCAGCTTCCAGCAAAGCCAACGGGACCAACAAATATGCATCTCAGAGCAAAATTCGGCTCTAGGACTTGAACATGAATAATTGTGGCAGAGAGAGACAGAATGTCCCAGAAATAAAAGACTTGCTCATTAGAAACCCATCTAGCCAAAGCCATGGGGGAGATCCTTAAGGAAAATCTCTATCAGTCTTTATTTTCAAGAACCTTGAATCAGTCTTGCAATTTTTTTAAGCACTGAAGCTATTTATTAATAATGATATTTTGCGCTTTTATCAAGAAATTCAAGTACTTCATTAAGTAAGTCTCACAGTGGCCCACATCCTGCTCCCATTGACATCAATGGTAAAACTCCATTTAACTTTAATGGCGCAGGATCAGGCCTACTGTGTGATAGTAGGTACTCTTATACCTTCTTTCAAGCAGGGAAATTGTAGCATAGAAATGTCAAAGTGTCAAACTCATGCAATGAGTCAGCAGCAGAGCTGGGAATAAAATCCAAGAGTCCTGACTCCTGGTTTTCTGCTTTACCCATCAGCCCATCTTGCCTCCCAAATGTTAGCATAATTAAACAATATAAGAATTAGAGAAAAATTATGAACTTTTCTTTTTGGATATAATCCAACATGTATCAAAAAGAAAAGATGGTAGCTGTTGTATATTCCTTAGAATTCTAGTCTTTTCCATAATGCCAACAAAATAGGTATTTAGGTGGAAATTTACCTGCAGCTTACAAAGTTCTAATGCTCCTTCACTTTTCAATATCATGATCTCAATAGCAAAAGGCTTAGTGAACAATTAGTGCTTTATAACCGATGAAAGAACTATATATAAATGTAATAAATTGGATCAGAGACATAGAATGGATATTCAGAACCATATGAGAACAAGGTAGAAATTAGTAGGTTAAATATACTGATGATACCTCCAAAAAAGATCACAGAGCATAAAAAAAGCAACCATGAGTGCCAGGGGCGGCTCTAGGCATTTTGCCGCCCCAAGCACGGCAGGAAGGCTGCTTTCGGCGGCTTGCCTGCGGGATGTCCCCGGTCCTGCGGATTTGGCGGCACGCCTGCGAGAGGTCTGCTGAAGCCGCGGGACCAGCAGACCCTGCACAAAGGCAACCTGGCTGCCGCCCTCGCGGCGACTGGCAAAGCACCCCCTGTGGCTTGCCGCCCCAAGCATGCACTTCGCGTGCTGGTGCCTGGAGCCGCCCCTGATGAGTGCACAGCTGGCTTCAGTGAAGATTCAGGCAGCTATCACTGCTAGGAAAGAAAGATCATGAAGGAAACCAGAACAAATGAAACTAATAAGGGAACCTTCAGAAAAATTTAAGTCTAAATGATAGGTGAAAGAAACTGCCCATATCTGTATTATGATAAGGCCACTGAATCAGGCAAATGATGCAATATTTAAAGGAATGACCCCTACCATACAGCAAACACAACAGCCAGTGATAGAGGGGAAATCACTGAATGGCAAAATCTACCACCAGAAAATAAAGAAGAATGTCTTACTGAACTATGGCAAAAGTACTGCAAAATCCCAGAGACCGTGAAAACTGGGATGAGGAGAGAAGATGAAAAATACTAATTAAAGGAATAACTCCAAACCCACAATGTGCAAATTGGTTATAAATAAGGTCCAAACCAGAAAAAAAAATGACAAACAATATGCCCCATAGCCAATAGTTCTGTCAGAGACTCAGCACTCTGCCCATTACAGTCACCAGCCTGAAACAGGAAAATAACCAGCACATACCACTGGCAAGGGTACATACACTCGCTGCGAGGTTGTATATGTGAAAGTATGTTCCCCCATGTCAAGGACACTTTTTCATCATAGATAGGATGTTGTAGGGAAGGAGAGGTAATGATAAAGCTAAAGAAAAAGATGCAGAATCACAGGATACATGACTTTTGTGAGCACCATGATAACGTTACTTTTATTGTGAAAACAAGACTAGGATGTTTGGGGATTTGCAAAACAGGTATACAAACAGATAGTGGTGAGTTACTGAGCAGAGACTGCCAGTAAAGTCGTCAATTAATACCAGTTGTAGTGGATTTTGGAACATGAACCCTTCTTTGGTGGGAATTGTTCTGAGACCATCAAACCCATATCACATACAGGATAACAAAACCTACCTACTGGTACAACATTTCTGTGGCAGTTAGCATTGGAGCCAAAATCAGGTTTATTACAGAAACTCAGTTGCAAACTTAACTACAAGAATGAACTAACTTTCACCACTCCATAATTCCTGAAGAGACATATGTGATAGTGAAAATAATTCCCACTCTCTTTATTAAAGTTTTGATACAATTAAATCAATGGAGGCCCTTCCATTGAATATTATGGGAACTGCCACAAATTATACAGATGACATTAGATATAAAGCTAGTAAATCTACAATACATGCAACAACTCTCCATTAACCGGAAATAATAGCATTTACAAATAATGGACACATGCATGTATAAAACTGTCACAAAACCCAGTGCTATCTGGTACACATTTTCAATCCTCTAACTTCAAGATGTAGAAGCACATTGTCTTCTCAAAATTTCAGAGGTTTGCAGTCATAACTTTTAAACCCCGTTTTAACAAACAAAATCATGAAGAGAAAATTGGAGAAAATGATTGTTTATTAAATCATAATCTCACAACAGCTTAACTCAGTTTTGTCTGAGAATTGCAACAAATTTGCATCTTTACAGTAACTTTCAGTCACACTTATGAAAAAGGCAATGCCTTTATTTCAATGAGTTTTTCGATCACAATTTTTTGCACAGAGTTTAAGCTATTGGTATTGAGAAGTTAAAATGAGCCTTCCTATCATAAGAAATATTTTCTGTAATATTTGCTACAGAAAAAAACAACAAGGAAATGAAATATGAACAAAAATATTCAAATATGTATTTAAAAACAAGTTAGACAAGAGAAGGCCAGTAATTGAAAGGTGTGACAACTACAAACAGAGCCAAGTTACTAAAAGGGTTAGCCATTTAAATGGCCAAGTTAAACATGACACAGTTAAGGTTAAGTTAGTTCTGGTGACATATATAAGCCCACATTGGGGGGAGAGGGGGAGCTAAGTTAGCCTCAACAGTGTCTTGTTTATCTTGGCCATTTTAGTCACTAACCGTTTTGTAGGTTGGCTATATTTGTAGACATCACACCTTTCTGCACATTCTTAACACTTGGCATCCTTGTATATCTTAAATGTTGTAATCAAAAATCACTTTTTTGTTTAGAAAAATAATAAGCGGTAAGAATGGAATCCTAGGGAGAACAGCAAAAATCGGATATAGAAATGAAAATACACTCCCATCTCCAAACAATGTGTGAACTCCCAGATGTGTGAAGTAAAGTCAAACATCCAATTAATTACATTTTTTTTTATAGAGGATTGGACAGATCAGGGAACTGGCAATAGAATTCACTGCCTCTAGATCATTCATTTAAAGCCTGCAGGGATGGTGATGACTAAAAATTGCTGCCATCTGATGGTAGTTTGTGATTTGTGATATGAATGCTAGGGATGGTTGACATTTTTCTATCAAAACCATTTTTGACAGAGAATTGGAATTTTAACTGAACACCATTTTTTCATGAAAAGTTTCTGCTTTTTGCTGAAAATTTCAATCTTTTTGCCTAAAAACCAAATCCCCCCAAAAACCAAAATGTTTAGATTCAGCTGTTCTGTCATAGTGACTTATGGGAGCTGCAGTTCAGTTTCCTCAGGTCCCCATTCTCCTTTATGGGCCAGGTTACCCAGCTAAACTGCAACATTCCTGATGCACCAAGGCCAGGGACTCTTATGATGCAACTGCCTCTGCTCACCAGCAGGAGAAACCATGGTGTATCATGGGAGTTGGAGTCTGACCACAGAGCCTGGCCTATGGAGGAGAATGGAAGCATGAGGCACATGATTACAACTCCCATAAGGCACCATAGCAGCATTCCTGAATTGAAATATTTCTGTTTTTGAAATATTTTGATTTTTCACCAAAAAGTGACACTTTTCTATGGAAAATTTGGATTTTTTTTTCATTTTTGTTAAAAATTTCCACAGGAAAAAGCCCATTTTCTGACTAGTACTAATGCATGAGCAACATCTAGTTTGTAGGTAGCAGAATGGAGATTATTGAATTACTGCAACCTGAGCTTTTATCTCCTCTGTGGATAAATGGCTGGCTTCCATTTTCAGGGCTGGCTATTTGGTACCTTCCTCAACCACCTCATTCACTAACAACACTACTCATTTGTCAAGAAAAGAAATAATTTTAGGACAAAATACTTGGCAACTACAGGATTAACTCAGCCATTAGAAGCTGGAATAACATTTATGAAATATATTGTTCACCTGCAAGATGGCGTTAACAGACTCCAGAACCCTCACAAACCTTGAGGTTCTCACAGCAATTTAGAAACATCTTATATTAAAATGAATAGAGAATATGTGCCTAAATCCCTTTAACCGCTTAAAAAACCTCAGTCTATAATGTATTTTACCTAAATACAAAATATGCATAACAGATACTGAAACCAATTACTCTATGCGCCAGTCTTGCAAATTAATTCACCTACAGTGAGAAAATGGTCCTGACTGGCATGCAGAGCGGTTTGGTTTTTAAATTGATTCATGTAGCAGCATTAACAATAATGAATGTATACCAACAATGCTGAACAGAATAGAATCCGCATAAATGTTACTTTCAAGTTCTGTGGTATAAAAAATAATAGAGCCCTGCATGGATACAAAATGTATATATCTGTGGATGTGGATATCCATGGATATAAATCTGTATCTATGGAGCTGCAGGGCTCCTCCGGGAACCACAGCAGCAAAAGCAGCAGCCTGTTGGGCGACCGCTCCAGGAGCCAGTGCCCCACGCCAGCAGCTCCTCCAGCATGGCTGTACCGCTCCAGCCCTGCTCCCAGCCCTATCCACTGCACTAAGGCAATGAGGGATAGCTGTCAGTGAGCCTGGTGGGGGGCTGGGGGCAGTACAGCCACACTGGTGGAGCTGCTGGCAAGAGATGCTGGCTCCTGGGAGTGGCAGCCCCACAGGCTGCTGTTTTCACCTCTGCAGTTCCCAATAGAGCCCTGCAGCTCTGTGGATACTGATTTATACCCGCGGATATCCACATCTGCAGATATAAATTTTGTATCTGTGCAGGGCTCTGTAAATAAATCCTTCTCTCTGTGTCCATTTTTATCTATATGTGCATGTTGAGGGGGAATATTTTTGTGCTCTGAACATTCTCCTTGTTTTTCAGATCATTTCCTGGCCTATGTCCTAAAATGCTCTTGCTTCTTGTGGTCTTTTCACATTTTTAACTTGAGTGATCTTCATTTGATTTTCTGTATCCTCATCCTGCATGTTGGGTAAGTGATAAAGGCCTGAAATTATAACACTTGCAAGTGCTGACAAGTTTTTTGTTTATACAGAATTATGAACAAAATGAGAAAACAAACATAAAGGGCCACTAGAAAGCACCACTTTTACATGCTGCATGCAAGGTTGCCTAATAGCTGGAGTTAAGGTTGCCTGAAAGTCTCCATTTCAAGGGAACTTTTTGTTTATAATTTTACCAAACATTCATCTTCTGAGATGAAATTTTCCATCTGTGATTCTTGCCTTAACGTGATCAAAAAAAGCTCACCCATATTTGAGAATGAAGAGAATGGGAAAAACATACACAGATACACACACACAGTTTGCCACTGCTGAGTATTGTGGTTTCCCAAACCCATTCCAATAAAATATTCTACCAACTCACCTTACCCCACACCATTCTGAGACAGATCAAATGAGGAACCAGGAGGAAAGAACTGGGGCTGGTCGAACAAGGAACTAAAACTGGCAATAGGTGGGTAGGTAGGTGTGGGGGAGGAGGTGAGGGCAGAAACTATGAGTGGCAGAGTTGGGGGAGATTAGGACAGTTAGCCTGGAGGAATAGACTGGATTGGCTGGGCAAGGAGACTGGGATGAGAAGCCTGAGTAATGGAAACTGGGACTGGGTGGGCAAAGAGAACAGGACTGGAACAAGGAGCCAGGTTTGGGGAACAGACAAGACTGAGACAGGTTGGAGGGGCTGGGCAGAAAGGATCTAGCTGTGCCCACTAGCTGTGCCCTTCCAGAGCCTGGAGTGCAACCCAAGATTCCTGAGTCTCACCACTCCACTGCTGCCAGAAAATATCTGTGAAACCCACTTGCAAAGTGTGGTTCTCTTCCCCCACTATACCAGTCTACATAGAGGATAACAAACTACTATTGCTGTCAGTTACTCTATAAGCTGAAGTTGCAGAGGTCTGCGCAGTGAATCTAAAGGTTCCAACCCTGCTGATGAAACAGTTGGTGTCAGTGTATTACCGCATGATGAAATTACTGTTTTGTTTTGTTTTTCAGTTTGTTTTTTAAAAACCCTAGGAAACCACACACAAAATAATTATGAGGCAGGAGTCCTACAGACAATAGCTTCCTTCACCACACATTCCTGATTCATCCTGTGAGCAGGTCCATCTGGTGCACTGAATGAGGCAGAGGTCCTGTGGAAAAATAATTATATGTGATCATGTACCAGTAATTAAAAACTGTATCATAATGTACATGCCTAAGTGGATGGCATTAAGGTTGGGCAGGCAACCTTAACTGTGGCATTTCCTATCTTTGAATGCTTGAATTTGCATCCTTAATAATGTTCTTTAAACATAGTTTTTGTCTATAATATCATCTATACACAACACATACATATATGTATACATTCACACACTCCTTGAATCTCTCTCTCTCACACACACACACACATATTCACACTCACTACTTGAATTGTGGAGATTGTATTTCCAAATATAATAGTTCATCCACACAGAGCAAGATTTCTGCTACTTTGTCAAATCTGTCAGATAATTATGATCCAAAGACTTTTCTTCTGTGAAATAAACACAGCTATAGAGGTTTTAAACCAGTCAAACTTGTTTCCCAAACTACTTAAAACATTAAAGTAGATTATGAACATCAATGGACAGTGATCTGTTCTATTTACCAGCACCAGGTAGAGGAAAAAAAAATAGTAGATATCAAATACAAAAAAATCCTTTATTCACTAGCAATGGCATGTATATATGTGATTCCCCCTTCTCTGCAGAGCACCCCCACATTACCATATTTAGGGTACGTTGTTTTACGCTGATTTGCATGTAATCAAAGAATCATGGAATCATAGAATATCAGGGTTGGAAGGGACCTCAGGAGGTCATCTAGTCCAACCCCCTGCTCAAAGCAGGACCAATCCCCAACTAAATCATCCCAGCCAGGGCTTTGTCAAGCCTGACCTTAAAAACCTCTTAGGAAGGAGATTCCACCACCTCCCGAGGTAACCTATTCCAGTGCTTTACCACCCTCCAGAAATGGTGGTACAGCTGTTTATAATTCAACACAATTGATCATACTAAGAGCAAAACACATGAGCTACACACCACTAACCTGAACAACAGGTGTTTTATCAGATTTCTTAAGTGTTTTAGCAAACGAGGTGGCCACAGGAAGAAGAAGAATTTTCATATCAGTTATATCTTGACACCTGTTTGGAAACAAAAATATAGACCTTTATACTGACCACTTTTCCAACAGGTAGGTAATATACAATATTAATATTGACTGATAATTAAAATAATCTTCAGGAATGCTGTAAAATAGCTGGCACAGAATTATCTTCTCTATTTAGTTAAGTCCGTTCTGAGGAAAAACTCCAGCACGCTCATTATACTTCCCTGGTAGCTTCCATATTACAATTAAAATAGCACATATAAGTGAACCAGGGATCCAGTTGCTATTTTAAATGTACTGTATTGTTGTCTCATGGATCCTTCCTTGTCCTGGCTATCATTCCATTGCTATATTTTAGACGGCTCAGAGGTTGGCCCTTGCCCCTCTTTTTCTTAAAG
This sequence comes from Mauremys reevesii, assembly GCF_016161935.1. Lineage (NCBI taxonomy): Eukaryota > Metazoa > Chordata > Testudines > Geoemydidae > Mauremys > Mauremys reevesii. The sequence goes on from NC_052625.1 coordinate 23,082,615, forward strand.
TAAGTCTAATTAGATGATAATGCCCTTCTTGTCACAACTTCTTGCTTATTTAGGACCATGGTAATAATTTCAATTTGTTAAAGATTTATTCACATATTCTCATTGCTGTTTATTCAAATGGACGTTCTTTTCTGAAGGAACAAAGGACATAATTTCTGCAAACAGATGTAGCAAACCTGTCAAGCTCTCAAATGGTTAAGTTGAGCATTTCACTTAGAAAGGCTGACAAATTTTCCTCACTTCAAAATATCATTAACACCAATAACACATTTGCCCAAGCCTATTTCTAAGTTGTAAAAAAAGATTGCTACAGATTAAGACCCTTGATATAATGCTATAAGCTCCTAACAATGGTATCTTTTATAGTGAAGAGCAACTGCAGACACAAATTGCCCCCTTTCCTGCACCTTTTTCACAAAAATCAATATTAAAGTAGTAGCTGCTTTAACTCTCCCATAGACTATATGAGAAAAAACCACAGCCATGCTTAGGACAGTTTAGGTCAATAAAGAATCAATACTGTGGTTGAGTCTGTAGAAAGATAAAAGTCTTAGAAGTTGCTACACTGTGGCCTATTGTTTCTATTTTGAAAAGAAGCTGAAGTACCTCACTTTTTAAAAAAAGTAGCAATGAATTTAGTGTTTGTGGAACGTAGAGAACTCAGTGGAGGTTCTATATGGCTGTGGTATCTGCAGCCTAGGGCTCTGATCTAGTTCATCCACGTTTCCCATTTAGTTCAAGGGGAATCTCAGGAGCACAAGAAATGCAGCACTAATATACTGGAAGCCCAAACCTTCGAGCAGAGTTTGATCAAGCCCAAATCATTCATTAATTATATATTTATATTGGAGGAACAGCTGAGACTCCTGAGTCAGGAGGGTGGGCCCATGGTGATAGGTGCTGTGAAAACACTTAAGCACACATGGCTAAGGCTGCAATTCTTTCACGGAGGTCGCAGAAGTCACAGACTGTGTAACTTAGAATCATAGAATCTCAGGGTTGGAAGGGACCTCAGGAGGTCATCTAGTCCAACCCCCTGCTCAAAGCAGGATCAAACCCAACTAAATCATCCCAGCCAGGGCTTTGTCAAGCCTGACCTTAAAAACCTCTAAGGAAGGAGATTCCACCACCTCCCTAGGTAACTCATTCCAGTGCTTCACCACCCTACTAGTGAAAAAGTTTTTCCTAATGTCCAACCTAAACCTCCCCCTCTGCGACTTGAGACCATTACTCCTTGTTCTGTCATCTTCTACCACTGAGAACAGTCTAGATCCATCCTCTTTGGAACCCCCTTTCAGGTAGTTGAAAGCAGCTATCAAATCCCACCTCATTCTTCTCTTCTGCAGGCTAAACAATCTCAGTTCCCTCAGCCTCTCCTCGAAAGTCATGTGCTCCAGCCCCCTCATCATTTTGTTGCCCTCCGCTGGACTCTCTCCAATTTATCCACATCCTTCTTGGAGTGTGGGGCCCAAAACTGGACACAGTACTCCAAATGAGGCCTCACCAGTGCTGAATAGAGGGGAATGATCACATCCCTCCATCTGCTGGAAATGCCCCTACTTATACAACCCAAAATGCCATTAGCCTTCTTGGCAACAAGGGCACACTGTTAACTCATATTCAGCTTTTCGTCCACTCTAACCCCTAGGTCCCTTTCTGCAGAACTGCTGCCCAGCCATTCGGTCCCTAGTCTATAGCAGTGCATGGCATTCTTCCATCCTAAATGCAGGACTCTGCACTTGTCCTTGTTGAACCTCATCATATTTCTTTTGGCCCAATCCTCTAATTTGTCTACGTCCCTCTGTATCCTATCCCTACCCTCCAGCGTATCAACCACTCCTCCCAGTTTAGTGTCATCTGCAAACTTGCTAAGGGTGCAGTCCACACCATCCTCCAGATCGTTAATGAAGATATTGAATAAAACCGGCCCCAGCACCGACCCTTGGGGCACTCCATTTGATACCGGCTGCCAACTAGACATGGAACCATTGATCACTACCCATTGAGCCCGACCATCTAGCCAGTTTTCTATCCACCTTACCGTCCATTCATCCAGCCCAGACTTCTTTAGCTTGCTGGCAAGAATACTGTGGGAGACTGTATCAAAAGCTTTGCTAAAGTCCAGAAATAGCACATTCACTGCTTTCCCCTCATCCACAGAGCCGGTTCTCTCATCATAGAAGGCAATTACGTTAGTCAGGCATGACTTGCCCTTGGTGAATCCATGCTGACTGTTCCTGATCACTTTCCCCTCCTTTAAGTGGTTCAGAATTGATTCCTTGAGGACCTGTTCCATGATTTTTCCAGGGACTGTGGTGAGACTGACTGGCCTGTAGTTCTCTGGATCTTCCTTCTTCCCTTTTTTAAAGATGGGCACTACATTAGCTTTTTTCCAGTCATCCGGGACCTCCCCCGATCACCATGATTTTTCAAAGATAATGGCCAATGGCTCTGCAATCTCATCGGCCAACTCCTTTAGCACCCTCGGATGCAGCGCATCCGGCCCCATGGACTTGTGCTCTTCCAGCTTTTCTAAATAGTCCCGAACTACTTCTTTCTCCACAGAGAGCTGGTCACCTCCTCCCCATACCGTGCTGCAGAGTGCAGCTGTCTGGGAGCTGACCTTGTCTGTGAAGACAGAGGCAAAAAAAGCATTGAGTACACTAGCTTTCTCCACATCTTCTGTCACTAGGTTCCCTCCCTCATTCAGCAAGGGCCCCACACTTTCCTTGACTTTCTTCTTGTTGCTAACATACCTGAAGAAACCCTTCTTGTTACTCCTAACATCTCTGGCTAGCTGCAACTCCAAGTGTGATTTGGCCTTCCTAATTTCACTCCTGTATGCCTGAGCAATACTTTTATACTCCTCCCTGGTTATTTGTCCAATCTTCCACTTCTTGTAAGCTGTTTTTTTGTGTTTAAGACGAGCAAGGATTTCACTGTTAAGCCAAGCTGGTCGCCTGCCTTATTTACTTTTCTTCCTACACATCGGGATGGTTTGTTCCTGCAACCTCAATAAGATTTCTTTAAAATCCTTATCGGGGGGGAGGGATAGCTCAGTGGTTTGAGTATTGGCCTGCTAAACCCAGCGTTATGAGTTCAATCCTTGAGGGGGCCACTTAGGTAGGGATCTGGGGCAACAATTGGTCCTGCTAGTAAAGGCAGGGGGCTGGACTCAATGACCTTTTAAGGTCCCTTCCAGCTCTAGGAGATTGGTATATCTCCAATTGTTACCTTGTTAAAATACAGCCAGCTTTCCTCGACTCCTTTCCCCATCATGTTATTCTCCCAGGGGACCTTGCCCATCAGTTCCCTGAGGGAGTCAAAGTCTGCTTTTCTGAAGTCCAGGGTCTCTGTTCTACTGCTCTCCTTTCTTCCTTGTAGCAGGATCCTGAACTCGACCATCTCATGGTCACTGCCTCCCAGGTTCCTTCTCGCAACCTCTGTGACTTCCGCAGCAGCGGGTGCAGCTGACTTCTGTCTGCTGCTGGAGCGACCTGGGACCAACCTCTCTGGTGGTCCCCAAGGCCAGCTACACCAGTTGCAGCTCAGGAGACCCTGGCTAGCTGGCTCTGGGGATGGCCTGAGCAGCAGCCGGTGCGGTGTGGACCACCTGAGCAGCAGTCCTGGGGGTGGCCCTGGGGAGTTCCAGAGCAGCGGTCCTGGGGACCGCCCCAGAGCCACCTGCACCAGCCACTGCTCAGGCGGGGCCACTGCTCACCAAGTAGTGGCCCCGGGGACCACCCAAGCAGCAGCCTGCCACACCAGCCATTACTCGGGTGGCCCCAGGCAGCTGGCTCCAGGGACCATGCAAGCAACAGCCAGTGCAGCTGGCTCTGTGGAGCACCCAAACAGCAGTCCTGAGGGGAGCATGGGGACCACCCAAGCAGCAGAAGTCCCAGGGCGGCTGGAGCATCGGCCCCAGGGGTGCCCGGAGGCCATCCAGAAAGTGGTCCCTGGGAGCAGCGGCTGGAGGGCAGTGAACCCCCAGCACTGAAGCAGAGCCCCCAGAGAAGAGGGACCCCAGAAGTAGAAATTTAGTCATGGGTATTTTTGGTAAAAGTCATGGGCAGGTCATAAGCAGTGAATTTTTATTTATTGCCCATGACCTGTCCATGATTTTTACCAAAAATACCCGTGACTAAATCTTAGGGTTAATTATGGAGAGACTGTCCATTAAAAAGGTGGGAGAGAAAGAGGTTCTTATCCTGATTTCTAGTTACCCCTTTCCACTGATAAGCAAAGAGAGCTGATGTAAAGCAAACAGGACTCTCTGGGGTATTTGGCATTTGCCAGATACAAAAGTCCTATTTATAGTTTAACTCAAGTTCACCTATCACATTTCATGTTGTGACTTGACCAAATTTTAACCCCCACCTCCCACCCCAGTGAAAAAATAGAAACACACACACACACACACACACACACACACACACACACACACACACACGTTTGGATTTGTCTCACTCAGTTACTGTCCATCTTCATATAAAGCAAGTGCACTGTATACGATGCTTTTTATATAAGCCCTAGAACCACAACCAAATACCTGTCTGAATAGTAACTGAAAATGAAAAAAAATATTGTTTTATGTGCACTGGAGGGTTTAGACAATGCATGAGTCCAAATCTTCCAAATTGGTTACTTGAAGGTGCACTTTTGTTATCCTACAAGGGGCAGCTTCTAATGCTTCTTAGCTTATAGCAATAGCTTCTTCTTGCAAAAGCCTAGTAGAAATCTAGATAAATCAGGTGCTATAGCTCTTTAAAAAACTAGTATAGTAAATTGGTAGCTACAGAAAAGATAGCAAAGATTTTAAATGTATTTGTCTGAGGAAAACAATTGTTGCGCTGTGTAAGTGCTAGATCTGCAAAGCCTGAAGTAAATACTGGTCCTTTACTGTTCTCTGTTCTAATTATAAGCAGCAAAGAATCCTGTGGCACCTTATAGACTAACAGACGTTTTGCAGCATGAGCTTTCGTGGGTGAATACCCATTTCGTCGGATGCAAGTAGTGGAAATTTCCAGGGGCAGGTATATATATGCAAGCAAGAAGCAAGCTAGAGATAACGAGGTTAGTTCAATCAGGGAGGATGAGGCCCTGTTCTAGCAGTTGAGGTGTGAAAACCAAGGGAGGAGAAACTGGTTCTGTAGTTGGCAAGCCATTCACAGTCTTTGTTTAATCCTGAGCTGATGGTGTCAAATTTGCAGATGAACTGAAGCTCAGCAGTTTCTCTTTGAAGTCTGGTCCTGAAGTTTTTTTGCTGCAGGACGGCCACCTTAAGATCTGCTATTGTGTGGCCAGGGAAGTTGAAGTGTTCTCCTACAGGTTTTGTATATTGCCATTCCTAATATCTGATTTGTGTCCATTTATCCTTTTCCTTAGAGACTGTCCAGTTTGGCCGATGTACATAGCAGAGGGGCATTGCTGGCATATGATGGCGTATATTACATTGGTGGACATGCAGGTGAATGAACCGGTGATGGTGTGGCTGATCTGGTTAGGTCCTGTGATGGTGTCGCTGGTGTATATATGTGGGCAGAGTTGGCATCGAGGTTTGTTGCATGGATTGGTTCCTGAGCTAGAGTTACTATGGTGCGGTGTGCAGTTACTGGTAAGAATATGCTTCAGGTTGGCAGGTTGTCTGCCAGCGAGGACTGGCCTGCCACCCAAGGCCTGTGAAAGTGTGGGATCATTCTCCAGGATGGGTTGTAGATCCCTGATGATGCGTTGGAGGGGTTTTAGCTGGGGACTGTATGTGATGGCCAGTGGAGTCCTGTTGGTTTCTTTCTTGGGTTTGTCTTGCAGTAGAAGGCTTCTGGGTACACGTCTGGCTCTGTTGATCTGTTTCCTTATTTCCTCATGCGGGTACTGTAGTTTTGAGAATGCTTGGTGGAGATTTTGTAGGTGTTGGTCTCTGTCTGCGGGGTTAGAGCAGATGCGGTTGTACCTCAGTGCTTGGCTGTAGACAATGGATCTTGTGGTGTGCCCGGGATGGAAGCTGGAAGCATGAAGGTAGGCATAGCGGTTGGCAGGTTTTCGGTATAGGGTGGTATTAATGTGACCATCACTTATTTGCACCATGGTGTCTAGGAAGTGGACCTCCCGTGTAGATTGGTCCAGGCTGAGGTTGATGGTGGGGTGGAAGCTGTTGAAATCATGGTGGAATTTTTCCAGAGTCTCCTTCCCATGGGTCCAGATGATGAAGATATCATCAGTGTAGCATAGGTAGAGAAGGGGCGTGAGTGGACGGGAGCTGAGGAAGCATTGTTCCAGGTCGGCCATAAAAATATTGGCATATTGTGGGGCCATGCGGGTGCCCATAGCGGTGCTACTGATCTGGAGATATATATTGTCATCAAATTTGAAATAGTTGTGTGTGAGGATAAAGGCACAGAGCTCAGCGACCAGTTGTGCTGTGGCATCATCAGGGATACTGTTCCTGACAGCTTGTATTCCATTAGTGTGTGGGATGTTTGTGTAGAGAGCCTCTACATCCATGGTGGCTAGGATGGTGTTTTCTGGAAGGTCACCAAGGCATTGTAGTTTCCTCAGGAAATCAGTGGTGTCATGGAGATAGCTGGGAGTGCTGGTGGCATAGGGTCTGAGTAAAGATTCCACATATCCAGACAGTCCTTCAGTGAGAGTTCCAATGCCCGAGATGATGGGGCGTCCAGGATTTCCGGGTTTGTGGATCTTGGGTAGTAGATAGAATAACCCTGGTCGGGGCTCTAAGGGTATGTTGATTTGTTCTGGTGTTAGTGTAGGGAGTGTCCTGAGTAGATGGTGCAGTTTCTTAGTGTATGCCTCAGTGGGATCTGAGGGAAGTGGCCTGTAGAATTTGGTATTGGAGAGTTGTCTGGCGGCCTCCTTTTGGTAGTCAGACCTGTTCATGATGACAACAGCACCTCCTTTATCAGCCTCTTTGATTATAAAGTCAGGATGGTTTCTGAGGCTGTGGATGGCATTGCGTTCTGCACAACTTAGGTTATGAGGCAAGCGATGTTGTTTTTCCACAATTTCTACCTGTGCACGTCGGCGGAAGCATTCAGTGTATAGGTCCAGACTGTCATTTCGACCCTCAGGAGGAGTCCATGTGGACTCTAATTATGATTGGAATAAAAACAATGTGTGTTTTCTAGTCCATATGACAGAAATATTCATACCTGTATGATGCACTAGTAAATAGTGACATAAATAGGTTAGTTTATGTAAATAGTAAATTAAATAAAGTGTTTTATTAAGAGTTAAATATCCTGCAATAATGTGATTTTTCTAGCAAATACATAATTGTTATACATTACGATGATGATTATCATTTAAATGAATTGCTGTTCCATTAAGTTGTACAGCTGCTTTACCTACAGCAAGAGTTCTCATCCTGGGGGTCATCATGACTGAGTGGAATCATGTGGAAACAGATGTTATTGGGTCACAGCTCTCCTGTCACCCTTTTCTTGTTACTAAATGACAGAGGGGTTCCGAGCGGGTCACACTGTGAAAAATTGGTTCATGGTATGGAAAAGGTTCAGGACAACTGACCTAGAGTACTCCTCATTCAAACCCCAACACTGCAGTGTTAGGAAAATGTGCATGAAGGGCATAAGAAATACACATTGAGGAGGAGGTACAGCTACAGGAAGTGATTCTAAGAAAAGTTATTGTATCATCCTAGCTGTGTTCACTAGATCAGCACCAATGTAGGGAAAGTTTAGTATTAACGAAGATAAATACTCCCCCATTTCAAGGAATGTTGTTTATGTTAAAAGAAGCATTCTCCCCTGGCAGAATCTTCACCCCAGTCACCACTCCCCACTGGAGCAATTTCCAGTAGGTTACAGCTTAGTTATGGACTAGAGCAGTGGTGGGCAGCCTGTGGCCCACAGGCCGCACGTGGCCCATCAGGGTAATCTGAGTGTGGGCTATGAGACATTTTGCTGACGTTGACCATCTGCAGACACGCACGCCCCCCCAGATCCCAGTGGCCACGGTTTGCCGTTCCCAATGGGAGCTGCAGGAGCAGGAAGCAGCAGCCATGCAACCCACCGCTTCCCGCAGCTCACACTGGCTGGGAACAGCAAACTGTGGCCACTGGGTCCTGTGGGGGGCCATGTCTGCAGATGGTCAACGTCAGCAAAATGTCTCGCTGCCTGCAATCAAATTACCCTGATGGGCCGCATGCAGCCCACGGGCCACAGGTTATCCACCACTGGACTAGAGCAATAGGTCTACTGGTCTGCTGTTTCTGGTCCTCTTACTTAAAATAACGGAGGCTAGTAGAAACTAATAGAGAGCAGTGGAAAATATCTAAAAAAGTCTAATGAAATTTCCCCTAGTGCTCTGCCATCCTCATGCATCTTTTCACTTGCTACCTTAACCCATCCTCCCTGACTCTTACTTTCCTTCCTGAGAATAGAAAAACTTCACTCACTCTGCAGATTCCCTCAGCCCACGGCAGGATTGCTCTCCCTCATCCTGGGAAGGCTGTGAGCTTGGAAGACACCAGCAGGTTTAGCAGAAATTGTCAGAATTGCAATCATCACAAGGATTTCAGGTAAAGAGATTTGTTCTTGGAGTTGTGGAAAGGAGGCGATTAACACGAACTTTCTCCAGTCTAAACAAATTTGGGGGTCCTTTTTTTCCATCAAGATTTGGGCTGGGGCATGGAGAAGTTCTGATTTTTCTAAACCTGTCAGGTCATCAGGGCACATTAAACAACCCTTAGTACTGTATAATTTCAACCTTTTTATCCAGCTAAAGTAGTGAATTCACACATGGAAAGAAACATTCTATAATCAGCTCCTTTAGTTAGTAGGTTGTTAGTCAGGCCTAATGGGCTTGATCCTGCCTCAGCTGAAGTCCATGCCAAAAGTGCCATTGATTTCAATGGGACAGGATCAAGCTCAATGTCATTTATCTTCTAGTTTGGTTTACACCAAAATCCCTGCACCAGACAAGAAAACTTGGGCTATGAAAATGTCTCAGCAAGTAACATCCTATGTAAACATAAAGGGACGTTAGTTTGTTTTCTCTGACTGGGTCTCGTAAACTTTCTCTATTCAATTAAGAAGAGGTTTTCCACACCAGGTGACAGGACCAAGGCAGGAGGGATAGTCACCTGTTTTCGTTTGCTAGCTGGTGTTTGGGGGCATGCTAGAATTCTGATAAAAAATATAGTCTGTTAGAGAAAATAATTCTAGGCTCATTGGATTGTTGTGAAAGACAGAAACACAGAATGGAATCTTTTCACTGACTACCCAAGGGGGCATTTAGTGGGACTTTTCAGTCTATTCATGATCTGTTATTCCCAGCCCCCCCAAAGTTTCCATGTTACAGCAGAATATCTGGGGACTCCATATGTTGTGGGAACACAGCAGAACCAAAATGAGCTGAAAAAAGAATGCATTAGAGTCAAACATGGGATAAAACAGTACCCAAGGAGCCCTTGCTTCATTTTCTCTACCTGGAACCCTGGGACAACGCAGCCATCTCAGCCTCATTCAAGTGTGACATTTCTTTTGAATATGACAGTGGTGGCGACCTTGTCATTAACTGATGCTGCTAGCAACATTTTAGCTTTCATAATACAGTTAATTTTCAAGCCACTGGTTACTGAACCCCCACTATCATTTCAATATAATTAAACCGAATTTAAAAAAAAAACATACAAAAAACAACAACAAAAATGATGAGATACAAATCCAGGTTTGGCTGAAATTCACTAATGAAAGGAAGTTTCAAGTTAAGACTCAGACATTATCCCTAATTCCCCCTTATTGTGCTTGGGTACTCAGGCATCTATATGAGAGCTCTTTTTTGTTCTATAGATCCCGCAGTGCTGTTCGGGAATAAAGGGGAGTTTTTCAGCCTTAACTTTAAGGGTCAAGCACACAATATTCTTCTGCAGCTGAGCTGAACTCAGCACTGCTAAGGAAGGGCTAGGCAAAGGTGGCTCTATGCCCACATTTCCTTCATACATCTCCATGTCCAATCCAGGAGCAAAGCAAGGATTGCTTGACCCAAGTATAACTTAGAGCGGCCTCAGATGTGCTCTAGGGTGCACGGGCTGGCTTCCCAATGACACACTCTTTATACTAGGGTGGAGTAGACCTGGCAAAGCTACTTATAGGAGACCAGGGGGTTGCTCTAGGCTAAAGAAACTCCCAGCTGGCAATGCAAGCCACCTCTTTGCTGGGTTTGCAGTGCCAGAGCAGCACAAAAAAGGCAGACTGTTAAGACCAGGATCTGGCCCCAAATTTTCAAATGTGGATACAAACGGTATTCCTAGGAAAAATGCATGTGGCTCCACTATACATTTGCACCCACAGCTCTGCCCATAACCTTGAAAAGGGTCAGCCGTTTCTTTTATAGTTTGCAAAACAAAGATATAATTATTGAGTGAGGGTGTACATGCTGCACTTCAGCTCATAGCAAATGTGTGTGGGCTAGTAAATAACTGTTGCCCCACCCCAAACCCAGAATCTGTACTGGAAAACCAACAGATCTTTAACAACCGTGGCATTAGCAGACATTGCTTGAACAGCAGACATGAAAAGACATAAATCAAAGAACATGGGGTTGGATTCAATTTAGAAGAAGATGTGAGACTTTCAATTAACACATTTCTGTGCAATTTAAGGAAAATATTCAGGAATACTATTTATTTAGCCTGCAGCTAACGTCCATTACTGAGAATTACTCTTAATTAGTGTTGTGTGAGGTTGGGAATACCCACTCATATCATGATCAGTTCACCTACCAAAAGAACTACCAAGCTTGCTGTGCCTCTGGCATTTCCAGGCTGGTTAAAAAAATAACTAGATGATGAAAGTATTATTTTAAACAAGATAATCTAACCAGGAAAACATAGCAAAATATTTGTTTTACTCTTCCTTTGTAATCTACAGCGTCTACAGCATCATTCAAGAGTTGCTGCCTAAAAACACTGCCCACTAAATAGCATGAGAAAAAGGATTACCAAGAAGTCAAGAACACCTTAACAAAGGAGACTTCCTACTCCTCTCTCACCTGGGCACACCTACTCCAGGCCTTCTCTGACAGCAACTTGGACTTCAATGTCCAGATTCAATGTCCAACAAAATGCGTTGAAAGACTCTTCATTTCAATGAAACTGGACTAGGTGCCTGGTGACTTTCCTTGGCCTCTAATGATGAATGTCTCCATTTGGGGGGCATAAATGCATCTCCTACTTCAACTACAAGGGTGTCACTGCTGAAGACAGAAAAGTATTGTTATAACAGAGGCTGAGCAAGATGTCTCCCCATCCCCAGCAACAACAGGTAGAAAAGGAGCATAAGAGAAAGAAAGAGCACATCATTGAGAATTAAACTCAAGGTATCAGTAACAGACATCTAGCAATACTGCTTCTGAAATGGTCAATCCCTCAGAGAATCTGACAAAAAAACAAGAGGCTTGGTAGATGGCTTGAGAGATTCCCACAGAGTGTTCTCAAATGTAGTGTGAAAAATTCTCCTCCATCTTTATTAGAAGAATAATTCTGTTAAGGAGTCAGTTTTTGTTGTTCTCTTGCATAGTTGCATAACGGAGTTTTCACTGAATGCAGGATGATTAATATTTTGTATGTGGATTGAATAAAGCTTCGAGATGGGCTTATGTCACAAAATTCTGATCAGGACTCCATACCACCCCGAAAGGGTTGTTTCAAGTCTAAATTTTGAGTGAGCCACAGAATAGAGAAAATAAGCTAAGGAAAACTGTGAGTAAGGTCTGGGATTTCTAGATCATGCCTCCCTTTAGGGCTTACAAGATGAACTTGAGAATTAGTGATGGGAAAAAGACAAATAGCCTGGTTCGGGTAAGCACTAAAAGTTTGGAAGCTGGTGTTGCAAAACAGACCTGGAAATCTCATGCAAATCTGCTGTCTTGTAATTCCAGCTTCTCCTACATTTCTCGTGGCATATCACTACTTCTGCTTCCAGCCCTGGCCTGAACTCAATGGCGAACAGCTGGGCAGAAATAAAAACTAGAGGGAAAAAATTAAATGATCTTTTGAAACCTTCAAAAAAAGTTTGGTTCAGGTTCAAACTGAGTTTGAGTCAGTTTTTATTTTCCAAACTGCTTTGGTCACCCTAGTGAGACCCATTGATATGTAGAGGGATGAATTCAAAGCAGAACCTCAAATCCAAATATCCCATTTTGAGGAGAAGTTGTTTGAAACACGAATCAGGACCTGCATCTACTTCTGTAGACATCCTCTGTTTATATCGGTCCAAATCAACACCACAGATGAAAAATTCTCCTGGTGATCCTAGTTTTGACTTGATTCAATCTCTGTTTTGATCTCACAGTTTCTGGCCATATAAAATGCACAGAGTACACATGACTCACCCATGACTTTGAGCAAATCGTGCAAAGAGATGCATGCCCTCAACTTCCACTGGCTTTAGTGGGAGTGGAGAGTATGCTACATCCTGGAGGATCAGTCATTTGTGAGATGAGAGCATACTCACAGGATTTTAGGAAAACTTAGTATGAATTCCCTGGGGAAATGTAAGGAGCAATAAGGCACAGCAGAGGGGTGGAGCTGAAAGCCTTGACTCTTATTAAATGAAAACAATCAATGGATACAAACTTTTGTAGTCCTACTGTGAAGTTCCAATAAAAAAAGAAAAAAAATCCTATCCTGCTTAATGAAAAGCGTATAGCGATTCTAGAGGGAGGCTGGCTATTTAATGCCTCTTGTAGTAGTTTTAAAAAATGTCACTTTCTTCTTTTTCTTCTTTTTCCCCCTTAAATTTTACTGCAAAACCATTAAAGAAAGAATATGTTATAGTAATAAAAGGTAGCTATATTCCCACAGGGAGAAAGGGAATGGTGGCTCCTGCCTAACCCTAGTGTTCTTGGCAGGGGTACTTGTAATGAAAGTGAAGGTCAGAGGGAAGAGAACAGAGTATTTGCTGTTCAGGGTAAAACATACACTTCCAAATGTGAAGCAGGTATTTAGCGAGTTTTATTTTATTATTTCTTTTACAGCCCTGACATCATATTCCTATACAGCCACATCATGGCTTTAAAGGAAAGGCACCTAATGACATCAGTGCTTTAAAAGCCTTACAAACCATCAGCACTGGGCATTTCTAAATTTCTCAACACATACACCAATAAAGCTTAAGCCTTGAAGTTTAGACCTTGCAATTCCAATGAGTTCTGATGTGTTTACAAACTGCTAGTCCAACCTGCTGAATAACACCTTATAAAAGGTGTCCTGGCCTGGAAGGGTACCTTGAAGAGGGAAATTAGGAATACAGTAAAAGGGAGACAGAGTCTGGGTTCAACCGACAATGCTTTTTTTCCCTACCTCTCTCCGGCTGCTTCCTCCAAAGATCCAGCCAGGAACATCTACTTATAGATTCCCACCGGGACTGCTCCATCCACTCCCATGCAGAATAGAAAAACTACTGGAGTAACAATTTGATGAAAAGGTCATTTGTGAAGCCACCTGGTCAAATTAGCTCTCAACTACATCAATCTAAATTTAGGATAACGCAACTGGATGTACCTGAGAACAGTCTTTGGCCCATTACTGTTAAAGTAAACAGATCTAATTAGTGAAATGAATTTGTGAGTCTCAGATGCTCTCTAATAAGATGATGCAATTGTCATTCCCTGTTTAAGATGGAGTTAGGGCCAGGAAAGAGCTTCATAGAGACTGAATTACCTCTCTCACCTGCAGGGATGTGATTATGCCTGCCAGAGTGCTCTGGGGAAGGCGCTCTCACTGCAGCTGTCAGCAGTCTGCAGCGTTCTGGAGAGCTACAAGATATCTTTCCCCAAAACTACAGTACCCTTTCTGAACTGGAATATCCATTCAGCAAGTCAACAAAAAGCTGCGTGTTTTGCAGCACAAAGCTAACAAACAATCAACAAGAGGATGTCGATATTTTCTGCAGCCCATGCTGGCAGGAAATCCTTTTCCAACACAAAATAAATAAATAAATAAATAAAAGAAACACTGCAATTAGTCTATGCCATACTAATAAAGACTGATAGTTACTGTACCCAGTCATATTGTGCTGATCATTTTCCTAAAGGGTTCTTTTGTTCTTGAGATTCACAGAACATCCATCAGAAAAAAGGAAAATATGTAGCCTCCCTTTAAGAAGTCTATATTCCTGCAACAAGAAACAGCTGTTGCCAGTTTAATGCTATTTCTGGGCTCATATAGATGTGACATCACACAGAACTAAGGCTTGGCCATAGACTTTATGGGTAACCCACTTTTGTTACAAATGTGTATGTTGCATGTGTGTCTGAATGAAATCTGTAGCTGGAAGCCTCTTTGCACGTTCATTCCTTTGCAGTAATTCAATAGGCCATAAGCTGTTTTTATTTTAGAATTAAAACCTGTATTAATTTTAAGCTAAAGAAAAGTAAATGAATATGTCACCATCAGAGCTTATTACATGTCTAGAAAAATATATTCAAAATCTGAACGGTACACAGGCCAAGTAGGAGGAGTTGAGGGACAGTTTGTATTCTAATTTCAAACTGCAGGGCTCCCTGGTGTATTGTATAGGATTTCCTGTAATTTACAGGCAAAATAAGCAGTCTACAGGAAAATGTTTGCGACACTGTACATGTGCATTAATTACACAGCAGGATAAAATGATTTCTTTGTGATAAAAAAGGATGTGATCTACAGAAAAACTATTAAATTGATCTGGGAGAACAGACATTCTTCTGCCATTACAAAGGACTGCTGGATTCATGGAAATAAAGCTGGCAAATATCTTCTCACACTTGATCTTCCCCGGTCTGTGACTGAAGCATATCCTAACATGCCAAACTCCAAGGATATCAGGGAACAAGATACTCCAACGTCCATACAAGTATACTGTCCCAGAACCTTAACGTCCAGGCTGTCTGGCAGGGCTGTCCACTGACCAGAGTTCTCTTCCAAAGGGCCGGGTGGTATTCTAAGACCTCAGTTCTGTAGTGTGGTGTGAGATCTCTGTCCCAGCTTCACGAAATAATACAATAATCACTCTTTTGCTTGCCACTAAAGTTCTAATAAAGCATGAGTTCTGGTTAGCACAGACCAGCGTGGCATAGAGATATAATACTGCTTCTCTTTTGGAATAGGATGAGAGACTTCTTTCCAATGTGTAGCCAGTGGCACTAACTATGCCAGGGCATGAGAACAATTAATTGTAATACATGCTTTTTTAAAGGATAAAACTTAAAAACTTTCAGACCATGAGCTCCTCAAGACTCTCAAGTTATACTAAGGTCTTGCCTACCCTGTGAGCAGAACTGTGCTAGCTACAGCTCTGTTTCAACACAGGTTCTGCTAGCAGAGGTCTACCACTGAACAGGGAACTTCCCCCTGGAAGAACTGTGTTAGATTGTAATGTCTAGGTCAGTGGTCCCCAACGCAGTGCCCGTGGGTGCCATGGTGCCTGCTGGGGCATTTATGTGCGCCCGCCTAGTGCTCAGCAGGGGAAAGAAACCCTGCGGTTGCCGGGGACAGAGAACTCCAGGGCTGCGGGCACCGGTGCTCTCTGTCCCCGGCAGGCGCGGGTCCACGGCTTTTCTCCGGCTTCAAGAAGAGAAGCCGCAGCCCCGCGCCTGCCGGGCACAGAGAACTCCAGGGCTGCAGGCTGCGCAGTCTCTCTCAGGCTTCTCGCTGCACTGCCCAGAACTGCCGCCCCCCTACCCAAAAAAAAAACCAAACAAACCCACAATGCTCCACCTCTGCAGAATGGACCGAATGCTGCCCCATAGCATGTGCTGACACAGGCACCTGCTTGCTCCACTGGTGCCTGGAGCCGGCCCTGTATGTGAGTATTTTTCCTGCACTGATACTGCTGTTTTCTTGTGCTTTGCAATTTATTATTTTTTTAACATTTTGCTCCAAAATGAGTGGTTCAAATAAGAGACAACGTATGTATTATTTTAACCCAGAGTGGGAAGAATATTAAATATGATGTTTTTCGTATTATTTAATGTACAAATACAAAATAAGCCTTGAAAAATTGTTGGCGCCCGCCACACTCTTCTGAAAATATGAATGTGCTACTGGCCACAAAAAGGCTGGGGACCACTGGTCTAGGTAAATGGATGGGTAGGGTACAGAGGCTGAGCAGGGGAGAATGACCACAGCTTTGTTTGTCTGGTGCAGTTCTCAAAAAACAAAATAAAACAAAATCTTGTCCATCCTGGGAAGAAGGGTGGACTGCCTTAGGATGCAGATCACATCCTGGGCCATCCACAAATGGCCTGCTTTCAGTGGTGTCTAGCCTTTTACATTTAGAAGACCCAAATAGCACTTGCACAAGACCTGCCAGCTGATGTTTCTCTTTCTCAGTAGGAGCGGAGGACATATTACTGTCTCCAGAGGATTGTTTCTCACTGGAATGTTAAAGCAAAGCTGAGGGAAGGGACTTGCTTCTGACTGTAGGGGCAGAACAAGTTCTTGTCCCTTTGTCAGTTGGGGGAAGGGATAGCAAAGCAAGGTCAAGAGAGGGATAACCTTTTACTGAGGCCTGGTCTACACAACAAAATTCTACCATGTCTGAGCATGATTGCTGGCTATCACGTTAGCTGGCATGCTGCTGGTGCTGGTTTAGTGATAAGTGTAGGCCAGGAGAAAACATGTTCAGCATCATGGCGTCTAACACCATCGCTGACAAACTTAAATACAGTAAAATTTTGTAGCAAGGAGCAGGCCAGACCAAGGTCCCAGGAAGCTGGCCATCACATGTTCTTATGGTACCTATGACCTGCCAGCATTGCTCTATGGGGAATACATGCTTAAACACAGCTGTTGCTAGCAGCACTCACTGGCTGATCTAGTACTGATGAGATGATAGAAATATAGACAGGACCTAACACTATACAAAGCTTCAGCTCTTTAGTTTTCCATCTGTTGAGAATGTAGAGTCCTTGTTTAAATGCTGCATGCTCTGATGGGCTCCTTAATTTAATGAAACTTTAATAAAAGTAAATCTTACCCTTTTAGCTCAATCCTTTTCTTCTTGAATGCTGAAAGCCCTTTATTTGGGAAGTCATTTTGCAATCCCTTCTAAGGTGTTCTTCCCACCTCTCCAAGAAAGGAAAAAGAAAAACACTCGCTGAAAATTTCTAGAGAAAATAGAGTTTAATTTCTTGGAGGTGTTTTGTTGACAAGAAAATGGAAAGCATGTGTCCCTGCTTCCCTTATTGTACTTCCAAGTAATGAAAGTATTTAAGGAGGTACAATTATGGACTTGGCAAGCACCTGGGGCTCTTGGAACTGCTTTTTCACACTGAATAAACACTGTAGTTAATCTGTTTATGTGGCACTGTACTGAGAACTATCTATAACAAAAGACTACAACCACATCTTTAGTTTTCGCTTTCTTCCTTTCTCTTGTTTTAATGTTGCATTAATAATTTGTTGAAATGATTTGATTCTCCCCCCCCCCCCCGCTATTTTTTGCAGGATAACCAACTGAAAACAGTTTTTAATTAACAATGATAGAAATCTAGGGATTGCTATGCTGGATCAGACCAGCAATACATCCTATTTTACACAGTGGCCAGTAATAGATGCTTCAGAGGAAGATGCAAGATACCCTGTAATGGATAATTACAAAATAAGCTTCAATAGGGAAAGTAACTTCCTAACTAACACAAGGAATGTAGTGGATGGCTTATGCCCTAAGAATGAAGGTTTAATATCCCATAATTTTTTAAAAAATGAATATACCTGTAGATGTTCTCATTATCCCTAGAAATTGCCAATCATTTTTTTATTTTGCTAAACTCTTAACATCAATTATCTCTTGTAGCAGGGAGTTCCACATGCTATTTTCGCAAACAGTAAAAAAAGCATCAGTTTTAAAAGTTGAAAGTTCAGATCCTGCAGTTCTCTGTTTATCTACAGCAGAGGTCCCCAAACTGTGGGGTGTGCCTGCTAGGGGTGTGGAGGAACATTTGGGGGGCACGGAGGGGCCCTGAGGGAGTGCCACCAGTCCTGCCGCACCCCCAGCTCTGCTCTTCCCTCCCTGAGCCAGGGCCTCAGTTTCTGGCCCCATGCCTGGCCCCACCCCCAGCCTCAGGCCCCTGGTCAGGGCTCTGGTCATAGCTCTGGCCCCAGACCCACCCCCAGTTGTGGCCCCAGCCTCGGCCCCCTTACCTCTGTCTGGGTCCCCTGGGAGCCATGGCACAGCACAATCAGTGCAGAGCACTGTTCCCACTCTGCTTTGCCAATACCCTGGCTGACCCTGAAGGGGACCATTCCATGCCCATTCAATCCTAGGATTCTCTGCTGAGACTGCTGACATGGGAGACAATTAGTGCCATGTGTGGTAACCTTTATTGTTGACAGTGGATGCCAGTGCTCTAGGAAATGGACTGAGATCACTAAACTTACCAGCAAAGCCATTGAACAGCTCTTACACACTCATGACTTTCAGCTGCTAAGAAATATGCTCTAGTTCAAAAGGATTATTTTTCAGGAATTTCTGTATTCTGGTTTGTACAAAAGGACCGACTAGATTAGGTGTTGGCAACCTCTGGCATGCGGCTCGCCAGGGTAAGCACCCTAGCGGGAAGGGCCAGTTTGTTTACCTGCCATCTCCGCAGGTTTGACCGATTGCGGCTCCCACTGGCCATGGTTCGCCACTCCAGGCCAATGGGTGCGGCAGGAAGCCACGGCCAGCACGTCCCTCGGCCCACGCTGCTTCCCGTAGCCCCCATTGGCCTGGAGCGGTGAACTGTGGCCAGTGGGAGCCACGATCAGCTGAACCTGCAGACGCGTCAGGTAAACAAACTGGCCCGGCCTGCCAGGGTGCTTACCCTGGCAAGCCGCATACCAGAGGTTGCCGACCCCTGGACTAGATGATCATAAAGGTCCCTTCTGGAATCTAGGAATCTATGAAAAGATGGATTAGATATGAACAGATGACCTACAGAAGAAAAACTCTCTAATGCATGACCAGGAGTAATGGTCTCAAGTTGCAGAGGGCGCGGTTTAGGTTGGATATTAGGAAAAACTTTTTCACTAGGAGGGTGGTGGAGCACTGGAATGGGTTACCTAGGGAGGTAGTGGAATCTCCTTCCTTAGAGGTTTTTAAGGTCAGGCTTGACAAAGCCCTGGCTGGGATGATTTAGTTGGGTTTGGTCCTGCTTTGAGCAGGGGGTTGGACTAGATGACCTCCTAAGGTCCCTTCCAACCCTGAGATTCTATGATTCTATGATTTCCTTGAACCATCCAGTTCCCAGCCTTGGCCCATTCTTTCTTTTGGTTCCTGTGGATTCCCTATGCAGCATTGACTGCAAACTACTCTGTCAAAAGAACATGGCTATCCCATGTGGGAGAAGCACAGCACAAGGATTATTTAAATGTGAATTTCAAATGTGCTATGCAAATGCCATGTTTGGATACAATAAATGGATAAAAGAAGCCATTATATGCAGTTTTCAGTTTATACAATGTTCTGCCAAAAATATTCAAAAAATACAATATTCATCATAAAGAGAAGGCCTCAGCTGATGGACAGTCAACTACAACTTGGATTAATGGGAAATAATTAGCATAACTACCTCAATGCATTCTACTCTACCAATATTGATGCTCCTAATGGTGTCAGTTCCAATGCCTGAATAGATTTTACCTTGGCATCTTTAAACAAACACAAGTTTGTATAATGCATCACTGGTCTTGGATATTAAAAGAGAATGTTAGAGGATTTTGAAACTTTAATAAAAGGATTTTCCTTTGAAGTACATAAAAGCTATAGACCTGATCCTGTTGTCCTTTCTCAGGCCAAAATCCAATAGTTTGAGTCTGAGTAACGAGTTCAAGTTTGGGCTCAATGGGTAATACATTCACTGATTTCAATAGGCATTGACTGACTCAATAGGCATTGCATTGAGCCTGGTCTTTGAAAAATAATAATAATACAAGGAGGCAGAAACTGTGTTTCTATAAGGTTAGAGAAAAGTGTGTGCTTAAAACATTGCAGAAATTGTTTTAAGAACAATTCATCAATGTGAAAATATGAACCCTATAATGCTGCCAAGGTCAGAAAAAGCTGTGATAATTTAGCATGTAAGTGCTAGTCATACAACACAATGCAACATTATTTAATTTTATAACACATTCATACAGCTATCTGACAATAGACAGGGATGTTAAAGCTACCTGTGGGTTGAGGTCAAGGCTATGTAGTTTAATGTTAAAACAAAGGAGCTAGCAGTATTCCATGTTATAGTTCTTTTTATGTGACCAAAGTTACTTTTCCTGTATCTACCTCAGACAGCTCAGTCTTAAGCAAGACCATGGTGAAAACTTCATGCTGAATCTGAGCTAAGGAGAAGAATGTGAAAGAAAAATAAAGTGCATTACTTATTTGAGCCAGTTTTTCCCCTCCTTCAAATTTCTCCATACATATTTTCCATTGAAGCCCTGTTCATGCATTCCTGGCAATTTCCCCTAGAGCATTGCAACAAAGACCATCTCAGGGGACCCACTTTTTTTAAAGTAGAAGCTTTTTTGTACCCACAAAAATGTGTGCATAGGTGCATCTGATTTTGTGTACACAAGGCATGAATTTGTTGCCACAAACCAACATTTAAGCATCTCTCTCTATCTTCAAAAATAATATATTAATCAATAATACTGTAATACTTGACACTTATAGTTCACCTTCCAACTGAGGGGCTCAAAATGCCTTAGAAATATGAATGAATTATATCTCACAACACTTGTGGGAGGCAAGTAAGCAGTAGTCTCCTTCCATAGATGGGAAAACAGAGGCACAGAGCGGTTAAGTGGTACAAGGAGACTCAGGGAGTATATTGCACAGCTGGAAACAGACCACAGAATTTCTGTCTACCAGACCATCATTCTCAGAAAAATAGGGACTTTAAGGAACTTAATTCAAGAAACGTTATTTTTCATCACTAAGAATAAAATTGTATGAAAGATTTTCGGGTTTTTTTTCTGTTTGTAAAGGACTCTCCAAAACTGGTGCATTACAGGAGGACTTTGAAAACAGTGTTCTCCCAGGGCACAAAAGGGTGAGCAAAAATGTATGCCCCCTAAGTGTGGCTCTCCCCAGAAGCTTCACACAAGTTGTTAGTCCGGACACTGGGAAAATACACGGGAATGGGGAAGGTGGAAGGAAGACTACTCTAGATGCATAACTAGAATAGATTATGTGGCCACCCACTCTGGCAAGGAGGATGGTAAGATCTGGACAGTAGCATATCCTTCAGCCCTGCCCATGCGCTGAATCCTGCATGCTGCAGCCCACAAGCCCCTGTGTTGTGCAGTCCTCCCCTTTATTAGTCCCCATGCTGCAGAAATGCCCTGGTTCTGCTGGCAAAGAGCTTATGGTCAGACAAGTGCAGGATTTGTCTCTGGTGAACAGGACATATGCAGACTGAACATAGGTTCTGTTGCAGATGTATGTTATAAACCTTGGCACATTCTTGGGTAGAAATTTTAATTATCCAAAGAAATGTTCTGAAATTCAAAGATAATGTCGTGTTCCTTTGGTGTAGAAGCATGATGTTCCTATCTCATCCAAGGGCAGGGTAATAATTTGTACTGTGAAAGCAGGATTTCCCCCCGCCTCACTGGGCAGGACATGATTTACAGCTTCAAAGCTAATTTCACTGTATCTCCCATATTTTGGAAGCAAAGAAAAAAAAAGTCATGGGCATTGAGCATGCATGCTATGAGGTAAAAAGAAACAGTGTCATGTATGCAAAAGCTTGAAAATCATTGATTATGATACAAATCTCCATTTTCAAAGACCCCTCAACAGAACTTCCTTTTTTTTTCATTAAAGTTCCTATCTCTTGTGCACAAGAATTATAAAATTTACCCTTGCAAAAGACATTTGTGCAAATACATTTGGTGCATTGTAATGTGAAATTTTCAAAAAAGTTCAGCACCAAGTAGCTCTTAAATTCACCTAGCTAAATGGCCAGCTTTCCAAAAGACCTCAGCTCTAAAATAGGCTCCCAAGTACTTTTCAAAAGCACCCAAGTGACTTAGGAACCAAAGTCCCATTTACGAAAGAGACCTTTTACAGATTTTAATGGTAATTAGGTACCTACCTAATTAGATACCAAAAAGGTGCCTAAATACCTTTAAAAATCTGGCCCCTTGTGGGATTTGCAAAAGCACCTACATGCTTAACTCCCAGTTAAGCACCTAGAGGCTTTTTGAAAATACCACTGGGCATCTGTCTTCATCTGTAGGCACCTAATTACAGTTAAAAATCTGGCACTTAGGTACTTTTGAAAATGTTAACCCTTAAATCAAGTGAAATGTCCAGACTTTTCCAACAACAGAAGCTTCTGTGGATCAAGCACTTTAAAAAAATCTTAGCCATGCAGCCTATCACCAGCAGGTGTTAGTGAATGAAAAATTCACACACAAAAGTTTGAGACACCTTAAAGACTAACAAATTTATTTTAGCATGAGCTTTCGTGAGCTGCAGCTCACTTCTTCAGATGCTGCAGCTCACGAAAGCTCATGCTAAAATAAATTTGTTAGTCTTTAAGGTGCCACAAGTACTCCTGTTCTTTTTGCAGATACAGACTAACACGGCTGCTACTCTGAAACCTGTCACAAAAGTTTGAGTATACAGGGAATATGCACGCAGATGAGGCTGAAATTTGGAATTGAAGCCCACTATATCTTGGAAGGCTCTTTTTTTTTTGCAGTTTGGTTAAGTTTATTTCTAAATGTAACTCCCTCCTCCCAAAGAAATGCTTAATTGTTTCTTATTCTTTAATAAATATATCCATGCTAACAGCCCAGTACGCTTGAGCCCTAAAATAAACAAATATGCAAAAGATGTATTTGTGTGCTCTGCACATGGTGAGATAGAAGGGGAAAAATCAGGAGGGATAGGTTTTAGTTAAAATCTTATAGAAGATATATTGACAAATATCTTTGGAACAATCAGATTGACTTCAGCAAGACTGATCACATGTAAAGTGAAGCATGCGCATAACTATTTGGAGGATCAAGACCAAAGTTAGTCATTTCTCTAGTATAATGGTAGAGATACAAACCTATTCTCATTTTGACACGATTTAAACTTTAGTTACATTAATAATTTTGGCATGTGTTTGTAAGATGCTAAAAATAATACACTTGATTTCAAAGAACTTTTCTTATTTCTCAGAGGGAATAACTGCAATGTGCTCTTTGGACAAAACTTGGACCTTAAAAAATACACAAAAGTCTCATCTTCATTCTCAAATGTTTCATTCCCTGCTTATTAAGTATTAGTGAATGTCTGGGATCAAAATACCTTCTATACACCGAAGCCTTAGGACTGAGCCAATCAATCAGTGTTTCTGACACAAAATTTTCATTCCTGGCAGTAGATCTTGTGGGACTAATTCTTTGAGGGGGAAAAAATGAGAAATCCTCAATAACAATATACTAGAACTATAATAAGTGCTCTCTCTACATGCTGGACACTGAGCATCTCTGTGTACAGAATTTTTGAGATCCTTGTTGGCTGAACTTTATACTCTGATCCTGCTCTCATACACTTAGGCATGAACAGTAACTGGTTTTAGACGATATGTTGTGCTATACGGCCATGTCCCTAAGATCAAAACTGAGCTTTCAGTATATATATTAAAGTGGAATGGAAAAACAAAATCTTTACTACCTATACCATTATCACAGACTAATTGGAAGACTTGAAAAACTCCCTCCATCTAAATAGTTGTCTGCAATCTGAGATATGTTCTGTATCAACACAATGACTAGCATAGCATGAGGAGTCTAAAGCCCAGAGGCTGCAGCCTTACTGTTCCTCCTTTGCAAAAGAAGACACTATATATATATATATATGTACACACATACATCGAAGCCAGCAGATTCTTTCTAAAGTTGGCACTGTCAAAACAAATGCAGCTGCTTGTAGCACCCTCCCGCCACTGATGCTGACAATGCTAGTGAGGAGGAGGAGGTGATGAATGCTTTGTTATTCTGAGGAGGAGGATAGTGTTGTGAAAGGTGTTGAGTTTGACACAGCAGTATCAAGAGCAGAAAAGCGAAAGTCAAAGAAATCAGCCTCGTACCATCTAGAATTGCTCTGGCACTAAACCCACAAAAATCAATGACTCTGCTTTCACAGTAGTTTTCACATGAACCTGAGGGAGTGTACAGTGCAAGCTGCACCATATGGAAAGTCACTGTAACTGGAGGGTGAGATTGGAGCAAATCTGGTACATAGCCACTGCATCATACAAAGCATTTATGCATAATATTTGTGCCTATATCAGCATAATGCATCTATCTTTGTCTTTTATGTTCATGTTTATGTTTGTTAAAGCTGAGAGGGAGAGAAAGAGAAAACAGAAAGAAATCCTAAAGGATAGAGGGCTGTATATTGATGTTTGCGGGAATAGTTTACACAGTAAGTACAACTGTGCATTTCCTCCAAGTTCATATTGTTAATGCTGCATTATGGATGTTATCCTGGAGATTCTTGTACCTGGTTCCACCTTTAAAAGCACAACTCAACACCATCTTCTCTCCTGCCCTGCCCTCCCACTCACACCCACACCCTCCCAAATAAAACCCCAAACCACCACACAAACAAAACTATGGAACCCAGTTTCTGTGCCACTTATATAACTTTCAGTGCATCTTTTGGCAGAAGGTGTGCTGAGAGCAATGAATCCCTTAGAATAATACATAATAACAATGTTGAGCCTGCTATAAAGTGAAGAGCTTTTCCTCTCAAAGTATTTTACACACATTACCTCATTCATTCTCACAACACCCTGATGAATATAATTGGCCCATTTTTACAGATGGGGAAACGGAGTCAAAGAGGTTAAAGTGATTTTCCCAAGATCAAAAAAGGATTCAGTGCTGGCTACGGGGAGAAGAATGCAGGATTGAACACAATCGATCCCCACGCATACACCTAACGTATACACAGCAGTCCCATGGAAGTCCCCAGACTGCTTTTACACATTTGAGCAGTGTGCTGTTTACAAAGAAAGCCCCCATTGCCACAAAGGAGGCGGTTTCCATAGTAGGATATTCAGAGGAATTAAGGGGAGGAAGAGAAGAAGATCTGGACTGACTTACTCTGTCCACATGAAACGGTTCGTGCCTGACCTCACATCCAACTCTTTAACATGTGAGACAAAAGCATTGGAGAGCCGAACGTACTGAAAGATGGGGATTTTTTGCATAGAGAGAGACGATGAGATGGATAGATGGGTAGGCCGACATTAAGTCTCTCTCTGGCTTGTGCTCCTTAAATTCGATAAAACTACAACAAAAGCCTTGACCAAATACAAATACATCAAGACCAAATACAGGTCTAAATCCTGCTACCAATACACAAACTAATGATCTCTTTTAAATCAGTGGATTTAGGCCATACTCTACATACAAACATCTTTCACTCCGTGTTCCTTCCCTAGCTGATAGTGACTCAGTGTGCTTCACTCTCCCTTCTCTTAATGGTGAACCAATTTAAAATGCAAAAGTAAACCAGAGAGAGAACATAGCTGTTTTGCTTTCAGGTTCCTGCTTGCTCTAAGTGATCGCTAGTGCTGGCACACCAGTACAATATGGACCATGCTGATGCTATTGCTGTTGCTTTTGCTTTGCTTAGAGTTATTGATTTCCTGCTCCTTCTTGTAAAAGATTCCATAAACTGGAAGCTGTTAAAGGTTAACTGCAAAGGTTTGGTTAAAAAGAATGTTTAAAAATTGTTTAAGGTCCTAAATCATTACTAGTTAAACATCTACACTTAAAAATTGCACCAAAGTTTCCATTTTAAAGCGATGCATTTGAAAAAAAGTTTCCCCTTTGTTACTTGCCAGTATCAGAGTTCAGGATTGTGTCTTTGCCCTGCTACAGCTGAAGACATACAAAAAGAACAGGAGTACCTTCTATGGGTCATCTCGATTATCACTTCAAAGGTTTTTTTTCTCCTGCTGATGATAGCTCATCTCAATTGATTGGGCTCTTCCAGTTGGTATGGGTACTTCCACCTTTTCATGTTCTCTGTATGTATAAATATCTCCTGGCTGTGTGTTCCATTCTAGGCATCCGAAGAAGTGGGCTGTAGCCCACAAAAGCTTATGCTGAAATAAATGTGTTAGTCTCTAAGGTGCCACAAGTACTGTTCTTTTTGCGGATACAGAGTAACACAGCTGCTACTCTGAAACCTGAAGACGTACAGGCAGCTTTGAGCTCTGCTTCAGGTATTTGCAATCTTACCAGCTGTCACAGTGGAAACAGGGAATCTTGAACTCAGGATCTGCCTGGTAAGTAGATGAAGAAGTAATAGGCCTGAGGAACTGATGCCTGGATTGGGCTCTGAATGGTTCCATCCTTTGGCAATGTTTCACTCTGGCCTATTATAGTGCTAGAGCTGCAAATGGGTGTGCTTGGATTCAGGGTTTGTTTATTGAATTTATATATACAGGGCCAAATACTGGTCCCCTGTTCCACCAGCCATCCCAATGAGAGTGCAAAGCTTAGATAAACAGGTTAACCAGCTGGCTGGAATTCGCCTAGAGCCAGGGAATCCCCAGGTGGTGAAGAGGCAACTTTGTGGCCTTGGTGGTGGGGTTGTGGCTGGAATGCTGCTGTACTCTGGTGATCTGATCCGCGGATGGTCCCTTTGGGGCTACTGAAATGTTAAGCAGGTGGTTGGTAGGGCAACAACTATAAATTGTGCCAGGGCAGAAGCAGCCCCTGGATTGGGGAGAAGTAGGTAACATACCAGCAGCTTTTAATCCCCCCTTCTCAGCTGCATGGAGCAGAACTCAGCCTCCCGCACAGACCCCTGAAGATTCACCCCTCGGTATGTTCATTCTTTTCTCTTATTCTCTTTGGCACTTTCAGCTTTATTTTTGAAAACTTCCATGTTCACCTTGAAACAAATAATTGCTACTGCAAAAGCAAAACATAGACCAAATCTTTCCTGTTCCCGCTCAGAGAACCTTTAAAACTTACAAGCTTCAGTCTCTCTTTTGCAACCCCACCTCCCAAAATCAAACAAAACCAGCCAAACATGCAGCACACAAATAAAAACAAACAAAAGGTGTTTTTATGGTAGAAGTGAACAGTTTAGGAAATGATTTTCCTTTCTTGGCAGCTTCAAGTCCTTCAAACTTGACAGAATTCAAACTTGAATCTAAGTTAAAAAGGGCAGGGGACAGTATTCCCTCTGCTCAGAGGATACAACAGGAAAGTGAGGGGAAATGTCTGAGCTACAGGAAAGAAAAGGCTAGAGAGAGACGAGAGGGAGGAATATCATGGGACTAGCAGTAGTGTAACGTCCTACAGTATGTTTCCTTTTCTTCTCCATCTCATATTTCTTCACGGGATCAGTCCCCCAGCATTGCAGGCCCTCCCAGGAGTACAATGCCCCTTCCATGTATTGTGCAAGTGACACTGAGAATACAGCAAATTCAGGAAAAAAAAAAGTCTCCATCAATGCCATCATCATTTTTAAAAAAGGCAATTGATGTCGCCTGAAGCAGTGGCTATGAAGCCCAATTATACCACATTTCATTCAAGTGTCAAAAATTGGAATAATAATAACCAACTATGAGGAGCACATATGTGAAATGATGCTGCCATCTTTTTTTGTTTTGGCCAAGTATTTTCATAAATTCATGCTTAGAGCAGACCCTCTGCCCTGTTCCTTCAAGGACTTTCTTCTTTGCTATTGTTTTCAGTTCTTAACAATTGGTTTTTCTACTATTCTAGTGTTGACAATTGCTCACAGAGATTCCCTATGCTCTCACAACTGGGTAGTCAATCATTTGTGAATTAGCTACCAAATCAGATGTCAGAAGGATACTGGTAGCATTTATTTGTTGATAATATTTTAAGTGAGTTTTTCACTTGGGAAATGTGTAGGATTACACTCACCACTAAATTTATACACAGAATAGCGAAGGCATAGACTGAAGCAGAGCAATAAGTCCTGGTCCTTGGTTTTCTTGGGCCCTATGATGTCTGGGGCACTCAGGCAGACTTCAGTAACCTGCCCATTTTGAAGTGGGATGTTTGGGAAAGGGACTCGGGGCAGGATGCGTTAAGAGAGCTAGTTATGAGTAGTGGATCAGCACTGGGAATTGGGAAGTTGAGGTATTTACAAATGGCTTGTTGGGATTGGTTTCTCCTTGCAAACAAAGATGAGGAGCCTGGAACACAGGGGTTACATGCATAGAGCAATCCTGGACAGTAAGCTTCTCTGTGTTGTTTCACAAATGTTCCTCAACCCTGTATTAAATGGCTGGTGGCTTTTATAACTCTTGACCCACAGGAACTGGATTGGAACCTCTAACTAACTCCACACAGGCCTTCTAACATTTATTTATAATTAACCAAGGTGAATATTTCACCATGGTCACACTGTGGGGCTAGGTGAACAATTCTAAAGGAAATCGGAACCTATTTGAACCAGCCCTCTTTCAACATGTCAATTCAAACTTCAACACTGTAAGTTTGGTTTGGCAGTCAACATTTTATATGTTAGTACTGCAATGCAAAAGACTTGTACTCCAAGGCCCCAGCCACGCATGGCAGGGAGAATGAGTGTGCTGGATATTTTTTCATGCCTTCAGAACATTGTCTTCAAATTATGCCCTGCTACGGGTTAAGCCTTGCGTAAGGTTGCACAGGTGCAACTGATTGGCCCCATTACTGAAACTCCGAAAACCTAGTTGAGGGCAATGCACAAGAAGGAGTAGAAGCCAACTGTTTACAGTTTTTACATCCGCTGTCTTTTAGCTGTATCTGCTATTTAGTATTACCAGAAGTTACAGTATTAACCACTTATTTTAATCACTAAAGTATGCAGATGTGACTCCCAGAGAACTAGTCAGAAGATGCCAATTTTATATAGAGACTTTACAGAGCAGAACCACATTTCAAACAATGCCTTCCAACAAGAGATGCAGTACATGTTTATTCAATGTCAATTATTCAGGTAGAATAACAAAATGCTGTTTTATTGGCAACTATACATTCATGCATATTAGGCCAATGGCAATTTTCCTAAGGTTTTCCCTGTCTCAGGATCCATGATTGGAAATATTTAAAACACCAAAAGGCAAACATTCAGTGTTAGGGACAGTAATGTGAAAAATGAAAGTGGCTCTAGCTGGATTGTACATTAAATAAAAGGCAGAGAATGAGAGCTGAGTGAATTTTTATATGTTACATTACTACAAACCAGTCAAAGATTCTGACCCCTGGCATCAGAGAAATGATGCAGTCATCTTCCCAGTTTTGATACTTTCAATAAAATCATTCCCAAGAGGACTGGAAAAAATCTCTCTCTCTTTCTCTCTGTCTCTCTCTCAATAAAATGAGAAGCCATCTGTATTATGAGAAAGCATACTAATAATTTGATAGTGTTCTGAAGTAGCTTTTATAAAGCTTTTGCTTGGGATTTAATATTGCCCAGCAAGTCCATCAGATTTCCATGGCTTTGTTGGAAAAAGAAAAGTACAGCACTGATTTGAGCTCCTGCCTGCTGCAGGTCAACAACTCACATATCAACAGAGATAACTTTGAAGATAATGTGTTCAAATCTTCTAAAGCCAACCTGCCCCACAATGAAGAGGCACCAGAACAGCTTCTAATTTTAATAACATAGCAGGGCTGGGTCCCATCTGTGCCCAAGTAATAATCTGCTAATATTAAATGTATTTCTTACAGTGAAACAACTACCAAACAACTCTGATCTTTGGCCACGGTTTGCAGAAGGACTTCTGAGTTGTTGGAGATCTTTGCAGAACTGAACATGATTCCACTGATCTCTTTCTGAAACAATATTTGAATGTAGCATAGGATTCCCTATTCCCCCCCTCCACCTTTTTTTATAAAAAAGCCAAAACAGTTGAACAGCAGTCTGCAGTAATGAATACATGCATGCAGTCAAAATAATTAACGTCAGCTTACAAGGTCTTATGGAAAAATATCATCAGAGGGAATCCACATATGGCTCCTCTTCTACACCTTGTGGAAGGAAAATACTACAGAAAATCTCAGGTTGAGAGATGGGAGGGATAAAAAAAAGTATCAAGTCAAAAATACTGTTTAATGCACTTATTAACTCATAAAATAAATTTAGGTATATGGGACCATGGCAGACACCAGGTCAGAGGAAGGCCGGTCTTGTAATTAAGGCACTGGGCTGGGACACATGAAGACTGGCATTCTAGTCCTTGTAATTGTGCCACTCTAGAGGCTTTTCAAGTGTTCAGCACCCACAATTAGGGTCAGATTTGCAGATCGCCTTCAGCACATAAATCAAAGGGGCTCGCTTTTAAAAAAGCATTCTGCTCCCTTTGGGACTTTTATGTCCAGATTTTCAGAGGAGCTCATTACCTGGAATACTGAGCTTTTCTGAATATCTAACCCCAACTGCTGGTGCTGAGCACTTTTGATTGTAACTTCCGTTGGTCTCAGTGTCCCATCTGTAAAATGGGAATAATAATACTTCTTTACCTGACCGGGGTTGTGGGGGTGTGATGAGGATAAATACTTGGGAAGTAGTCAGACACCGCAGAGCAGGGGGCCAGATAAATATATGATTTTGTGCTAGCAATTCTCTTTATCTGCTCTAGGAGTTACATTATCCTTCAGTAAGTACTCTAACACTCCTAACAACATCAGGTTTTAAAGTAGCGATTCTCTCTGCTTTTATAACTCTTCCTTTTCCAAAATGGAAGAGCTGTATTGCTTGCTGAGTCTGCATTATCCCCAGAGATCGAGCTGGATTTTGTTCCTTTGTCCCAACATGCCTGGAGTCCTGTCCTGCTCAGTGCGGCACAGCAGTGAGTGAGGGGACAAACACAGGAATGGGTTTTAAGCAGCAGGCCACAACTTTATTAAACTTAACACAGGGGAGGGGCGCTACCCACCCTGTCATCCAGACTCTCACCTATCATGCATTTTAAGTAGTTCCACTGTGGAATCACAGGACTCCTACTATATAACCCATAACTTGGAGTATATTCTCCTCAGCCTACCCCTCAGTTCAATTTTGAGTCCTACCAACCACCCGCTTTCCCCGAGGGGGACAGAGGGTACTAAAAGGGGACCCTTGGCCCATGAAGGCCACAAGGTCTTTCCATATCATGTTAGCACAAGGTCCATCAGTAAAGCCCCAGGCACTGGAAACCAGCCACATGTTGTGACAAACTAACATCCTTACCAAGTACTATAATTAATTCTTAAATCCTATTCCTATTTAACTACATCTCCCAGATACTGTGAAAAAGGTGACAAACTCCCCAGGTCTCTATCAATTTGGAAAGAAAAAAAATTATTTCCTGATGCCTAAATGGGATTGGTCAGACCTGCCACATCTGCAAAATACAGCTCAGAGGTTACCATTATGGTGTGGGGAGCATGGGGCTGCTGGAACCGAGCAAAAAGAGACTCCATGTGCCATCCAGGCTAGGGTTTAAATTAACGAAAGGGAAGGGCGAGGGACCAATCACCTCTCGCCAATGAGTGGCTAGAGACTCTGAAGGGGAGCGCCCCCCCGCCTCTCATGAGCCTTCAGTGCATTCTCCTCCTCTGTTCAACTGGGGCTGTCTCAGTGCCTCCAGCCCCACCAAGCTCCCCATCCATTGAGGCTGGTGGGTGACATTTTTTCAAGTAGACAGTTGATGGGTCTGGTGCATACACAGTAACATTGCTGAGTTAAGCTAGTCAGACATCTTAAATGTGATTCCAAACATCTGTAGCTGGATTTATAGTGATCTAAAAGCAACGGAGAAAAGGACAACACTTATTCAGTGACAAAAAAAGAAATACATAAGATTTCCCATGTTGCTCTTGCTGTCTGTGCCACCACATATGTAATAACGACCCAATGTACTGTAATTCACAGTGACACTGTCAGACAGCAAACACAGTCAGAAACCATGCCAGGCAGAGAAGAGAGCTTTCTGTTGCTCTTTTATTTTCAAGTACAGTCTTGCATTTGCCTTATTTACAACTATTCAGTTGGTGCACTGGAGTGGGGGGGATTTACAGACATGGATAGCCTACTCACCCTCTTGTTTGTTTAGCCATAAACATTCAGAGAACCTTTTAAAAAGCCCTTCTTTTCAAGTCACATGAAGGTGAGAAGCCTGTTTGTGAGTTCTAAGGGATCCCTAGTAACGCACTGCTTTACGTCTGACGAGGCACCGTGCGTGAGTGTCTGGCTGACCACTCCCAATTTTGGCTTGACTGTTATGCTATTCTCATCCAGGCAACAAAAATAGATCCTGACTTGGATGGATGAGGAGAAGGAGGTAGAAGACTTCTACTGAACGGACTGAAGCTATCATTAACAAGGTTTGCTCTGCTGTACCAGGAAAGCTTGATGTTCCATCGTGTGAGGTCCTGGCAAGAAGGAGCATAGATAAACAACACTATTTTCCTCTCTCATTTGAAAGAAGAAGCTGATTTACCATGTCAGGTGAGAACAATAAGTACATGTGCTGTGAGGACACTGGGTTTTACACCACACTGTTGCCCTGTAAAAGTTATATATTTCTGAAGAAAGGTTTAAGAAAGCGAATAGGATCCTTCTCCATACTGTCTCGATGCTATCTGAAGAAGATGTAGCATGTTTTACTTCAGAAGCGTACTTCTGCATTTGTACTGGGGTACGAAGTTTCATCAGGTTTTGGGAGAAGATCCAAAAGCTTTCAAGGTAACTCAAGAATGTCATGTGTGGGTAAAATGACACCTCTAACTTTAGATTTCAAGCCCAATTCTCAGAGTTTGTGCCTGCACTTTCATATATACTTTTCAAATACTTTGACTTAGAAGAAGTACAGAATAAAATACTTTGTGAGGAAAAAAGTGTTTGTTTGTTTCCATTGTTTGTTAATCTCCTTTTCCCCCAAGTGGTAAATGAATTGCTTTCAAATGCACACACCAGTCTGCCCACCAAAACACATTGCACATCAGTGGGCATTGTGGGAAACTATCTGCTTTCTTCGTATAGGCACACACATAGTGAGATCCAAGTTCATAGAGCAGTACAGTTCTGGAGAACTGGCTGTGAGCTGTCCCGCTTTATGAGCGGTAGTTTGGTTCCAGTGGATTGGATCAGTGGACTAGGAGCTGGGGATGTGGGTCCAAATTCTTCATTGGCATAAATTTGCATAGCTTTAGAGATTTCAGTGGAGCTGGGTCAATTTACACCTGCAGAGAATTTAGCCCGTGGCTTCTAGTCCTAGCTCTGCCTCTGACCTACTGTGTGACTTTCAGTAAGTCACTTCACCTTTTTGTGTCTGCTACCCCAAATACCCCCATGTAACAGGGTGCTGGCTTAAGAGGCACTGAACCAGCCCATTAGCTCAGAACCTGCTAGCATAGCTCCCATCAAGGGGAACTGGCTGGAGCTGGCAGGGTGTGGCTCATTAAAGGAGCCTGAGAGCAATCACCAGTGAGCCTGCCGGGAGGAAGGCCTATAAAGCTAGCAGGAAGAAAGTAGGAGGGGGGAACAGGAAAGTGAGGAGTGAGGGCCTGTTGCTCCCAGCTGCTGTAAGAGCAAGCTGTTCCCTAAGGGGCTACCTGACTGGTATTGAACAGTATATAGCTGTATAGACGTGGTGGTGGGAATATACTGGGAAATAAAAGGGCACTGGTGTGTGAAAGAGTGGTCTCCAGCGAATTTGTACGGCGAGCAACAAAGCGCTCATCTACACCCCATCTATAGAACTGTAGTTGCCAATAAAAAGTTAGCATTTGACAGCACCACACAGTGATATCTGAAATGACCTGTATTTAGAACAAGAAATAACCGTAACTGTGCACTGGTTAGCATGCACTACCCTTTCAGTGATTGCCCTGTAGCTGCTTTCCTTTATCCTTCTCTCTCTCTTCTCTAGTCTTGGGGAGGTGGCCACCCAGCTACCACTTTGGGACTCTCCTTTCTCTCGCCCCCTGCCCCCTAGGGGATGGGTCATCAGGATCTTCCCCTCCCTATTCAAGCCAAGGCAGTGGGGCTGAGCTGGGATCTCTTTCAATCCCTTTTCATTAGTTTTAGGTCTATCCTGCACTCCCACATCCTATTCTAAAGCAGGAGATCCTCCACAACTTTCTTGGGGGGAAGGATAGTTCAGTGGTTTGAGCATTGGCTTGCTAAACCCAAGGTTGTGAGTTCAATCCTTGAGGGGGCCACTTAGGGATCTGGGCCAAAAATTGGCCCTGCTAGTGAAGGCAGGGGGCTGGACTCAATGACCTTTCCAGCTCTAGGAGATTGGTATATCTCCAATTATTATTTTTTGGGGGTTGGACTAGATGACCTCCTGAGGTCCCTTCCAACCCTGAGATTCTATGATTCATGTCTCCTCCCCATTGGGACTGTGTGTGTGGTTGTGTGTATGTGTGGAGTGGGAAGTGAAAGAGGAACAAACTTCTCCTCCCATAAGGTTCAAGGATTGCCCAGCAGCTCACAGATCACCAAGCGGAGCTCGAGCGGCACAAATTAGCTCCTCATTCTAGAACCCCATCATCTCCAGACCTGAATATGAAACTATCACTTATCACTGACTTTCACAGTATTCAGGAAAGGGAATAATTTCCCTCTCCCTGGTTATCATTTTGAAAACTGCACTGCAGAGTGGGTGCACAGTAACACCCACACTGCACTCAATTCTACATGCTGGGTGGCTAGTATCAAGTGCCCACGATTCAATCCCTTAGAATTATGTAGTGCTAAAGCATTTGTTTCCCTCAGTGAGGCCATAGATGAGCTCTGAATCAGTTTTTGCCTATAGATAGGCCTTCCACAAAACAATGGATCCAGAACCCCTTAACTTTGGGGCTTGGGTTGAGAACTGTAATCTTCATTAGAATCAGAATTTCACTGCTACCCCATTAGTTCTTCATAATGGGTCAAACAACAACCTTAGGTCTGGACATACTCAGGTCTGGAGTTTTTTTGAAGTCTAGGTCTGAACTTTGCACATATTTTGGAGTTATTTATGCTCAGAGATCAAAAATTCCCCAGGCTACAACAATTTGACTTTGCAAAGGTTAGCATTAACAGCCACCAGTTTTATAATAATCTCAACACAGGTTTAATGGGCAGTTAACCCCAATTGATAGAGGAGAGGTGAGGGAATACAGATAAAAAAAGGGATAGCTGAGGATTAGGGGAATTAAAGAGGTATAAAATACAATAAACATGAAAAGAAAAGAAAAGAAAAAAAGGGCAGAAATTCACTTTGGAACTGAGACCAGGCATGGAAAGTCTCAGACCTAGGGGAAAATATTTCAAGGGTTATGAATAACAGAAAACAGGGGGTAATGGCCACAGTTGGATTGCAGCCATAACTACAGGTGCTCATGTGTTAATGTAACCTCATTTTGGTTCAGTACGTGCTACAGTATTTCTTTGTCCTGGAATTTCTTCTTCTTTTTTTTCCAGAATAAGCAAAGGAAGATGTTTGTTTGTTTGCTTTTACTTTCTTGTTCAATGGTGCAATTTTGCTTTTCAGGAACTATGATTTTTTTTTCCTGATCTTCCCTCCCACATCTGATCATTGTTTGAACATGAATGAATTCCCAGTCCCAAAAGCCCATATGTGATTTCTGTGGAGTGATCCCAAATTACCTAATCACAGCTCACGTGCCAGTGCACACTCACCGTTTAACATCTTTTTTCTTTGAGCTGGGCACAGAAACTGCAAGTTGGCTCAGATGTAAAAATAATAGCTGGGTTAGGCAAGACCCTTCACAGTGAGTGTGTATATATAGATATATATATAGCTGGGCACTAACAAGCAAGTTAGAAAATGATCTATTTAAAATTTCAAATCTGATTTAGATGCTGCTTTGAAGTAGAGTGAGTAGCCAGTGGATTCTGTTCTCCATCATCATTTTTCAAATAAAAAAATTTAAAAATTATGATAATTATGTGTTGTGAAATCTGGATGGGGACATGCTACATCCTTGCATATTTTCCAGTGTAATTAAAGCTTTCGGCTGATTCTTCCCGACTGCAATTGTTACTTCAGATGTGAATTAATAAATCATGTCCATCTAGTTAAGAATTAAAATCAGTCTCAAGTATTCTTGCTTAGACCTGCAAACTTAAACACAAGGAGGGATGAACCCTCCTAAGAAAACCTCAGCAACAAAAAAAAGGGCCTTGTCTTGTTTAAGGTTTTTCAGGTATCTGAAAAACATACACAGGGCGAAGTTACATGACTTACCCATATGGAAGCATTTTTCTAGCTTTATACCAAAACAATATGCAAATGGTCTACCCCTACTTTCACTCATGACTGGCTACAAATACAAAATTCAAGCTGAATAATGCTAACTGCCCAAACGCTCTGCTCTAAAGGATCCTCAAGGGCTTCTGGTCTCCTGTGGTATACACAAAGCACTTTAGCTATCACAGTGAATTAGTGTAAGGCCTAGTAATGCACCTTTAAGTATGTGAGCCCTTTTAAGGCACTTAGAGGTCAAGTCTATGGCTATATAAAGTACAACCTTTGGAACATTTATTTTCACTTGCCTGTCCAGAGGCTCAGATGGCACGCAAAGGTGGTGTTTAATTTCATCAGCGCCCTTCAGATTCCAGATTGTTAGAGTCATCCATTGGCTGTGCTAGCCAACCAAAATTTACAGTAATGTAATAAAGCAAGGTAAATATTGGCAATCAAGCAATGACTGTTGAGCATGACTGCTTGTTAGAGGAGTAGCTGTCATTGTGAAAGCTGTCATTTTGCAACAGACCGCTAAACAATATGAAGAACACAGAGCAAGTAAAGCCAGCCTATCACTGGGACCATACACACAGCCAGGCTAGTCAGACTCTTGTACAGTTCTCAGCTTCCCAGAAATCAAATCATTTGGGGGGGGGTAAATGTACTCTGTTTGGAAACAGTGAGAGGGTCAGACTGACATACATATGCAATGACAACAAAAAATTAAAACAGATGTAAACTGATGTATCAGAATAAAAGGAAAGAGCTCCTTGAGATCTGAATCTGAATGTAAAGGACACAGTAAGTTGCAGACTTAATCATGAATGCAGAGATAAGTGATAGCGCACAAACAAAACAGTATTTTTCACAGACCCATTTAATAAAGTCCTTATACAAGCACGCATAATTTTTTGCACTGACATACTGAATTCAGGAGTGGTTTTTACTAGGAATGGAAACTAAGTGTGAAATGCACATGACATCTTTGCTGCCAGATAACTAGGGCTGCCGTGTGCATGCCTGAGGACACCTGAGCTTACTGATCTCTAGGAGCCTGCTGGACAGTTCTGCAATGCTGCCAGGCCTTCCTCACTACTGGCACTGAAACACTGTCTTTTCCCATTCCATTGGGAAGTCCCTGGGTCCTGGAGAGAACACGTCTGATTTGGCACATTAAGGACACAATCAGCTCTCTACACAAAGACTTCCCTTTTAACATTGGTCCCTTATGTTGTTCATTCAGGGAGTGATTTATCCTGCCTATAGAGATTCAACAGAGGATAAGTCCTGGATGTCTGGCAAAAGAAGAAGAGAGAGCACTTTTTAACTTACTGGAGTACAAGCAAAAACAGACAAAACACACAAATGTTTACCAAAGAGGCCCGAGTAGTTTGCGCAATGGTGTGAGTCATTTGTGTGTATAGTTACCACAACTGCATGGCCAAATCACAGCATGAAGTTAGACACTGGCATTGCAATCACTTGGATTTGTATGCATAATACCAGAAATTATGTGCTCCTGCATTTTATACACAGATCTCAGGTTCCTCTCTTATTTGGCCCAAGAACAAGGACTAAACTGAAGGTGAAGAAGCGGGAGTGAAGCCTCGGCAGTTTGGAGCTTCATCTGCAGCTTCTAACATTAATTTACAAATAATGCAATAAATAAATAATGATGGGGAGGGTGGAGGTGTCCACAGACTAACTCTGT
Organism: Mauremys reevesii; assembly: GCF_016161935.1. Lineage (NCBI taxonomy): Eukaryota > Metazoa > Chordata > Testudines > Geoemydidae > Mauremys > Mauremys reevesii. Next base: position 23,120,557 of record NC_052625.1, read on the forward strand.
AAATGTGACTTTTGTGCAGAGATACTAATCAAATTGGTGCTATTTTTAGCAGTTTTAATCTGAGTACAATTCTGAGATGTTTTTCTAAATTTGTGCCAGGTGAATTTAAAGAAAACTTGCAGTTCTGTTCAGGTAGCATGCTGAAGTCCTGATCCTTGTTGGATACTTCTCCTAACTTATGCAAATCTTCCAGGACTGAAAAGCTCACTAGATAGGAAATATATCCACTCTTTGCTGATTTTGCATGGATTAGAAATACCATGAAAGCAACAATCCATTCTCTCAGTATTTCAGTGTGTCCACTAAGCCAAAACGTGTAGGGGAAGGAGAACATTTAAACCAAGTTGCGTCTCTGAAAATAGCAAAACATCCTTGGGTTTGGTTCAAGCTCTAAGTTAAGATTCCAGTTGCTTCCTGTTGGTGACATCTGAAAGCAGGTAGGTAAAAGTGACACAAAGGACTGCTCAGAGAGCCAATTTACAGTCGTGGGTAGGGTTCACACTGTATCTAACTCATCACAAGGGAGACAATGCTGCCCCTAAGGAGTCTCCAATAGTCGGTTCTTATTTGATCTGAAACCCGTTTCATTGCTTCTCTGCACAGCATTTCATATAGGATACTTCAGCACAGGTAAGGAGGTAGCAGACTGGCTTGGCACTGAGGAGCAGGAGGGAATCCAGGGAGTCATCCTCCCTTCTCTTCTGCGTCTCAGTTCTGTTCTTCCCCTCCTGCCTGAAAACAAAACACTTTCTCCAAAGTTAATGCAAAGAGGGATGTGAGGGCTCTGAGTACCCTCACAGAGTTAAGCAGCTATTCAGTTTGCTGTCAAGGACAAGAAATATATTCATGACTCCATTCACCAATTTTACAACAGCAAGAGTTTATTTCATGTCAAGAGGGTCTGAAAAAAGCGTTGGGGGAAAGGGAAAAGAAACATATTTAAGTGAATCTGTTCATGTCAGGAGAGGAAAAAGGTTGTGCTCTCACCTGTATCATTCAAAATAATGCCCAGTGGAAACTGAAAAGTGTTGTAACACCATCGTTAATAATACCAATCAAATTCAGCCTCTCTGTTTAGTGCAGATGTCACCAGCCCCATAGGGGCGACAGTGCTGCAAGTGCACAGACGCTACGCTACTAAAGGAAGGAGCCTGATTCCTCCACTGACTTACTGAAGTTGCAAAGACAGACACCACATCACCTGCCAGCTACGCTGGTCCCTCCCCGTCATCAGCAAAACACAGATTTCTCTTTTCAAATGTGGCTTCCCTATACAATCAGCCAAGAATTGCCTCCAACCAGAGGCTGCGTCCATTTCTGCATTACAATGAAATTTGTTTACGGCAGGCATGTCGATGACAGTCAAACGTGGAGTGGAATTCAAGTTATGAGGCTACACTGCCATCCTCCTGTTTCAGTGTCCAGGGGTCAGCATGTGAACAGACTCCAGTAAATTGCTATACGTTCAAGGCACATGTCTTAAACCATACAGTATCAAAACCCAGCAGAGAAGAAATGATACACTGAGGAGAACAAGGCTACTTTTTGGAGCTGATAAAAGGTGTCAGAATAGACTAGTATCAACATGTCCCTAATGCAGGGCGAGGCTAGCAGTTGTCCATGGTGTAGCTCACAGCTGATAGTTGTGAGATTGTCTGGCTCAAGCAGGAATGAACATTTCTGTTTAGTCCAGGCATGTCTTGCAGCTAAACACAACTCACTAAGCTGCTGTCCTTTCCGGCCGACCTGTTTAATAAACTGACCATAAGAGATCTTGTTGCAGAACAAAAATAGCCCCAGATCCTTCTCTATTTTTTCTTATCCCCATCCAAGCTACATGCAAGATTTCTCCCTAATATAGACTCCTAGTAACTTGCTGTAGTCTGTCATCTCTGATAAAATGCATACAAGACACATTGTTGATCTTTCCTATTCAGAGTTCAAAACCCTGCTAACACAACACTGTCCAGAGCAATTTCTAAATCCCTATGAGTTAAAATGTAATACTAAAACATAGCCAACTGAACTAAAGATGGCTACAAAAGAGCCTGAAGAACAGATTCAGGCCCCCCAAATTCAAAGACAACATAAAGCTGTGTCTCCAGAGAAGAGTGACAGGTGTCTTATTGCTTGAGTACCCAAATATCATGTAGCACTGGCATTGTCTTGAATCTCCTCACCCAGCCATAAATCATGGGCCACAAAAATAGCCAAAAAACTTAGAGTGAGCTGCAGCAACCAACAGACAAATCTGAAATCGCCAGCCAGAGAGGCGCGGTGAATGATGGTGATTAAGTCAGGGATGGGTGATTTGATGTAGCTGAATGTGGATTGGTGTCAGTTAGTGCAAACTGATGTAATTTACATCCTCACCAAATCAAAAAGTTGGGTTGTAGCAGGAAAAACATCCAACAGGAGGGTGTAAGAAGGACATCACCTTACTAGGCACCATATGCTTTATTTTATACTCTCCTTTTGATCTCCTTCCACCTTTCCTTCAGCCAAGTGTGTGTAAGTCATGTCCCCAGCCTGATCTGATTTTCTAACATGTAACTCGCACTATTAGGTACATCACCGACATGTTTGGCCCTCAAAGTTGGGGCTGATTCTGGCAGCAGATATCTAGAGCACAGCAGAGACATGACTTCAAGGTTTACATAACTAAAATAATCTAGAAAGAGATTCTGCAGCCCCCTAAAGAACTGGGACACGTGGATGAACATAAATTAACCACTGCTCAACTTCTGCTTCAAAATATGAAAGAATGCTGTGGGCAAGAGCAAACTAACTAATGACCATGTTCCTGCATTGTTCCATAGGGTTTGGGTGTTTGTAATTCATCTAAACTAAAATATGCTTAGCTTTATCATAATCACTCAAATGCTACCAGTTTCATATCTGCATGCAGTGCACAGAATGATTGCAAAGTATCTTAAGAAGGATACAACATGCATTTGGACTATTCCTTAATGCTGGGATTTTCAAAGTAGCTTAAAGGAGTTAGGCACCCTAAAATTCTTGCTTTTTGAGAGGTAAAACATACAAGCTCCAGAGTTTAGGTTCTGCTAAAATGTGTCAGCGTTCAAATATTTAGCCAGGTTTTAACCAGAATCATCTGAAATTTTCTATGTATTGGAGCATGGAGTTGAATCTTTTAGCAAGGATCAGTGATCTGAATAAAAAAAGCTGTTGACATATTTAGTAGTCAAAGTCAATTACTATTAGCTGATATTTGTCACATTTAAGCATTCTGTTGACCCAGCCCTACATGATTCTTTTTCACCTTATCAACCAACCAGTGCTGTTTTCCCCTTCTATCTCAAAGGGCTCTCTCTCTCTCTCTTTCTCACACACACACACGTCCCTTTCCAAAGCAACACCTGTCATTGGCTATGTAGGTACTGGGGATGAGAAGCTCCTGGACAAGTATGAGGGGGGCAGCATACCAGGCCTTACCTCCCCCCAGTCCTTCCATAGGAATCAGGCCCATAGTTCCCTATGTTGGTGCCCTCGCTCCTAAGGTGCATGTGGCGGAAGAGAAGACAACAAGCATAGACCTCTAGGACTTCATCAGGGAGCAGAGGATGAAGTAGCAACAGCAGGTAGACTGGAGCTGAGAGGAGAGGGGCGCACAAGCCAATGCCTGGATTCAGATGGCATTTGGGAGTCTGAATATTAATGAGAGAGCTAGGGGAAATATGTGCAAGTAAACCTGAAGGGTTTGGTTCACTTCCAATCTCTGTAAATTAAAGAAGATGGTTCAGTGTGAGAACCCTGCAGGACTCACACAACTCTAATTTTAACCATCGCCCCCATCCACCATACAGATACTTGTCTCTATGAAATAGCACAGCACACAACTCTGAGTCAGCCTTTGCCAACAAGGAGACTGAAGACTTTTTGGGCAGGTGCACAATGGCCTCCCGCAGCCTTACACCCCTGCGGAAAGGAATAGCTGCTATTGCAGTGCTCACTCTCAGGGAATGCCATGAGTACTCCTGGCTTGCTTTCACAGCCACACTGGTTTCTCCAAACGGGAATGTGGCTGTGGCCTCAGACTCCTCCAGGATAGCCAGGAATGATGAACCCCTGTGGTGAGCTGCACACTCTGCAATGTCTTCAGAGGTTGTACAGGGACTTTGAGGGTTCCGGGAGTCCTTATTCCTGGAGCCTGGGCTCTGGGACCCTTTCCCCTCATGGGGTTTCAGACCCCAGGCTCCACTGCAAGCCCAAATGTCTACAATGCAATTTTGTAGCCCCAGTCCCCTCAGTCCAAGTCCGCTGACCTGGGCCAGCTGCAAGTCTTCTATTGCAGTGTAGACATACCCAAAGGGTTGCACTTAGTGCTGTCTAACAAGGTGAATTAAAAATAGTAATGTCCCATGTAGGGACCCTTCCCACCAAATATACTGCACCTCTGCAAGAGCCAACCATTCTTTGCAATATTTCACTTTTGTGAAGCACTCTCTTAACTGTCCAAACTGGCCCTGAGAGCTGGATGTATTAAAGAGGAATAGGTGAAGAAAATGTTTTGTTGAATTTGTGTGGATGAGTGTGGGAAAGAGGGAAGGGGTGCTGATGACACAGACAGTATTCAGTTACTATAAAAAGCATATCTTGGCCAAAACCATCATGGCCAAGATTTTTAAACCTGAGTATATAAACAGAGCATCCTGATTCACATTTAGGCACCTACATATAAATGGCTTTATTTTGAAAGGGACTGAGGATTTGTGTTTAAGTCTGGCTCCTAAACGCATGTATAGGTACAAAAATAAAAGCAGTCTGCTTTTCAAAAGGAGTAAGAGTTCTGAACTTTCCTCCCATCCATTTTAATGGGATTTGCAGGAGCTTAGAACTCCTGAAAATCAGACCACTTATATTGTTGTGCCTAAACATGATTTAAAGAGAGAAACATAGGTTTGAAAATGTTGGCACATGTGGTGTGTGAAATATGTACAGCAGTTGCACATGTTTTGAAAAATGTGTGCCATTTGTGTGCAGCATCATGTTAGCTGTGTGCACAACTGACTAGTTACAGTGGTGCCACCTATCACCAGACCCTCCCCACCCAAAAACTTTTGGCGATTCAGAGAAAATGAAACCCAGCTCTGAACCCCCGTTGGCTTCATTTTCAAAACCAAAACACCACCTCCTCAGCCCATGGTTAATAGAAGCAGGGGATGTGGACATATGAACTACCTACAATAGCTGCATAGTAAGTAATTTGATGGATATATAATTGTTTACCCAACATGAGTGGTTTTCCTGTTGCACTCCCCAATGTCCATACGGGATGTAAGGCAACGTGCTGGAACTTTGCACTTCCCAGGTTGCTGGAGACTGTAAACATCATGAGGTGGCATTTAGAACCCTGTAGGAATGGAACAGCCCTGACACTTGCATATTCTCTTCTCTTGGAGGCACAGTAAGTACGGCATAGGCAGCTTCACAGCATGGACATGAGGATTAGGCAAGTAAAGAATTAAATGGGGTGGGGAGAATGGCATTTCACAATGGATGAAAATGCCACTGCACGAAGCAATATGAGCTCCTGAGGAGATATTTGATCCCCCTGGCCAGGACAGCAGGATATGCGACGCGTAAGCTTGGATACCAGAAATTCCCTGCCACAAAATAAAGCATAAGGTGAATTAGGTTACGAAATTCTCATACACATACCTAGTTCATGTTACCATTAATTCAATCATTTGAGTTAATGGAGTTGCACAAAACACTCTCAGACAGCACTTGAGTCTAATAGATTCCTCCTTCAACACAGCCCCTCACTGTCAACATTTACCAGTCACCACTATCACTGAGTGAGCAGGCCTCAGCATTGAAGCACATTTGTTTGATTTCCATGTTTGTTTTATTCCCAGTATTTCCCTTATTTCACATTTCTTTTTTGCTGCTTTTTTATATTTTCCCTGTTCTCATGCCTTTATGTTTAATTACCTGTTCGCTTTTCTTCTTCTCCCTTTCGTATCTTACTCTCTCTCCCGGAGTAACTAGGTGCCCGTGTGATACATTCATTGTTTTACACTGAACATTGTGGACGACCTGGGGAGATGACTGGGATTTTGGCAGTGAGTGGCAAACTGTGGACGTGTCCCTCCAGTCTTCTGCAGGTTCAAAAGCCAACAGTGGAGGAAAGTGGGCTTTTTTGAGCAAACCCCAGATATGTTGTTGACACTCAGTGTTCACATTTACATTATGCTGCTCAGTGCAACACTGGTTCCTAATTTTGGAGATGCCTAGAAGCAGTGTATACTTGTGCTCTAGCCACATGTAAGAGATTACACAATACTATTTACTATTCCATAAAGTTAATTACCATAGCAGCCCCTGCATCACATGGTCCCTGCTGTATGCCACTTTGGAAAGAGAGCTTCTTCTTAAAGGAATGTTTTTTTTTTCTTAAGTAATAGCACTATCTGTTCTATTTAAAAGCAGACAGTATATTTCTAAATAAACTTGTTGCTAGCCTATAATATTCATTTTTAATATTGTTCTTGATCTTTTTGAACTGGCCAATCCCACACCCATTGTCTTATTAAAGACTTTTGTTGGTGTTGCTTTTGAAAAGGGAATATTGTGGGCCAAATTATCTGGATGAATCCTCTTATGGTTTTTATTAGCCTGCATTAGCACAAGCCAATTTCTGGGAATAATGGCAGAAGCGAGGGTAAGTTGCAGCAGGATGGTAAAATGGCAGCAAGTAATTAGCTGAAAATGGCATCATCAACATGCGGCATGTCACCAATGTACTTGAATGTCAGAAAATAAACAGGAGTTGTGAAACCTGAAATTCTTGCTTTTGTCCCTTTTCTCCTGACTTAGCTGATCATCTCTAGCATCTATTCTGAGATATCCATGCTGGTGCCTGGCTCTGTATCACTAGCACACACTCTCTCTGGCTATGAGGGCTGACGAGGCAGGAGCAGAAAAGGCTGTTTGGGATCCATTTGCTATAGCTGCCTTTTTTAATATAGTGCATTAAAACTGTTATTGTTCCTCTCTCATTTCCCCCTTGGTTTTTTTGGTTGCATATCATGACCAAAGAGGCTGGAACATCATGCACTAAGGAAATATTAATTCCTTTGCTGTTGCATCTAAAAGCTAAGATGATGAATTTCTGTGCCATGCTACATTATACGGGGATAAAGGAACAAAGGGGTGAAGGACAGTGGCTGCATGGTGTCTTAATCAGATGCAGATCAGCCTAAGAGCATCAGACCATCAAATCCCTGCTTTGCAGCAATCGTGCACCTTTAGTCAGGCTCTGAATGGGCTGAGATAGATTCGGGGCTTTATTGAAAGATCATACAGGATGACTGCAAAATCCCATTACTTGTTGATTAAGTATTGATTGCCTCGGTATTAACAAGGCAGCTAATACGAAGTGACCTCTGAGGCCACTGGTTGGGGGGGAAAAAGACAATTTACTAAAACAGGCAGGCAGATGAATAAGGGGCTAGATCTGCTCTTGGCTTTTAGCTTCGGTTAAAATGTCACACTCGATAGTGCAGATCAATGCCCACTTTATTTCCTTGCAGCCGTCTTATTACCATCATGAGGCTGCCTCCTTTGATGCTTTTTAATGACCCTCTGAACCGCGTGCTCTGCTTACCCACTGCCTTTGACTAAAAGGAAAGGAAAAGGGTTTTTTTTTCCCTTGCTGGTGATGGAGTGGCTGAGAACGTGACATTGTGCCAGTATAACTGGAGCAATGAGGTTTCTCGGGTCACCGGTGCTGTGACTCTGCTCTTTCACTTGGTTTCTAGCTTTTCTTTCGATCTTTTCTAGATTTCCAAAGTCTTGCTCCTTTTCATAACTTCAAAACTGCAGAGATATTAAGAGACCACCTACTGACAACTTCTGACCAACATTCTTATTTGTGTTTATAAGTGCAATAAGTTTAGCAGCTCTTGTTACAGTAATTCTCCTAGAAAGGACACCACTCAATTGTTCCAAGCCTGCTTTGTTTCTTGTTATCATTTTACAAATATTAGAATCACTTTTGATAATATGGAAAGGTATCAGGGATGCACCGGAGAAATGTAATTGTATTCTTCTGAATCAAAACCAGGCTGCATTAGGCAACACACACACACACACACACACACACACACACACACACACACACACACACACACCCCTTTCACTTTGGTACATATATGTCCAGGAAAAAATCCATGGTCAGAGAAAGGATGATTCAGATAAGACTTTTTTAGCTTTTCTGATCCTGTAATATATTTATGGGAAAATGTTTGGTTCCCATTTTGCAGAACAGTCTGCTGAACTCTGAATTTTAAAAAGTACAAATATTTAATGTGCAGCACAAAATGGGGATAGTTCAAGAACTGTTAGAGATCTATCTGCTTTAAAATTTTAGAATAATGAAGGATATTAGAAACAGAACTCTGGGTTAGGGAAACATCTTCTCAGTCAGCAAACTTTTTTTTCTCCTTTTAAATCTCTCCAAGCTTGTGGAGCTGGAGTGACAGTAATAGAGATATGAAGAGTGTGTGTCCGCACAGGCTGCAGATGGAGAGATAATGCAGCAAGACAAAATCAAAAGACGATTTTGGAAATATCACATTTCTGGGGATAGCCCTTGGAACAAACCAAACAAATATGAACAGAAGTTAAAATTACTACTTTGGAGATAATCGATGTGAACTGTTCTGGAAATATGACAGTTTAACGATTATGGGCCTGATTTAGAGTCCACTGAAGTCAATGAAAATTTGATTTGATTATTAGTAGTAAAATGACATAATTTATATGACCAATCTTTTCTCTCTCTCATCCCAGCCCCGCTCCTCCCTTTTCTGCAGTAAAAATAGACACAAAATAATAATAGTAACAAGCAACCTCACAGGTCTCTTCTGGGAGCATTTGGCAGGTTTGAGAGTATGCAAAGCCATCCTCATCCCTGATAGCTGAATCAGCCACAAATGCAAATCTCCGCTTCCTGTTTCATCCTCTCCCTCCCTCTCCTGCTCATTCTGCTTCTCTTAAAAATCAGAATCATGGGGGTAATCTTCACAGTGCAAGGATGTGACGGACTGACTCCGATTAGTGCCTCATTACTATTATTTATATAGTGCCATAAAAGTGCATGGTGTTTAAGAGAAAAATAAGCTACCACCCCTGCATCAAAGTGCTTAGGATCTAAGTTGGTCAATTAAACTTGATAATTTCACACACACACACGCCCTTCTTTCCCTTTTCATTTACAGCAGGGTCCAGAGCTTAGGCAGCTTCCCACTTTTCTTCAAATCAGCCAAGAATGATCCTTTCTTAAAGTGTGAGCCCAGCTTGAAGGCTGTTGGCCAAATGGAGGCATGTAGAGGCTCAGATCTGGAGTGCTGCCTAACGGGCTCGTCCACAAACATATGCATCTCTGGAATATTGCTTGCTGCAGCTCTAATTATAAATTACCCCTGTAGATACACAGGGGTTCTAGTGAATTAAGCAAAATTTTGAAGTGGCTGATAGGAAAACAAGTTTTTGCACAGCATTCCCAATAAGAAATTATACACTTGTTATGCATTACAGTCTGTGCTCAAAATGCCATTTCAGCATTCTGGGTATTAAACAAGGAATCTTATGTGGTCTTGCAGTGAAACACTGTGAAGGATTATTTAAAGTAAACTGTAGGGAAATATAAAACAAACCCAGTTAATTTATCACAACAGTGAAGATGCATAAATAAGATGTTTATGAATAACAAGGACAGCTTATCTATTATTCCAAAGAATTCTAGTTTTCACTGGCAAAATAAAGAAAAATGACACCTATTTTGTTCAGCTTGACACTCTAAAAGTTTGCAGAGTAAGGCGCATATGAGACCATAAATGCACAGTGAAATGTGCTTTTTAAAAATGTCTCTAATTACAATTAACCTAGTGCTGGTTGCAACCATCTTGCTGAAAAGAGAAGACATTTGCGACACTACAGCGGGAGACCAATGATGGAAACCAGTCTCCAGCCTCCTTTAGTAAAAGTGTAAACAGCCAAAGGAAAAGCTTCAGGGCTTGTAGCTCAGCTCTGTGAATCAGCATAGCTTCCTTGTCTTTAATGGAACTATGCCATTTCACACCAGCTGAGGTTCTGGCCAATTCTATTTAATTTGTAAAGGTCTTTAAAAGCAATATTGGACATTCTGGAAATGGATAGGCCGTCTCTTCCATACTGGGTTCCCATAATGCTAATATCACAAATGAGAGCCATCCCAGAAATTAGTGCCGGGGCGCTGGGTTACAGATATACCACCTCCCTAGCCAGAAGTCAGCACCTGGAATTTCTAAAAGCACCGAAGGAAGTTTGAGCCAATACTTAGCCTTTAATATGAGCACACTTTAAATAAAACTGTCCACAGCATAACTATGCTGTCGGGGCTTGTGTGTATAAACAGTTAGTGTGTAACAAGCTGGGGTGGAAATCTACCACACAGTAACAGTTCATAGTGCGCTTTGCTCTACCCTGCTTTGACATGGGAGTAGATCAAAGCGCACTGGGGAAATTTTAATGCATGGCAGCAGGATCCACATGGACAGTTAGTGCACAGCAGACTATTGTGTGATAGATTTACACCCCACCTTTCCACACACTAAATGTTCATATAGACGAGCCCTCACTCAAGGGCTTTTGCTCTTCCTTCACCAAGATGAGATGGGTACATCTGAGCCCACTGTTCCTGGACATCCAAATGGCCTTAGCAGCCAGAAATGCCTTCTTTCATTTTCAGCTGTTCAAGAGGCTGCCCTCTTTGTGTCAGATGTCTCTTTGTCTGTGTTGTCTATTTAGATGATAAGTTCTTCAGGGCAGGAACTGTCTCTTGTTCTGTGTATGCAGGTAGACATCACTGCATCAATTTACACTCTCTTTCACAACTGAAATGTTATTTTCATCACCATAAGGCCTAGGAACATTGCATTTTGTGGGATATTTTTAAATAAAAGCTTAGATTCTGAACCACAAGAGGGCACCCACCAAACAAAGCACCAGATAGCTAGCCTACTGTGACCCTGTCAATGTCAATTCCTGTGTGAGAGCCACCTCTTTTCACTAGCTTTACTAAGGCCTGGTCTACACTGGGGGGGTGGGTCGAACTAAGGTACGCAACTTCAGCTATGCGAATAGCGTAGCTGAAGTCGAACTACCTTAGTTCGAACTACTTACCCGTCCTCACGGCACGGGATTGACGTCCGCGGCTCCCCCGTCGATTCCGCCACTGGCGTTCGTGGTGGTGGAGTTCCGGAGTCGACGGGCGCGCGTTCGGAGTTCGATATATCGCGTCTAGATGAGACGCGATATATCGAACTCCGAGAAGTCGATTGCTACCCACCGATCCGGGCGGGTAGTATGGACGTACCCTAAGTGTAATATCTTCTGAAAGCTAGGGAAATCCACACACTCATTCATCCACACTCTCTTTGCATGCCACTAGGCAAAGGAGAGAATGTACATTTTGGACTATTATGTGTGTTTATAATTCAGTTGCATTCAAATAGCACAGTGAGGGGTGGGACATGCACTCTAAAATACGTGGATGGGACAGGGAGATTGGATACATAGGACAGAATAGGTAGATCATATTTCAGTAAAATGGCCGCCCACTAAGGAAGGCCAATTGTAATTTAAAAACGGTGACAAGTACTTCTTACCCTGTGAACTTCCATAGTGCTGGGCTGAGCAAAATGGATGCAGTTTTCCTTTAAATTTTGCCAGTAATGATACAGTATACAAAGTGACAGACTACAGAGTTTGGGTTGAATGCTAACATTGTTCTTTTTCCCCTTTAAAGGTCATGTGCAAAAAAACGCTCAGTTAAATCTATCCATTTAAAATCACCATTACGTCATGAAAAGCAGCCTCAACATGCTAAGAAGCTTCTTTTGAAAATACATGCTAGGGACCAGAGTGTGTAGATCAGCTTTATCAAGTGATACTCTGGAAGCTATGCTCCAGTGCTCTTTTACAAAACCTTTGATTTGCTTCTGATATGTATTTTCACCCTTTCAAATGCAACCAGATTTCAGTGCATATCACATTTTTAATAAGAAAGGAAACAAGCAGGTGTTGATGTGTGGTATATAACTGCAACAATTCCGATCACATTTGTCTAATGGGTATGAATATCACTTTTCAACAAGGTATATGCTGAGGAATAATGAAAAATAGGACTGAAACCTATTCTTGAATTTGGATCCTAGAGAAGGCATATTTAAGTTTCACTATCATTTGTTACAGGAGAGTGTTGAAAACTAACAGCTTGTAAGAGATTACTGAGCAGTACCACTAATGTGGTTCAAGCAGATAATGTTAATAATCTTGATATTACTTAATAACCCAAGTTTTCCCTTTGAAGACATTTATTGCAGAGAAAAAAGCACATTTGAAATACAGATGTGTATTTCAGTTCCTACGCAGCAGGTGCATGAAAGTTTGGTGTTTTTTTTTTTCATTTTTGTCTTTGAGTTCTCATCCCTCTCTTTTTGGGGATCTTAGATACAGGTGCATTGGCCCCTGTTACTCAGTTATGCAATCTTCTCCAAAAGGCAGACCTGGTTCAACTCCAATCTTGTTCAGGAGAATATCCTGTTGAGGCCCTGACTTCAATTTTCAATGATATCTGAAGGCAATCAGCACCTTTCATGATGGATCCCTTAACTGTACCAAAAATGAGTGTTAATTTCTCTGCTACTACACAAGAGCCTGATCAAATGCCTTTTGAAGCTAGTGGGGGGTCTTTTCATTGACTTCAGTGGGATCCAGAGAGGGCCCCAAATACACACTGGTGCTGGGACTGTAAGACAGCTAACACAGATTTGCTCACGGGCACTGTAGTCGACTGCATGAGCTCCAAGGTGCTGTATCATTGTATATCTAAGAGCATGATCGAACCCAAAGGATTCCAGGTAATGCTAGCTATGAAAGATTAAAAAGCAAAAACAAAAATCCCTGCTGTTTGACACAGAACATTTCAACTGCAACAGCAGTGAAATTTCTCCTGGGATAAGTTTATGAAAAATTACAATTTGTGCTAGGGTAAAATATCACTATTTTCCAACACACACACACACACACCCCTACCTTAGATGGGGCCTGCAAAAATCCAGAAAGCAAACAATAGGTAGTAGCTCATATGCCATACTGTATGGTCTGAGGCTTTTTTCTGTAGTAAAAGCAGCAGCCAGAGTGAGAAACAGCAGCCATGAGCTGAGTTTCAGAGAGTCACATCCCCACGTTCCATCTAAATTGCACCAAAACAATGTAATATCAGACTGTAAAGAAGGTGATCCTGTCTAAGTTACCACAATCACCAGATTAAAAAAAAAGCAATCTTAAAATCTTTAAAGAAAACTTTGTTTGATAGCATTCTGTCTGGCACAGCTTGCAAGCTTATCCACAGCTGCAACCGTGAAATCTATACTTCTATTATTTTGCCTTTGCCTACTTCTCTATTGTTTATCTGTGTGGTCTAATTGTTTCTGTCTGTTGAGTAACTAATTTTGCCAGATTTAAATCAGCTAGGGTGGTGGGGTCTGATTGGTTAAAGAATTGTTTCTGATGGGCTAGGATGGGTGAAATATACTGTTTTGTAGGACTTTAGTTTCATAGAATCATAGAAGATTAGGGTTCATCTAGTCCAACCCCCTGCTGAAAGCAGGACCAACAGCAACTAAATCATCCCAGCCAGGCCTTTCTCAAGTTGGGCCTTAAAAACCTCTAAGGAAGGAGATTCCACCACTTCCCTAGGTAACCCATTCCAGTGCTTCACCACTCTCTGAGTGAAATAGTGTTTCCTAATATCCAACCTAGACCTCCCTCCCTGCAACTTCAGACCATTGCCCTTTGTTCTGTCATCTGCCACCACTGAGAACAGCTGAGCTCCATCCTCTTTGGAACCCCCCTTCAGGTAGTTGAAGGCTGCTATCAAATCCCCCCTCATTCTTCTCTTCTGCAGACTAAACAAGCCCAGTCCCCTCAGCCTCTCCTCATAAGTCATGTGCTCCAGCCCCCTGATCATTTTCATTGCCCTCCACTGGACTCTCTCCAATTTGTTCACATCCTTTCTGTAGTGGGAGGCCCAAAACTGGATTCAGTACTCCAGATGTGGCCTCACCAGTGCCAAATACAGGGGAATAATCACTTCCCTTGATCTGCTGGCAATGCTTCTACTAATGCAGCCCAAGATGCCGTTAGCCTTCTTGGCAACAAGGGCACACTGCTGACTCATATCCAGCTTTTCCTTCACTGTAATCCCCAGGTCCTTTTCTGCAGAACTGCTGCTTAGCCAGTCGGTCCCCAGCCTGTTGGGGTGCATGGGATTCTTCCGTCCTAAGTGCAGGATTCTGCACTTTTCTTTGTTGAAGCTTATCAGATTTCTTTTGGCCCAATCCTCCAATTTGTCTAGGTCACTCTGGACCCTATCCCTACCCTCCGGCTTATCTACCTCTCCCCCTAGCTTAGTGTCATCCATGAACTTGCTGAGGGTGCAATCTATCCCATTGTCCAGATCATTAATAAAGATGTTGAACAAAACTGGCCCCAGGACTGACCCCTGGGGCACTCCGCTTAATACCAGCTGCCAACTAGACATTGAGCCATTGATCACTACCCATTGAGCTCGACAATCTATCCAGCTTTAGTCCACTCATCCAATCCATATTTTTTTAACTTGCTGTCAAGAATACTGTTGGACAACTATCAAAAGTTTTGCTAAAGTCAAGATATATCATGTCCACCACTTTCCCCATATCCACATATCTTATCATAGAAGGCAATCAGGTTAGTCAGGCATGACTTGCCCTTGGTGAATCCATGTTGACTGTTGTTGATCACCTTCCTCTCCTCCAAGTGCTTCAAAATGGTTTCCTTGAGGACCTGCTTCATGATTTTTAAGCTATACCTTAACCAGTTTAAAATGACTGATTAAGGTATAGCTAAGCAGGACTGAAGTTTTAACTATATAAACTGGGGTCTAAAGGAAATTCTTTGGAACCTAACTCCAGGATGCAGCCTAAGATCAGAGCTGCCAGATTTCTACACCCTGCTGACCACACTGTGCAGAAGCTGGAGCCCCGGACAATCTAATCTTGACTGGCCATCAAGAAAGTTTTGTCAGCCTTATTGGGAGTGGGGAGCATTGAATGCTTAGCATGTGTATTCTGTTTTGGTAACTGTTAATAACTAGAGGGTAAGGATATTACTGTGTAAGGCCCTTTCACTGGTAAAAAGCCTTGCAGATCCTTAGAGCTCCAAGTCCACCACGAATGGGTGTTATCCTGGAGCCCCTGGAGAGGTAAAGATGGGTTCCTTACTTCCTGAGTACCCACAAGAGAGGGTAGGGGCCTGAGAGCCCTAAATTGTGTGGGTAACAGTACTGGACTAAGAAGTAATATGAAAATATTTTTCCTTGGGAGCAGAAACTTCAAGGTTCTTTGTATTTTCAAGTAGAATGTTACTAAATTATGAAATGTATTATCATAGGACCAGGTACTGTCATTCTCATTCATGCTATGCAGTATCTTATTGTGCCAGTATCTCATTTTTTTCAGTGAGTCTTCTGAAGTATGGGTATCAAATTCTTGTTCAGAATGAAAGGCATATTTATAATTTGTGAGCTCTATCATACATAACTGAACAGTTCATAATTAAGTTACATGTTGGTGTTGTTCACATTGCTCTCTCATAATGGACCAAAATGTCAAATGACCTCACCGGCAGCTTTTCAAGAGCTCAGTACTCACACTTAGGCCTAAAATTTAAAAAGAGCCCAGTTCCCATGTAGATGCCTAAGTAAGGGCCAGATTTTCAAAAGTGCTCAGTTACCAACCTACTGACTGGTTTAAATCTGGCCATCTACACTGGTGCTCAAAGCAAAGCTAATCTCTCTTAAAAATCCTGGCCTATAAGATTCTCTGAAACAAAGACAAGCATATGTACCACTGAAGCATATTGTAAATGCCTCATTTTTACACAGATTCCTGAAAAGTAGTATACACTGGGACCATTGTACCTTTCCATTTAAAAAAGTATTTGAAAAGGCTCAGCTATTTCATTACAATTGTAAGGTTTGCTTGTAAAAAATAATCTTAAACTTCAATTGGTGATTATAAAAACTTTAAAAGAAATATATTCCACAGAAAACAATTAACAGCATCTGAGGATTCCATTGACTGTCCAGATGTCTTAATCCGGATAGTTAATTATAAATTATATTTATCACTATCACACACACACACACACACACACACACACACAAATATAGTCATCCAACAATGTAAGATAATGCCAACATGAAGGAAAAGACTTCTGTAAAGAACACTGTGAAAAGTAAAAGGATTAGCTTCAAAAGATTATCCTTGTAATCTGACAAACAGTATACACACCTTATTTTAACTCAGTTTTGGCTTGTCAATCATGCAGTTAAATTGCATAACAATTTGATGCTTTTTAACAAATGACAGCATTCTCTATGTTGGCTTATATTGTGGCAGGCACAGAAATGGATGTCTGTTTGCTGTCTAGAAATTTTTCTAATTTTACAGTTTTACTGAGTGCTATGTATAATGCATCTATTTTTGTAACACTCTCGTTTTTCCCTAGGTGTTGCTAGTCATTTCGTAGTGACAAAAAATAGTTATTTTGAATTTTTCCAGGGATATAGATGGATGTAATATGTGGTGTGCTCACTTTATTATTATGTCATGTAAAATGAGACAAAATACTGCACTTCCAAAACAGAATAAAGATAAGATGCAGGATTCCATAAAGACAATATATATTACTAATTATTGAAATACTGGAGATCAAAGGGTTTTTTTGGGAGGGGGAATGCACAAAGTTGTTTTGCATTTTGAAAACATGAATAAGTCAGTGCTCTGTAAAGACAATGTTACCATGAGATAAACAAAGGGAACTGTCAAACTTAAAAGATAGACAGCGGCACGCTGTTCTTCTGTCTATCACGTTCCTTTGAAAACAGAGGCAGATTCCACTGTACAAGCCAGTCCATGTCAATGTTTGGCCTTCCTTCTCTGCAGCATGGAAACATTTCCTATCATTCTAAAGCACTACACTAGTGCTAGCTTTTGTGGCTGGCTGTTTATGCAGTAAAATAATTGGGGGGAGTGCCCCAGTTCGAGTTCTCAGTGATACATGCAAATCTTGCTTGGTAGCTCTAGGTAAGTGTGTATTTTTCCAGATATATCCAATATAACCTGCTGAATGACATTATGAGTTCTAGTCTGACTTTTGTTCATATCCACATTGACTTTTTTTCTTGTGGTCTTCCATGAGGCAAGGATGCACTTTGTAGTGTACAGAGATAAAGAAAGCTCAATACAGGACACACCAATGTACCGTTTTTTTCTGACCAGATTGACCATATATGAAAGGACAGAGTAAGTCTTAAACACTTCCTGAATACAATACAGTGTTCATCAACAAAGAGACAATGCTTCCATGAGCTTACTGACAGAGGTACTGGATCCTTGCACGGATTAGTGTGACAGAGCTCCCTCAGTGTAGTCTGCTCATGCTGAAATATGTATCAATGGCGCTAATTCCGAGACCCTATAAATTGCATTCTACATCTTCAATTACAGGTACCATTACAACCTGTTTGGGGATGGAAAAAGGTATACTGTCTGCATTCCCATATGTCAAGGTAAAGAAAATCAGTTTTAATTCCCCAGACCCTGGCAGCATGGTTCTCTGTAACCTACTCTGATCTGGCCCCCTGACTCTGTCTCTTCCCCTCTTCATTTTAACCAACATTCAGCAGTTAAAATAATCCTCCACCTCTCTGATAATTACCCTCCCCCCAATATTATCAAATCCCTTAATCAAAGAACAGAACCCCAGAAACTACATGGAAAAGTCTCACTTTGCTGGAAATGGTGAATGACTGCCCCCTGGAGTATATTCATTGGTACACAGGGCACCCAAGCAGACAGGACGGATTCGTGGTGAGAAAGATCTGCAAAGACTTGGAGGAAGCAAGACAGGTACCTCCTTCTAGTTAAAGCCACAAGCAACAAAAGCAGGATTTAGGCATACATTGTAGATCCTGGACACACTGGCAGCTGCAATATTATACCAGCAACTGTACAATCATGGCCAATTATCATTAAAATCAGCATTTGCCCACAGTTATCACACAGTGATAGCTGAGATACTACCATTTTCGACCTATGGTAAGAATAGGAAATAGCTGTAATATCTGACAGCAAATGTTGACTTTTTAAGAATATTAACTGTACCTTGAGCCTATCTTTCAAGCTAATTGAGATCAGTCTGAATACTTGAATGCAGGAAACCTTGAAGATGAGGCTGTTTATTACAGAGTGTGTGTGCAAATGTACATTAGGTACATACATAAAGCCAGAGCTAGAGCAACTACTCACTTCAAGGCTTCTGAGTACAGTGTCTTTAAATAAATTGAGTTGCATGGAGAAAAGTTCCTCATAAAATGATATGTTATATGAAGGAGAAAGCAAGATCGATGACAGAAAAGATCCTAAATTTATTATATGTTGCAGTTGTGCTTAAAGCCATAGAGAAATTCTGCAGCATTATCCTTCCAGCTACAGGAAATCACACTTGCATCACGTAGTTCACAAATATACAAACTAAGCCCTGGACCCCTCTCTCCCTCCCTCCTTCATCAGATACAATTTGTTTTGGAGACCTCCTGATACTCATTCCATGTAGACATGAGAATGAATGAGCCTTGAAACAACTATGGTGTGAGATTGGGAAACCACCAGTGCAATACACATGGGAAGCCAATAACGTGACATTATTTTCCCACTACACATGATTAAAAATTGCGATGATTCCACTGTGACCGAAATAACATTTTATTACATTGAGGATAAAAAGAAGAGAAATCAACGCCTGTGACCAGCTGTTGGTATAGTCACCTCAAGGTCATTTCTATCATCTAGTCACAATACCTGATTGCTTAGGACAGAAAAATACCAGGGACAGTAAAATGTTCTATGTCAAGACAGCTAGGATGCAGGTCCTACAGTTAAAAGGTCTTTCCCCCTCCCCCTCTCCCCTCCACCTCCCCTCCCACACTTTCTACTGCCTTGCCATGCTCTACAGAAAAAGCAAACACTCCAAACCTAAATTCTATCCAACATTCACATTAGGGTCTGGGTATAAAAGAATTGGTGAAAATGTCAGAAATACCATCCCTTCTCTGTATGCAGTGTACACTCAAAGGCAGAGCTCGTTGTGTGGGTTGTTGTGGTAGATTCTGAAGGGGGTTAGATTTGTAGGAGAGGAGATGAATTTGTGTTTTGCTGGCTGTTTAATTTTATTTGTTTTGGGTTTTTTTCTAATTTATAGCAGGGGTGCCTAAGGCCTCTTTTACTTTGGGAGAAATCTATCTGACCTTGTTAAACTGAGAAATCTCATTTTGAAATTATTTTCATTATTTCCAGACATCTAGCCCCCTACTGGTAGCTAATGGAACAGCCCATCAAATACATTGAGAAAAGACACATAAAAAAACATATAATGCCAATCATTACAAACTAGCAATACTCACATTCCCTAAGCAACGTCATTCTGCCATCCCCGTTTCCACACTTGCAGAAGCTTGATGGGTTAGACAAAAGTTTATTGTCTTTTCTTGCTTATTTATCATACAATTTACATGTATTTACTCTTCTCTCTCCCTCTCTCATAGAGCCCTGTAATTTCATTTGCTTTCTCTCCTCTCTATATTTTTTATTTTCCCTTTCATTTGTATTCATATTTCTTCTTCTTCTCTCCCTGTTTTTTTATTTGAAAAAATATAACCCTTCTCTGGTTTCCTTTTCCTTTTAGTATCACTACAGCTATATCTCTATAATGATTCCTTGTTCCTTCTGTTTCCCTTTTCCCTCCATTGTCCCCATCTCTTGATTTTCTTCATGTTCTGTTGTCTTGCCCCCACATCCCAGTGTACTCACTTTGCTTCTCCTCCTCTTCATTCTATTTGTCTGTACATATCTGGTGCACCAATCACTGTGGCTTTTATATATATATATATATATATATATATATGTATTTTATAAATAATGCCTCTCCATAGCTATAGGTGTTTTCACAGTACTTAGAAACACCCACCAACAAACGTATCCATCAAAATAGTACCATATAACATAATGGAGTAGACTGCCCAAACAAGTTCCATTACAAATCACCACCCATTAATAACAGGATCAAAAATCCAGGAGCAGAGAACAAGAATTAAGCCTCATTGTTATTCTGACTATCTTTCTCTCTACTTTCCTCTTTGCATTTTTCATATCTTGGCCTTCTTCAAAGGCGAATAGTTACAGGGGAAAGAAAATTCCCCAGCCATCATGCCACTGCCTTTATTGAGAAAAGGACTAGGCAAACTGGTGCACCTTGTCCTCTGCTCAAAATGGGGAGACATGAGTATTGATTCTAATCCCCTGTGGAAGAGAGCTCCACGGCTAGCAGCTGTTCATCAAAAGTGCCTAGTATCCAGCTCCTGCAAGCTTTGTCCTAGGCACTGTTAGCCACACCATCTCTGTAGCTCACAGTACTCTTGGGGTGGAGAAAAGGCATCAAAGGAATCCAACTGTAGCCTATGAAGGGCCTCATTGAATGAAGAGCCAGCACAATGTGTGGAATACGAGTTTCATATGCTTTGTGTACCTGCTCTGCTCAGGAGATTGGTCACTGCAACTTGTATGTATCATCCATAGTCAGCCTTAGGTACAGAGTACATTACTAGAATACAGCCTGGAAGTAAGAAAGAATGGGTCACAACGGTCAGATCTCTATCCAAAAAGAGTGAGCACAATCCATTTAGCCATAGATTTTTTTTAAAAAAGATTTTTTTTCTGGACACTATTGGAACAAGGCCATGCCGGTCCAGAGCTGAGTCCAGCATGCATGAACTTCTCCTGAGGATAAGGGAGTGGACACCCTCCGCAGAGGGAGCAGTAATATTTTCTGCTAGATTCTCAGACTGCTCAATCTCCATCCAAATGCTAACTTCACATCTCTTTGCTGGATGGTAAGTACCACCTTGCTGGTGACAGGTAACTCTGTTTGGGGAAAAAAGATGTGGTGCCTAAACTGAGAAGGTTTGTATTGGGGCTCAACTTACATTTTGCCTGGTGTTTCATTAAACAAAAGCATTCACTGATTTTGAAGAAAAAGCAGTTTAATTTTGCAGGCTATCGCTCCTGGCTTCACTTCCTAGTGGAACAAGATGCTTTTATAGGAGGAGACCTTCCAAGCCAAGCACAACTGACATATGGCACAGCTTGATACTTGTTCTCTATATCCTGATGGCTCAGCCACTGAATTTGTCACCTTCTTTCTGCTTCTTGCATTTTCCAGGAAATGCTGTGGTGTTCACTACTTTTAAGAGTTATTCACAGCAAACCTAAGAGTCTGCAGAAGATGCTGCCAATGACATCTATGAAAGTCACAGGACCTGATTCAATAAACTGCACAGTACATCCAGTCTGGAGCCTAAGCAAAAGCATGGAAGTTCTAAGGCAGTGGTGGGCAACAATGAGGCCTGTCAGAGTAAGCTGCTGGCGGCCCGGGAGACAGTTTGTTTACATTGACCCTCCGCAGGCACGGCCGCCCGCAGCTCCCAGTGGCCACGGTTTGCCATTCCCAGCCAATGGGAGCTGCGCGAAGCTGCAGCCAGCCCATGCTGCTTCCTGCAGCTCCCATGGGTCGGGAACAGTGAACTACAGCCACTGGGAGCTGCAGGCAGCTGTGCCTGTGGACGGTCAATGTAAACAAACCATCTCACGGCCACCAGCGGATTAGCCTGACCAGCCGCGTGCAGCCCGCGGGCCACAGGATGCCCACCACTGTTAAGGGCTTCAAAGGCCTCAAACTTACTTAATTTGTAATACTGGGAGGCTGTATGAAAATGAAAGTACACCCATATGAAACACAGATAATTTTGCTTTTGAGCCCAGGCATGAGATACAAGACTAGGTGACATTCATCTGTAACTTCTCCAATGGCTGATTCTGGTCTAGCACACCTATTACTAGACTGATATTTGTGCATGAGTGTTGATTTCATAATGATTTTTTTGGTGACAGCCTGTCATGCCATGGCAGATCTTCTTGAACTGATTGGCTAAGACCGCCTCAAATGAGAGAACTGCAAAGCAAGTTACACAGGTGTCCCTCACAGACACAGGCGGTAACTCAGAAGCTAAATTTGCAAACAGAAAAACATGGGAAAAAAGACCCCAGAATAAATTATTCATTGCAAATTCTTTATTCAGACCTAGTTGACAAGCTTTACAGACCCTTAACCAACTTACCAGACTAAAACTTCCTATGTGCTAGCTAGGGTTCAACATCTCCCTTTCAAACGTCTGTGCTCTAATGCATGACAGAACATGCAACATAGGGTACATCTCAGATTCCACATGGAGAAAGAGTACAGCACAACAGAATGGAACATAGCCAGCGGAGTACCCAACACTAAGGTTCATTATTAGTGGCCCAACCCTGAAATTTGTTGAGATCCATCAAATCCCACTGAATTCAATGTGACATCTATGCTCTAAAGTGATTAGAAATGGGTATATTCAGTGGAATTTGAGGGGACCTCCCAAGATGTGCTCAGCAGCATTATGTTGTGCGCCTTTCCAAAGCACCTATCCCATTCCTTAGTATCTTATGCCCCACTTCAGGAAGATGTTTAAGCACACACTTAACTTTAATAGGGCTACTTATGTGATTAAAGTTACTTGCATATTTAAGTATCTTGCCTCAATGTTCTGATTTGCAGTACCGAGACTCAACAGTATATGAAATCAGAAGTAGGCTATAACTGTAAAATTCTTGAGCTTCAAATTTGGTTTTGTTCACTACAGAAATTGGGCCAGGCACTAATTTGGATTCAGGTTTGGCTTCCTGTTCCCTTCCACTCTCCTCCAATGTGGAAAGCTGATTGGTTCTAGGGTACTGATTCAGGTCCATCTCTAATAGAATGGTACTAGTCAGAAACATTTGAAATAGACCTATGGGCCTGTGTTCCTGTCACTAGGAATTCCTGCTTAATTCAGTGAACTGGCCTGAAAGTACTGCAGTACTGTGTATATTGCATAGTTGTGTACTTATCACATAAAAAAGAGTATCTATGGAGAGCATTTTTCCTTAGCTTTCTCTGTGACAAACAACAAACCTGAAAAGTCTTTTGCATGAACAAACCAATGAAATCCAACTTTTTATATATTTTATGTTTCCTGCCTCCATGCGATTGGAATAAACTGTAAATTAAGTGTTATAGCACTGTAGTTTGGTTAGATGTGATGATTTAGAAATGTGGTTTTAGTTTGTTATAACATAATAGCAGCTTTGCTTTGTTGTGACAGTAGCAATAAAATAAAGTTACTACAACATATAATGCCGTAAACAACCACAACTAATGTAACAAAGCAACAAATCAAACAGAACTATACACACCCAGCACTTTGTGGGCAGATATAATTATGATCTGTGCTTAATTTTTTAAAATTTGCAGGTTTCCATTTTCAAACGAGCCAGTCATAGTGGCCTGTCCTCTCCCCTGTTCTCTGAGGCAAACAGCAGATTTGGGATATTGTTATTTAGAGGAGAAACATTTTCATGCATGGTTAATAATTGTAAAGCATAGGCTACTTTTTTTAATAAGTAAAGATTTCTGGCAGCTCCAAAAGCCTTGTTACTATTATGTGTTAGTCACAGTTTATGCACATCAGAAGACTAGTGGAAGGTTGAGATAGGCGGAGGGAGTAAAGATGGAACTCTTATTTAGGTATGAAAGGATTTCCATTTGTTAACAGCTTTGCCTATAAAGTATGCAATGACATTTTCCTACTGTGCTATTTTCATGCCTCCTGAGATGCCAGGTTATAATGCAAAACATCTGAATCATTAACTTTATACAGTGATTTAATAATGCGTGTAAAATACATGGTAATGTTGCTTCTTTTAAAACATAAGAACCACATAAGAAAACAACTTCCTGCACTATGTCGCATATTCAGGATTCAGTTGTTTAATTTGAGTGGAAAGGGTTCAAGCTTCTGTCTTCATTACATCTGGAGGCAATGTCCTAGACTCCTGCAGACAGACTCTTTGGGACAAATTCAGCATCTAGTTACATCAGAAGTCAGTGAGGTTTCAGAGGTGCAACTGAAGCTAAGATCCAGCAAAGCATGAAAGCACATACTTACCTTTAAGTATGTTCTTAAGTTAAGTGCATGTTTAAGTGCTTTGGCTTGATCAGGGCCCGAGGCACAATTTGGTCCCTATAAGCTAAAGTCTCATGGTCCTCAATACAAATTCTCTTAGCCTCAGTGCTCTGAGACAAACACTCTCAGCCTCAGTGCAAATGCTTCTTGAAAAGATTTCATGACAGACAACTGCTAATATGCACCATGAGATGAGAAAACATTGCAGCACAAGCAAAAGCCAGAAAAGAGAGAGTTAATTCTGTTTATAGACTTGTTGAAGTTTTTTGGTTGGTTAAAAAGCTGACAGACTGCATTACAGCTAACATTCTCATATTGATTATACCATTTCTAAGCCTGCCCTCACTGTGACAGGAGCGGCATAATTAGTTTTTTCCTTGTTAAATATTTGTAAATCATTCATACTTTTATGGGTTACATAACCTGGCTGTTACCCTTCAAATAATCTTCTTGTAACTTGTTTAAACATGAAATATCTCCTGTAGTGTGGTGTCATTTCTGTCCTTCTGAGCAAATACAGTGTCTGAAACAACTTATTTAACAAAAAGACAGAAAACAAAACACAAACAAACAAATAAAGGAAGGGAGAAGGAGAGCCAACAGGAGTGCTACAGTTCTGTCAAGTAAGTCTGTAATGGACTTTATCCAAAAGGAACAAGAAAACATTCGCTGATGCTTAATCGCTCTGAGTGCAGTTACAACTCGGTGTCAGCTGTAGAGGGTAACAATAACAAAGTTTATAAAAGCTACTGTGGTAAAGCCTACCAACGAGGGGTTTTGAAATAGGGAACAAGCAATGGCAATGCATTTAATATGCGTCAAGTCCCTCATTCAGGAAAGCACATGCATACATCCCACTGATTTCAATGGAATTAGGTGAATACTGAAGTGCTTTCCTGAAGAGAGATGCATATACTGAATATCTGCATGGTGTAAGGGAAAGATAAAATACCAAAATGAACTGATAGATTTTTGCACAGAACCGTGGAAATGGTTCCACAGTTTTTCTAGTAAAGTACCATTGTTCTAGTAATGATAAGGCAAATGTGCAGATGCTAACACACAGCATAGAATGTATGTCATAGCAAGACAATGGTATTTTTGTGGAAAATTATGTAAAACTATAGTTTGTAATTAGTGTTCATATAACAGCTTTATTACACTAGCTAGAGTATAATCATAGTTTGTCTATCAAAAATATTTATTGTAGATATTTTCCTGGATTTTAAGAATCTGATCTCTTACGACATATTCACATCTCTCATTAGTATTAATGGAAGTTGCACTCATGATTAGCAATGGGTGAAGCTCAAAACCTTTGGAGGTTTTGTCCATTTCAGATAAACATTCACGAGTTGGATGTCTGGTACCTCCTAGTTTTGAGAGGATCAAATACCTGAAAAAGAGCATTTTTTCATGGTATTTCAATATTTCCATCCCTTTTCTGAACCAAGCTGTGCTATGGAAAGTGAAAATGTGGTGCTGAGGTTGTGGGAGGAGGGAGAGGAAGGATTATATACTAAAACATTGGTGTTATTCTATATCCTTTTTGTCTTCACATCATTTTTCCTTCTACACATTTTGAGTTCTCTCCCTCAGATCAATGTCTTACAAATTTATCATGATCAGTCTCATATAGGTCAGACCTGCAATTTTGCTAGGAACAACTATTCATACTAATGAATCCCTTAGTATCAGTTTATTCATAGCTTCACTGTATCAGATAGAGATGGTCCTGGATTAAAATACCAGATGGTAACCCCAGTAATCATTGATAGCTTTCCGAATCCAAAGCTAGGGATGGATCAGACTTTTGCAACTGGCACCTATTTTTATGACTGGCAATACCAAAATTTTGACTCTAACCTGAAATTTTAGGTTCAAAATCCACATCTGGATCTGTAACCTGCAATAGCCCTTGTCTATAAAAAGGACAGAACCAAAAGCCCAGATCTGAATACTGCCCAAAGCCTATGAATCTAAACTTAAACCGAATATATGCTAGGTTTCAGAGTAGCAGCCGTGTTAGTCTGTATCTGCAAAAAGAACAGGAGTACTTGTGGCACCTTAGAGACTAACACATTTATTTGAGCATAAGCTTTCGTGGGCTACAGTCCACTTCATCGGATGCATGTAGTGGAAAATACAGCAGAAAGATATATATACACAGAGAACATGAAACAATGGGTGTTACCATACACACTATAAGGAGAGTGATCAGTTAAGGTGAGCTATTATCAGCAGGAGAGAAAAAGAACTGTTTGTAGTGGTAATGAAAATGGCCCATTTCCAGCAATTGACAAGGAGATGTAAGGAACTGTGTGTGTGTGTGTGGGGGGGAATAAGCATGGGGAAATAGTTTTACTTTACTTTATGAGCCATTACACAAAGTAAAACTATTTCCCCATGCTTATTACTGCCCCCCCCCCCCCAGTTCCTTGTCAATTGCTGGAAATGGGCCATTTTATCACCGATCATTTGCACCATGGCCAATGGTGATCCTACTGGACACTAGTCTAATTTATTTGACAAGCCATTACTGGGTCTATTAGTTTCCAATATACAGAACGTGTAAAAGCCCCAGATTCAGCATTGGCTGGTCTGAGAGGGCAGTTATCCTTGAACAGTTCCATCAAGCTGTAGGATCTAGGAAGGATGCTTTATTCTGTGTTACATGGATCACCCTTTTTTCACCTATCATCCTATTTTGTTTTGATCAGAAAACAAAGAATCTATACATAATTAAAGAGATAATCACATTGCCAACACTATAGATCTGTGTGTGCTTTTGCTCAGATATAGTAGTATTCATATGATGTTCAGCAGATAAAGGTACTGACACAAATTTGAAGAATTAAAGTATTAATTTTCTAACTCTGCCATTTATTTTATATGAGTTATCAGAATCCATTTAATAAGTGTAATAAACATTAACTCTGGCAGTTATAACACTATTCACTAGATTAATACAGGGTAATATTTTTTAAAATGCCAGTTAGATAGGTATAAACAGTTGAACAGATATTTTTCAGACTCACTGTATCTAGACAGTCAGCCTAAGCCTTGAAAGCAAAATCATAGCCAGAAATCAATAGTTCCCCATTGATTTCATATGCATGGAAAGCATTTTGCTAGTACAATAAGAAAGTGAAGATGTGTCAGCAATGGAATTTCCATTCTTTAAAGCATGTGGTTTTTTTTTTTTAAAAAAAGGTATTTCTTCAGATTTCTGCAACACAAACAGCCCAACCAGGTGCCTATCAGGTTATCCTCCATGGGTGATTTGACAACTTTACCATTTGGTATTGAGGAAATTCTAGTATGCTGGGACTTCATTGTTTTTAAGAGTTACAATTCATTAGCACCCTAATTCTGTGGGATCAGTTTACTGTGCTGCAGTTTTTGTCCTCTCTGTTTTGAGGCTGTGAACCATAGACTACATATTTAAGTCGCATTCAGGCACTAAATGCATTTTATCAATGCTGCCTACTTATCACTCCCAAGATAAATTGGCAATGCCATACACTGGATATTAAATTCATTGGCATCAGCTCTAGCATCAAAGCAATGATATTAAAGTTACAGTTGAGAGGCACTGACCATTTGTGATGAGAAACTACCAAAAAGGATACTGAGCCACCTGAGACAAGGAAAATGCAGTCAGGTGGCCAGAAATCTTTCAAAGACATGCTGAATGACAGTCTAAAAGCATGGGGTAGCTCAAATTATTCTAGGAACAAGCTGTAAGCAACACAGCTAAAGAGCAGGGCTTAGTTCACTATGATGCCAAGATAAAGATACCGATCAAGAGACAGGAAAGACGTATGTGTATATTGTCACATTCAAACTAACTTTTTGTATATTTTGTATCCAAACAGGAGAAATCAAGCACAATGCCAATTTACTGCTAGTTCAAAAACAGAGATCAGTTTTTCTCAAAGATCTCAAATCAGTTCACTCATGGGACACTGGCTAGTTCCCAGGGGCATTTGCTGTGGGAGCTTGTTTGCTTCCAGGGTTTGGGGGAACCCACTAGAGACCACTGTGCCAAGAAAGAAGGAGGGGAAAGTAGCCAGACAGGAAAGCTGAGAATATGGCAAATACCCCCTGCCCCCCCCACACACACACTTCTAAAACTCAAAAATCTGAACTTTTCTGATGTTTGAAAAGAAATCTGATCATTTCTTCCCACATTATTTTTCACTTTTGCTCACCTCTGGACAGGTTCTGCCCAGAACCACAAACTATGCCAAAATAACTCACAACAGCAAGCAGTGCCAAAAATCTCAGAAGGATCCCTTTTCTCATGATATGTCCAGCCAAATTTTGTGAACCCAAGTAATTCAGAAGGCAAGATTCACCAGTATGCTCAGGCCACTCTGGAAATGAAAACCAGACATAAATACAGATTAGCTGGCCAGCATAACCCGGTTTACATAGAATCATAGAATATCAGGATTGGAAGGGACTTCAGGATGTTATCTAGTCCAACCCCTGCTGAAGCAGGACCAATCCCCAACTAAATCATCCCACCCAGGGCTTTGTCAACCCTGACCTTAAAAACCTCTAAGGAAGGGGATTCCACCACCTCCCTAGGTAATCCATTCCAGTGCTTCACTACCCTCCTAGTGAAAAAGTTTTTCCTAATATCCAACCTAAACCTCTCCCACTGCAACTTGAGACCATTACTCCTTGTTCTGTCTTCTACTACCACTGAGAACATCCTCTAGATCCATCCTCTTTGGAACTCCCTTTCAGGTAATTGAAAGCATCTATCAAATCCCCCCTCATTCCTCCTCTTCTGCAGAGGAGGATTAAACAAGGATTAAACAATCCCAGTTCCCTCAAGCCTCTCCTCATAAATCATATGCTCCGGCCCCCTAATCATTTTTGTGGCCCTCCACTGGACTCTTTCCAATTTTTCCACGTCCTTCTTGTAGTGTGGGGCCCAAAACTGGACACCACTCCAGATGATGCCTCACCAATGTTGAATAGAGGGGAATGATCATGTCCCTCGATCTGCTGGCAATGGCCTTACTTATACAACCCAAAATGCTGTTAGACTTCTTGGCAACAAGGGCACACTGTTGACTCATATCCAGCTTCTCATCCACTGTAACCCCTAGGTCCTTTTCTGCAGAACTGCTGCTTAGCCATTCGGTCCCTAGTCTGTACCTATGCATGGGATTCTTCCGTCCTAAGTGCAGAACTCTGCACTTGTCCTTGTTGAACCTCATCAGATTTCTTTTGGCCTAATCCTCTAATTTGTCTAGGTCCCTCTGTAACCTATCCCTACCCTCCAGCATATCTACCACTCCTCCCAGTTTAATGTCACCTGCAAACTTGCTGAGGGTGCAGTCTACGCCATCCTCCAGATCATTAATGAAGATATTGAACAAAAATGGCCCCAGGACTGACCCTTGGGGCACTCCACTTGATACCGGCTGCCAACTAGACATGGAGCCATTTATTATTACCCGTTGAGCCCAACGATCTAGCCAGCTTTCTATCCACCTTATAGTCCATTCATCCAGCCCATACGTCTTTAACTTGCCGGCAAGAATACTGTGGGAGACAGTATCAAACGCTTTGCTATAGTCAGGAATAACACATCCACTGCTTTCCCCTCATCCACAGACCCAGTTATCTCATCATAGAAGGCAATTAGGTTAGTCAGGCATGACTTGCCCTTGGTGAATCCATGCTGACTGTTCCTGATCACTTTCCTCTCCTCTAAGTGCTTCAGAATTGATTCCTTGAGGACCTGCTCCATGATTTTCACAGGGACTGAGGTGAGGCTGACTGGGCTGTAGTTCTCTGGATCCTCCTTCTTCCCTTTTTTAACGCTGGGCACAACATTAGCCTTTTTCCAGTCATCTGGGACTATCACTATGACTATCCCCGATCACTATGAGTTTTCAAAGATAACGGCCAATGGCTCTGCAATCATATCCGCCAACTCCTTTAGCACCCTCGGATGCAGTGCATCCAGCCCCATGGACTTGTGCTCCTCCAGTTTTTCTAAATAGTCCTGAACCACTTCTTTCTCCACAGAGGGCTGGTCACCTCCTCCCCATGCTGAGCAGCCCAGTGCAGTAGTCTGGGAGCTGACCTTGTTTGTGAAGACAGAGGCAAAAAAAAGCCTTGAGTACATTATCTCTTTCCGCATCCTCTGTCACTAGGTTTCCTCCCTCATTCATTAAGGGGCCCGCACTACAGGTGCTTTATATCCCAAGAATGATGCAAAGCTGCCAGAGTAGTGATGAATCTGGCTCACATAGTTCAGAGGAACTCTGGATCAGCTTGTGAATTTGAGTGTGTCTTTCTGAATACCAATTATTTGTTCAAGTTTCAGTCTCATGCAAATTTAAATATTCAATATGATAAATCCTTAGTAGGGTTAATATTGAAAATGACAACATACTGCTAACTATGTAAATATGACCAAAATAAGCATAAAGTAGTAACTTTTAGAGTTAAGTCAGATTTTTCTCATCTCTGAGAACAGTGCAGAATTCATGGCATTACACTACCAGTGACTCTTTAATGAGTGGGTAGTAAAAATACCCGCCTTTCTGAATGCCAGGGGATATCAAAAAGTTACTCACTTCTGACTCAGTAATTACCCACCAAAAATGTAGATCAAGTGGTCGTCACCCAAATTAGTACCTGCCAAAGAATGCTTTTGGCAAGGTTGTCGTCTGAGAAACAGGAAACGAGTTGCAAAATATTATTAAAACTTGAAAATAACAGCTTTAAGGTGTGAGCTACCATTCAAATAGACACAATGGAGCAGAGACAGGAAATGGAGAATGCACAGGAACCATGTAGAGAAGAGGGTTTAGGGTTGGGAATTGCCTTAAAAAAAACTCCCACATTTTCATCCTATTCTTCCACCTCCCATTGGACTCTGTGCAGTGTAAGTTATTGTGTCTGGAAGACACATCATAGCTACTATACAAATGAACTAAAATGGCTCTAAAATGTTCAGGGTCATTCATAAATGAGGACGAGAGTAAGGATGGCCCACTGATTTAGGCACTAGCCTAGGACTTAGTAGACCTGCGTTCAAGTCTCTGCTCCTCTCTAGGCTTTCTATGAAAGCCACTTAGTCTCTTTGTGCCTCAGTTCCCTGTCTGTAAAATGGGGATAACTGCACTTTCCAACCTCATAGGGTGCTGTGAGGATAAATACAATGAAGATTGTGAGGCACACAGACACTACAATATTGGGGGCCATAAAAGTACCAAAGGTAGATATTAATAATATATTTTTATCTGTTACATCATAGATGATGATAATAATTGATATTGGAAAATTGCATCGGTTGAGAAGAACAAAAGTAGGCAGGCCACTGTTTCTGGTGTTTCAGCTGCCATTTAACAACAAATACAATCCATAACGATCACTGTATACAGAACATTTTACCTCCAGGTACTTTACAATTATCCACATATAACACCTTTATTATGCAACCATTGGTGTGGAAGGTGGCAACCAAATGTCTTACAGCAAACTGAACAACAGAGTAAGGAGCAGATCTTTTTTAATGGACATCACAGTCACCCTCACAAAAAGGACCCAGGGATATATTTCTGTCTACTCTGGCTGGACAGTACCTCAGTCTTAAACCCATATCTAAGAGACTTGCACACAGTAAATTGCACAGAACTCATTTTTTCTGCTACAGAAGGATGAAGGCTGAGTCAGTCCTGCCAAGATCTGAACCTCTAGTTCCAAGGACTACTAGTGTTTCAAACCAAAGAGCTCCTTTGTACACACACACAGCACTAGTTTAATGAAATATTTTAAAATTGATTTAACTAATCCATTTCAAATTCTTCACATGGTCACTCAATATTAGTTTACAACTGGCATTGATGTAGCACAAAAGCGCTTAAGCAAAAATGGTACTTGATAACTGAACATTCCAGGTATCTACGCTAGCTTCTTTGACAGATACTCAACTTGTAGACATCATCATTTATGGGTATGCAGGACTCATCGGATCACTGTAACTATAAACTGTCTTTTCCTTTCAGTCTATCCATCCTCTTTGGATTGGCTTGCTCATACTATAGTTCTCTTTGTTGTTTGCATGTGTCTCTTATTCTATTAGACCATGGAATACAACTTTAATATACCATTGTATACTATGCTGTAAACCACTACTGACCCCTGCATAGTAAGTTAGACTTCCAGTCTTGCAATAAATCAGCACAAGAAGGAAAGCCATTTTGTAGCTCTACACATAGTCTCAGTAGCATGAATTCCAAAGTGAGTCCGAAAAATGCAAGCTAGTGAAAGGGTCTCATCTCGTTTAGTCCTCAGAATGGTGGGCATTCCTGACTGACTAGAATCTTCCTTCTAGAATCTTCTATTACAACTGGTGGGTGTTCTCAGAGCTGGGTATTATGTAGAACTTTGCACATGCAAAGTATCCCAAAGAACTTAGCCTTAATTAATTAATTCCCAGCAGTGAAGTGACTGCTTAGCCATTATTCACTCCTCTTCAACAACAAACCCTATTTTACTGATACAAGGGATGTTGATTAGGATGCTGAATTCTAGAAAATCACCACAGGATCTTTCATTTTAACCTGGGGAACCAGCAGATATGAGCAGAAGGGGCCTTGTTTAACAACTCATTTGATAAGACAGAACCCTTAACAGTGCAGCAGCCCTAAGGATGCATCTTTACACTGTGAGCGCTGGGGATCAGCCTGAAGTCTGATGTGAGACTTAGGCCTCTGACTTTTTAGCCCACATGAGTGAGTGCTCCCAGCAGAACTATACCAACACTCTGAAAATAAATTCGTGTATTCAATAAAGCTGACAGAGAACAGAGTAAAAATAAATGGTTGATTGTTTAACATGGAAAAAAGTCTAATAGTGGAGTGCTTCAAGGATCTTTATTAGGACTAGTGTTATTTAACTTACTCATTAGTGATTTGTAAAAAAAGGGGAGCTGGCAAAATTTACAGATGACATAAAATATTGAGGGTCATCAAGCCAAAAGAAGATTAAGAAAATTAGGCAGATGTGCAGCATGATGGGAGATGAAATCCACTGTTGACAAAATGCAAGATAATGCCCATTTGAAGGAATTATTTGAACTACTGGGTTGCTATCTGAATTGCTGGGTTTTAAATTAACTAACCACTCAAGAAAAAGAAGTAGGTGACACGGTGGACAGCTCAGTGATAAAGCTGTTCAACGGGCAGCAGTGGTCAAAGCAGAAAATAAAACGTTAAAATGTAGAAAGAGCGGGATATAAATTAATACTAAAAATGTTATGTCATTAAATAACTTGATGGTGCATTCTTTTTGGAATGCTGCTTCAACCTATGTTCAATTCATCTAAAAAAAAAAAAAACGAAGCCAACATAGAAGAGCATAACAAAAATGAAGGAGTGGAAGGAGGACAGACAGGTCAGTTTGGAGAACACATAGAAGAGGGGACATGAGAGTTAATGACAGGTATACAGCAGGTCAATTGCATGCTCCAAGTTACTTTGTCTCATAATACAATGACAATGAAATGCAACATTTTTAAAACTGATAGAAGAAAATTCATTTTACAATGATATATTTTACATAATGCATAATTAACCTGTGGAACAGCTTGCCACAAGATATAATTCAGGCTTAATAAGGGCTTAATATGATTCAGAAAAAACTAATTAGACATTTTTAATGATAATGAGAACATCCACAGATAATTTGGCCAAGATAAGACATTTATAAGGGATGTGAACCCTTATGCTTCAGGGCATAATCAAAGTACTAACTGATGGAGGTTGGGAAGAAATCTCCCCTTTGGGCATTCAGGG
Source organism: Mauremys reevesii (assembly GCF_016161935.1). Lineage (NCBI taxonomy): Eukaryota > Metazoa > Chordata > Testudines > Geoemydidae > Mauremys > Mauremys reevesii. The sequence goes on from NC_052625.1 coordinate 23,154,661, forward strand.
GTTTCTTGTTTGTCCCTATGTCCATCTGGTACTGGCTGCTATCAGACACAGGATATTGAACTGGATGGACCAGTCTAATCTGGTATTGCACTTCCCAAGTGAAATCCTGACCCTTTGAGTTCAATGGCAAAACTTCCATTCACTTCAACGGGGCCAGAATTTTACCCTTTCTGTTCCATAACAGTAATTCTAGTGAGGGGCGGGGGCGGGGGAGGAAGGGGAGGCAGATGGAGACTGCACGAGTTGCAATGAATAAAAGCTACTATTGGGTGCATGTCTTAAAAGAAGAAAGCATCATCTTGTTCCCTGCATGGTACTAGAAACACCCAACTTTTCTTCCCTCCATGGTTCTTATACCTCTGCTGCTCACAAGCTGACCACTTTGTTATAATGTAGATGTACCTAAAATGGTTTTAAGTTTTGCATGAAACAGGGTGGTAGAATCCTGTCATTCTTCAAAACTACATTCTCCTTTTGTTGTCTTCTGTGTTAAATAATAAAGAAAGAGAAAAGCTATTGTTGCTTAAATCCTCCTTCAGAATGAGAACCTGATCTCTTGGGTGCATTTGAGAAACCTGATCTGCAGCTTCATAGAAGTAGAAGTTCTCTGTAAAAATCACTTAGTTTAAAATATGGCCCACCCAAGCACAAGCATCTTTCTCCTCCCTCTTTCTTTATAGCCATCCAGTTAAGGGAATGTCTGTAGTACAGAAATCTGATTCGACTATTAATATGTAAACAGAATTTGACTGGCTCTTCTTTTGTGCTTATTGCCAAGATACAATCTGGCACAACAGTTTTGTTTGATAGACAGCCCTGGCTTAGGCTTGTCAACTAGCCAATGTAAAATAACATTATTACTGTATGATCTTGAATTAGACTGTAAAATATTTCAGTTGTGTGACACACATGATGAAAAGATTTTTGAGTTCTCACATGTTTACATAATTAGCACTGCATATTTGTTAAATTAAGGTATCACTATCACCTTTATTACCATATCCCTCCTCCTCCACTGTGATGTCTGTTTCTTCTGTAGCCTCAGATGTGTTAACTTTTCAAAGATATCAGAAAAAGGAGTCTGTGTCTCTGCGAGACTTCTTTTACTTCTGTGCAATTCTAATAAAAGGTATCAGAATATCAACTCTGGTCATAGCCTTTCAAAAAAAATCTGGTGAGGTCCAACTCAAGTAAGGAAAAGAAAGCACTAGAGGGAAATGGCCTCAAAGACCCGACTTCAGGTGTATTTAATCCTTCTACTACTGGTTTTAAAGTATTAAGTAGCCAAAGGCTATCCCTGGGTAGAAAGACGGTTCAGTGACATCCCTTTTGTAAATATGTAGCTGTTCAGCCTCCCCCTAAACTTCACATTGAAGTCTGCTGCTTTTTCAGATTAATTCAGTTTGAATACTGCTGACTGTCTGTCACTACAGTCATATGTCACTGGTGGCAGCTCAGAAAGCCTAACCCCTTCTCTAATGTCATTGCACACAATTCATTTTTAAATGCAGCGTAATAGTTTAGGGATACCAGTAAAACAGTGAGGGGGAAAAGCATTTTCTGTTTGAAGGGTGTGCAGTGCAGTTTATAAAACTAAATTTAGATGTGCCCCACATGTTTCCCTGTGATTAACATATACAGTGTAGGTAAGGTTTGCAGAGTTTATAATAAATTAATAATAAAGGGCTAGTTTCATACTGAATAGTACCTCATTCCTCAGGCTGTTCCATTGGTTTCAGTGAATTCCCTCAAGGAATAAGGTAGTATTTAGCATGACTATCAGAAGCAAGTCCAGAATAACCACCAGAACAGAGATAGGCTCCATCGGCCCAATTAGGAATCAGAGTGGGATTTTGAACACCCTGGAAGTTTAGAGCTGGGGGTCTGGTTCAGCCCATTATAAAGAGAGGTCAGCTGCAAGCTGTGAATACCGACGAAAGGTGTTTTGGCTGTAGGGATTTGACTCCAGCCCATCTCTACAAAGGAGTACTTGGGTTAAAATATACATTTACAAAATGTTTGACATCTGCATGTAAGCCCCCGCCCCCTCCCCCCATCCACACATTTTATGGTCCAAATTGTGCTCTGTTTATCTTTTGCAACTTCACTGATTCAATGAGGTGCCATGGGTGAAACAAACAGTAGAATTTGGCTCTTTAAACTTTAAGGTTTATGTGTAATTTAATGCAAAATATTTTTAATTACAAAACATACAGTATATGCAGTTACCTACCTAAAAGGCTTCTGAAATTAGGACTAGTGCTGCTCCAAATTTCAGTTTTCTGGCTTTCTGATTTAATTCCAGCTGCAATAATAAACATCACCCCTGTTTACAGCTCCATAAATAGTGCCTTGTATTTTCTGTGACAATGCAGCTCTGGGCTGCCTCTGTGATCGTTTATTTTATATCATCCACAAGTTGCCATTTATTTCCATTTCTTAAAACAGCTACCCCATTAAACAAATGCCTGCTTTGTTAAGTCGTGGTCAAGGATGTTTCCTTCAACTTATCACATCTAGCAATGCCATCGTCAGAAATGCTTTCAGGCTATTTGCTAAGAAAACTAACATAAGCTTCTTATCAGAAAACATTACATTTCCCCGAAAGGTGAACTGTTCTGTCAGTTATTCAGGCCATGTGAAATTCTATGACAGGTCACTGCACAGAAGTTGATGGCACACTGTGGTCGCCTCGAATGTAAGCCAGAGCCTTCAGCTACATATGACTGCAGGTAGTGACACAGAAGCAGCAAGCCTTTTCCCTCTGTCACATCTAACTGTGGGTTATATTATGGGCATAGATTGGAGGGGGATATACAGGGGGCTTAAGGATGCATCAAGAAGCATTGCAGATTTAGTGATGAGCCCTGTGTGTCAGCATCCAAGGTTCAAGTCCCAGCAGAGTCGGGCAGGAGAACAGGCTATTTTAGACTCAATGCACCATTGTGCTTTCAAACCTACTGCAAAAAATAAAGCCAGAAGAGAAGCTATGCATATTTCCAATACTCACAACACAGGCTTCATTCTGCTAAAAACAAAATCAATATTAGCAACTGCATACTAACTACTAAAAGTTTAATAGAACACACTGGAGTTCAGATATTTTAGTTATTTTCCTTAATGCAAGCAGCTAATTTCCAGTTAGAATTCCACTAGTTAAAAAGGTTGGTCATGTCAGTAAGAGGTGAGGAATAGCCCTCCTGGGATCAACACTGTACACGCTTTGTATTATACAAATTTGCATGAAGCTTATGAACCTTCAGGAAAAGCTCTCCATAATGAAGCTAAAAGCTCTGATTGGCACAACACTCTGATTTTTGTGGGGTTTCAGTCATTACGGCACTGGAATCTGCACCACTAAATCCCGATGCATTGACATACATTGTGATGTAATAACATTCTGTGTAATACACAGAACACACAGAAACAATTGATTTAAGCAGGCTTCCCTTGTGCATTTGCTGAGTCCCCACTAGTTACAAGGATTAAGACTACAGAGAGAGCATAGACATTTACAGACAAGGGGAAATCTGGAAAAAAAAAAAGAAAAAAACCCTCACCATATATTTTTCAGATAAATAATTATTTTTACTCTTTTCAGTTGAAGACATTTCTGTTCTTTACACTTTATTCTAGTTTTGCTTTCTCATCTGGTTCTCAATTCTCATCTAGATTTGCTCTCCCATATTTCCAGGATTGTGTTTTCATTGCATTTTTGACCAGTTACCCTGAGATCGTAGAGTGTAAAGTTTTGAAGCAAAGCTTTACTATCTGACGTTTGGTTCCTGCCCTCAGCAGTTTCAGTCATGTGTCTTGCTACAATGTTCTGTTTTGCTAATGGGTGTGTTTACATCATTCGTGCTTTACTCCTGTAGAGAAATGGCCCGTCTGTAGTCAAAAATAAATATTTTATGTTTTTTTTTTATAAAATTGCCAGCTGCTTTTATTTTATGTATTCAATTTTATATTAACCATAGGTGTAGGTGCTCATCCTATGCTCTGGGTTCCTATCCCCAGAAGGACTGTCCATGGATATAACCACCTAGTCCCCACTGTGCGCCCTCTTCAACAGCCTGAGAAAACAGAAAGAAAAGATGAGCTTTGCAACGTGACTGGAAAATTAACCAATCTGGGCTCTGATTGACTTAACGCAGGGAAGTGTATTCCAGAACTCCTCACAGAGAATGCCTTGCCTCAGCTGGTCCTCCTCATTTATAGGGTAGTGGGCTGAAGCTTGAGTCCCTCTTCTGATCTCAACTGTGGCAGTAGCTCTCTTAGCTTCCCCATCTATTTCAGGACAGTTATGAACACCCTGTGTTACCAATAGCAATGTCTTGTGCAAGCCAGAAATTAAAGTTACTTGCACTGCTACCTGATTGAAAAAATAAGTCTGATATTTCTCTTCACGAATAGGAAATAACACTATGAGCAGGCAAGTCCCTCCCCAGTGGACATTCTTTAAATGTTCTTCAAATACTATCTCCTTTTTGGAAATGTGAGTAATACTTCCTGCCTATGCATGATCACAGTCCAGATGCAAAAAAACCCACCTCTGTTCTAAAAAGAAATGACACCAGACATGATCAGGAAACAAAGAAACCAAACTGATGCAATAATAGACAAATCTTCAGCAGATTTTACATACAATGATTAAAAGTCCTTCCCCTTTGCTATATATTTGACAATGCATATGAAACCTCAAGTCTGAGATGTATCTCCTTTGCTCTCAGTATTGCTGCCTGTACCATGAGTAAGTAAATGATTAAGAACATTTTAGATTTGGTATTGTCAGATATTCTACCTGTCTCTTTTTGTTTCAGTCATGCTTGCTATTCTTACCAGTTTAGACATTTTCTATGTCTTCAACCTTTTCTCATCTCCACGGAGGCAACACAAGACATTTCAGAATCCCCCCAAAAGTCACTTCAGGTCTGCTGTATCTGATCTATATGGGTTTATAGAACATTTTACCTTTAATCGAGACATTCCTCTCTTGCTTCCATGCTGGTTACAGCTACATTGTTACTCACCACACTAAGGCTTGGTTATGCTTGTCTGCATGTACAGGACAGCACCAATGAGTAGGATTTCAAAGTGAAATCTGTTAAAAGTGGAAATCTCCAAATTAGCTCATGAATGTTACCATATGCAGAACTCAGTAAATATATCACTGATAAATCACACATCTTTTTACAACATGTCTATAAAACCATGATTATAATAAATGTCTGCTTAATTAATACATTAGGACAGAAAGCCATTTATTCTCCTCTTATTTGCTATCATTCTCCCTGTTCTGATTTAATAATGCAAAAAGGTTTTTCAGATGCCAAATGGTGGAAATAATAAAAATACATTCATCACTGATATTGAAGGCAGACATGCCTGGCAGTGCTTCTGGCATAGCAAATGCAGCCAAATTTCTTAACTGAAAGGCAAGTGATGTTTTACCTAAACATGTTAAAAATCAGATCTGCAACAATACAAAAAAAACAAAACAAAACAAAAAAACAAAACAACCCCCCCCCACAACCAATCCTGTAAGATGCATTGGGAACACAGCAATAGAGGTGTCCAGAGTAACCATTATTACAATATGGGGTGGGTGGAAGGAAGGGGGAGAAGCTTTCAAGACAAGTTAAATTCATGAGGGCTACAGAGCCTCAAATTGAAATTATCTCACTCTGTGCTGATAAATAAAGTAGCTCTGGTACCTAAATCATGACACTAACTATACGTTTCGATTTTTTTAAGTAGTGATTAGGTGGATACTCAGGGGAACCCACTAGCCTTCACAGAGATAACAGACTCAACTTAATATCAACTTAAAAAGAGACTTGAATTCTAACCAATCTCATGTAATGAATTGCAATTCTATAGCTTTCAGAGGGGAAAAAAAGATAAAAAAGCGATGTGGCTCCATTCTCTAACTTGCTGTCAGGAAATATAATTTGTGCTCTCGGTGATTCACCTAGCTCATATGCAGCATGCAAATTTATTTCCCTAATAATCAGACCTGGAGATTGCCCAAGAGGATTAATAGCATCATTCCTTATGACCGCCAGGATATTATGCACCTCTGACATGGAAAAATTGTGTTAGTTCTACAGAGAAAACGCAAGGATATTTGTCCTGCTAGACAATATAATAGGCTGGTGCATCATCAGATTACAATGTCATTTCAAAAACCTTGAATACAAATAATGTACAGTGGGGGAAATGTTGGTACAACCTCCCTTAATTCAGTAGCCTTGGATTCACATGTATTTTTTTGCTTGTAGGTTTTTTTTTCGTTCTTCCCCTATTATAGTTTGTGGAATATAGTACTCAAAAAAACAAAGATATTTTATATTAAAAGTATATCTTTTTGGTTGTTCTTAGGTTATTTCTTTGAGAATACCCTATACAGACACTGTAAAAAACAAAACCCACTGCTCTCAGTTTTACAAAAAGCTAAATACACAAACATCTATATTATATTGTATATGTCTATAAGAATATGGAGCACATTTATTGGCACAGTTTCTTAATGTTTCATTCACAAGTCAAAGCAATGTATTTTGCAATCACTGGTATTCTCATAGGGAGAACGTTAATTTTTAAAATCTTTTTAAATGAGTTGGTCAGGAATTTTCTAAAAAAAGAAATGTTTCCTGCTGTACTTTAGACCAAAGAACACTGCCTTCGAGACAAGACAAAATTTCATTATTATGCGCATGGGAGCTATAAGATTAGCTCCTATTGCTGCCCCTAAGGTGGAGCAGCAGGAGGAACCAATGAGATGATGCTAATGTGCATGTTAATAGTATTCTCCTAGAAGAAGTTAGGATAATTAAACATGTACCGTCTCTTTAAGACAGAACTGCACACATTTTCTTCGGATGGGTGTTTACAAGATTTCCAATTTCAGGTCACAGCCATTTCTGAGATTGCTTAAGAAAGGGATGGGAATAACTTATCTTATTCATGTATTCAAAGAACCTTATAAAATGTGCAAAACATAACAGTTTTAAGGGGCAAAACATGCATCTTATCTTGACAGACCTGCTTTATTATGGGTAGTGTTGTATACTGAACCTAATATATTGAATATTTTTAAGCTAATATACCTTGTAGGAAACTAGCCTTTAATGTGATGGATTTTATAGTATCTCATTAGGGTGTGTTTATATAACCTGATACTAAACACATTTCTGGATTCATGTTCCTTATTAAAATTGTGAGCTGTATTGATTTTTAGTTGGAACAGCAACAGAGTCATTTTTACTATTAAGAAAGGCTGTTCAGAAGTTATTTTCACAGATCACAACTGCTGTGACACAAACAGTGCACATATCTCTCATCTTTCTTTACAGCCTCAATTATATGAATTGTGATCCATTACCCCACCTGCTTCTCCATTGGTGGAGCAGTTCTGTTAGATTGTTAAGAATTCAAAGGGACATTTTTTATTCATGGTTTTGCTATTTTGCTTTTAAATATAAATTCAAGACAATCCTCAAAATAGTATTTATATTTTATCTGGTAAAGAAACCTTTTTTTTTTAAACCAAAATACCTTCGTGCCTCTGCTTTTCAAGTTTCCATAACAAACATGGCAATGTTTACACTAATATACCAAACACAAAAACTTAGCATTCCAAGTGGTATAAAAAATAACTTTCACATGCTAATGTCTCCATTTTGTAAACCAGTCTTCCAAGGTAAATCTAATGTTAGCAGTAAATAGAAATGCTCTTATATTTCTCTGAGGGATCGGGGGAAATAATGATCTCTGAGGTACATTAAATAGTTTAAATTATTGGGAGGTCCTTGTAAGAAACAAAATGTGAGAATAAAAAGAATAAAGAAACTGTTCCCTTTACTGCGAAGTTAGGGCTTTTGGAGGCAACCCAAATTTTAAATGCAAATATTTAGAGAGGAAGAATCACTTCTGAGACAAGCAAATCATAAACTTATTCTTCTTGATTTAATTAACAGTTAGACAGTACAATCTAGTTAAAAAAAAAGACACAGAAGAGTGCGTTCATTACATTTCTACATTTTTAAAATCAACCCTTAAGTCTTCAACAGGGACAAGATTTGAAATTAAATTGCAACATATTGAAACCAATAGATTTAATATAGCCACTTGTGTGCTTTCCTTTTAACTAGACTTGTTAGTTTTGCTATAATACTAGAGAAGCAGTTCAGGAATCTCAAGTAATTGCTATATCTGGCCTATGAAATTTTAGGTCTGAATTGGTTCTCAGAAAGGAGAAATTTTTTCCTTTATTTTGCCCCTGGCATGCTATTCATTATTAAACATTAAAGTTGTGTCAATTACTTACTTCCATAGTTGATTATTATCCTGGTTATTCTACCAGCTAATCAACCCGTCTCTAAAACATATCTAGCAGTGAGTCTTAATAGATATACAGAATATAATTATTTGTGCAAATTTCTTTTGTTTCCTTTTAACCACAGAAATTGGTTAATTATTTTAATCCACACAACTCCCAAATAAGAGCCTATCTTGATTTACCAATTTATTTTTAATCAATGTTAGCCTGGGTTTTTAAAGTTTACTCTTCAGCCAATGTAAGAGATTACACTGGGAGAAAGAAAAAAAAAAGATGTAAGTGTTTCATATACTTGTTTTAAAAAGGGATGAAACTAACCTCCGGGAGAAAGACTTTGTTAGTATTAACAGATTCACAGCTATTCTGTTTAAGGTGCAATTATTTTACCATTATTACACACAGGCTTTTAACAGAACAGTCATTCCCTCCATTTAAGCAGTGAGTTTTATAATTTATTACATCTCTTTGGTCATCAACTCACTATACAAACAGTTGGTCACCAGTGACCAATTACATTAAGGTTAAGCAACATAACTTTAAATTAGAAATAAGCTAATGTATCTTCATCAAGGGCCTGCTGTGTTTTCACTGCTGTTTATGAGATGATACTAAATGCGGATATGGAGCACGCTCACTGGGACCAATTCCTATCGGCCTGAAAATGGGAAAGTCTTGAGCCTACTCAGGTCCAGAGCTAATTAATGGGATAACATCTGCTTTAAGCATTCCACTGTAGTAATTTCTATCAACTTCACTGTGAAGGTGCATGGGAAACGAACAGAGAACTAAGTATCTATCTTGAACCACATTAATCTGTAGTGGATATGAAAATGTGAATTTTAATATTGCTCTCATCTTTAGGGGGTTGCAAGGGGGGGGATTTTTCTTGTAGATTATATGGATTTTTTTCTCCCCCATGGAGAATATCCTAAATTCAATCTGCACATACTGCTTGTGGTTTTGTTCATTTTTTTGTTTTGTTTTGTTTTAAAGAAAGGGACACAGCAGCAGATGAGGATGACCATGTGTCCCATCAACAATCAATTTTATACAGGAGGCTGGTGAAGTGGTTTTATTTCATTACTTTAAAAAAAGCAGTATGAATTGCCAAAGAAAAAAACACGGTACTGTAAAACTGGCTTCAAAAGTGATAAAGCCAGTTACTTCATTTTATCAGCTTGTGTATAACAAGCACTTGTCTGAAGGGTGACGCACCTATCCTGATTTTTGATTTAAATAAATACAAGTTGAATGGAATAAATAAAATACTACTACTACTAAAAATAATCCATGAGTACTTAAAAACAAATACACATATCTGAATTCAGAAGTCCCTTCAGCTGAATTTTCTCACTTATTCTGCAAATTGTTAAAAGATTTTAATTATAGTCAACAGTTCAGAGCTATATTTTGCTCCTGTGCTTTTCCAGTAGGCCAAAGAATGAGAATGCTCAGGATAAACTGGTTTATTTTTTATATTACACAGTCAAGCAAACAGGTATGTGCCACCAATGCGTGCACTTGGAGTGGTCAATAAACAAAAGAAAATGCATTGTTTTCTCTTTACATTATGATTATTGCTTAAGCTACATTTTACTGATTTAATTCTTTCAAGATAATACATTGGGGAATGAATTGCATTCAAACAAAAAATGGTCTTCAGAATAATAAAATTATATTAATAGTTGTTCACCTTTACCTAAGAGGTGATGAGATCAACTGTCAACTCTGTGGAATATTTTCTATAATTTGTTTGCTATTGTGCATATTATATTTATTTGTTTGCTGCTAGGTATTGAAATATTCAGGCTATTGGGAATTAAATGCTTATTTGACTAACAATGCTTATCTGTGAATTAATGGTATAAAACATGGCGTTTTCTAAAAGGTTGTCACTCAGTTTTATTTATGGAGATGCTACTCAGACAAGATTCAAGGTCTTTCAAAGAACATTGTTACGTCTCAAGCATAGGGGAGAAAAATATTTGCATTTTTAACAATCCTATATAATTGTATAAATTATTGAAATGAAATAGTGCCTGCTGTTGTTACACACGTAAAATTATAATTGCACAATGAAGTAGCATGGTGTATCGCACATGCAGTATCCACAATGAGTTGCTCTGAGGCAGAATTTTTGTTCTGTTTTGTTTTGTTACAAAATGCTTATTTGAGCCATTAGGATTGGGGGCCAGAAAATAAATTTGGTGTCTACTGTGCATGAGCACATAAATATGGTCAGCTTCATTACTGCAGTAATATTCTGCTTTTCTGGTAGAACTAATAGAAGCACCATACTGATAGTATTTCATGCCTTCCTTCTGTTAGCATGCCATAAGGTTGCAACAAGGGTGAACCCTCAGTTCTGTTGCTCTACCTATCCTGCTGGTGTTATTTCAACCCTTATTTTCCTTAAGAGGATCCTCTGATAGTCTTAATGTGTAGACAGGGATAATATAGTCACATTCATAGTAAAAAATAACTTCAAAATTAGAAGCTGTTAGTAATAATGTAATATGCTGGCATGATTGGCAACTGTTGATCCAACTAGTTGCTTCTTAAAATTCAGGGAGAGGAGATGGATATATAATATACTGTAAAGTGTAAAAGAACTGGACAGGAAATAAGGTGGGTTGAATTTTTTTAGTGCTTTGATCAAATTAGAACCAGGTTGATGAAAGAAAATGCCTTGGGTTCTTGGCTTGAAGTTTTGTGTGATACAAAAGGCTCTTGAAATGATCAATTTTGCACGTCAGTCAGTAAGTTCTATCTATGAAAGAGAGACAGTTTCTTTACTTGATCACTCAGACTTCTGGCCCCTGTGGGACATTAAATTGAGCAGAAATTAAATGGATGAGGGAGAGGAGACCATCACAGAAATCAGTGGAAGAGCTCTGTGTTGGGGTTCTGTGTTTCAGCTTTCTACACTGCCTTTGCATTCCAGTATCTTGACTCAGAGATGATAGGGCTGGAAAGGAACAGGGTGATTGCTTGATGAATCCCCCTACAGTAAATGCAGGATTATCATCTACACTGGTCTCTTCAGAGTTTGATCTAATCAACCACTGAATATTTAGCACCAGCTTTCATCCCCTTGGCTCATTCTGTCCCACCTTCCAAAGCAGATATTACAGAATAGCAGCTGGCTATTATTATTTACACAGTGTCATAGTTGTGCAACCTGAACAGTACTAGGACTGCTCACTTCTGCTCCCCCTTAAGGAGAACACTCTAAAAAAGGGATATAGAGGGGCAATGAGGGTGTGCAACCATGGTCCTATCCTTGCTTTGCTTTTTTGCATGCAAAAAAAGTGGCTCCAGAGCGATTGTGTCAGCCTGAAACACAGTCCCTCATGGGGCGAGGTGACTTTGTGGATTTTAAGTCATTGCCATGAGTTGAGGGCAGTACAATCTAGCTCTTAATTTTTCAGGGCTGTGCAAAACCATGTTGAAAGTCTGCCGCACCCTAGTAAGCCTTATTTCAAAAGGCAGGAACCATGGAAGGTTTGTTGTGAAGTCCCTGATTCAGTCCAGTGCACAGCAACATCTCTGCTACTCGGATGTAGGGTTGAGATAAAAGAGCTCTGAGCACATTAATCTTATTTATATATCTAATCATTTAGATGCCAAATGTGAGTGTCACAAGGTTCCTGTGCCTGATTGTATCAGAGAATAGGTAGACAACTAAAGGAGGCCTAAGTGTTAAAATAACTCTTTCCTTTACCTATAGCACAGTACCTGCATGGGAACCCTTTTGCTTTGGCATGATTTTCTTCCACAAGTAACACCTCCAGAAAGCACTGTTTCCAGAAATGATATTCTAGGATTGGGAATACTGACAGATTGGTGCAGCAACCTTCACCCAGGTCTCCTGATTCAGCATTGCATGGAATTACATCAAAATGCAGTGGTGTTTTTTGTTTGGTTTTGTTGGTGGTGGTGGTTTCTTAGATGCAGAGTATTTGAATAGCTGCCCATTTCTACACTTCTTTTGAAGTTGATTGGTGTTCCCCAGTAACAGAAACACTGCACAGCATCGAAAATGACAGGACATCAGAGTATAGCTTCACTAAAAAAAGAGGCATGTGGTGTTATATGAATGACATTTTTTGAGTTCCAAGTTTGGAGTTACAGAAATATCTGCATGATTCATATGCACGGTAAGATAGTCACACACATTCCAGTGTTAGGCATTCACTAGTGCACATGCTAATAAGGTGTAATTTGGCAATATGATAGAGGTCCCTCTTTTCAGTTCTATTATCTGTGAAAGATACAGTCCCTTCCGCCAACTTGGTTGCACATCAGGAGCATTTTGCTCTGCAGCCAAGAAAACAAAGATCTGGCAACAGAGATGAATGTTAACGTGCTGGGCCAGCAGAGCTCGGAGTATGTGAAGGAGATGGTGCCGCTTAGGGAGAATGCACCATGTGCAGCACACCCTGTTGTCTGACTGAAGATACATTTATATTAGCTGCTAAAATAGCCATCAGCTTGGAGGGAGTAAAAGATCCAAATAGCCTTGGCCTACAGAATGAAAAGGAAAAAAACTTTCCACTGAGGTACATGTTGGAGACATGGAGTGCTTTGAGTTACACAAAATATAGCTGTGGCATTCATGCCCTGGTGCTGAGGCTCCACACTGTTCTGTTAATGCTACATCTCTGAGAAGGGAGTGCTGTACACAGCACCAGTGAGTTAGCCCCAAAAGGGCTTATGTTCTTCAGCAGAGATTTCTTTCCCCCATCCAAACAGAGGTTCTGTAGCATTCTCCAGTGGGGTACCCTTTATTTATGCCATATAATAGAAACAAGTTTTCCAGGATTAACTCTCAGCTGTGACACTTCAAACATGGGCTTTTAACAGCTCTGACCTGGGTTCTGGCTCTTATTGCAGTCCCTCGGGGACATTTGGGGGGGATCTCATCAAAAATATGAGAAAGGGAATAAAATGATGATGAAACATTTATTTAAAGTATTTTCCATAACATTTGCTCTTTCTTTCTTTCTTTCTTTCAGTTAGATCACACTTAATGTGATTCCATGACACCAGTGCTGTGGATGAAATTGAAAACTGTATTCTTCTAAATGTGTTCCTAACATTCCATTTTTTACAAAGCTGCCAGGGGCTATTCTGCATTCTCACAACTGCTACAAATGTAACATATTGTTTTGCAATAAAAATTAGCTATAAAAGTGTGAAAAATACCAGAGAGCCAAATGTGAGAAACAAGATATGGGGGTATGGCTTTAGCACCCTTTTAGTGGACATTTTATTTATTTTTCAAATGGCGCAGACACATTTATAGCTACTGTATTTCAATTATCTCTAATTTCACACATTTTATGCAAATTCCAAACATTTCAATTGCAAATGAGAAGGGAACTTATTTTTAAAAGTGGAGCAACCCAACATTTCAGATTGTTCTTGATTTTAATTCCAAATTTGTCTACAGCGCTGATAAAAACTTTTAAACCTGCATTTATACACTGTGCCTTAAAATTCGGTGCAATTAAAAAACAAAATGAAAACAAACCAACTACATGGCAATTAGTTTCAATTCCAAAACCTTTTCTTCACCTTTTACAAGCCACTTCAGACTTCCTAAGTAGGAAAGGTTATGAAGTTGCAGTGATATTATTAATGGAAGACACATTGTTTCAATAAGAGTTAGTGATTTAATAGTATCCTCCATGACTAATGAAAATGAATCCATTATCCTGTACCTCTCTCTCTCTCTCTCTCTAACTTCAATATTCTAGGACATGGCGTATTAGCTCAATCCTGGAATTCAATAGAAAATTCTCTAAACAGAATAAACCACAACTCAGCCTTTGGCTGGATGAAACTATCTGCTACACACTGGAGACTCAGGCACAAGCGGTGTCCTTTTCCAAGTGATATTTCACAATAGTTCACTCTACAGAATATTGTATAAGGTCATAGAATATCACGGTTGGAAGGGACCTCAGGAGTTCACCTAGTCCAACCCCCTGCTCAAAGCAGGTCCAATTCTCAACTAAATCATTCCAGCCAGGGCTTTGTCAAGCCTGACCTTAAAAATCTCTAAGGAAGGAGATTCCACCACCTCCCTAGGTAACCCATTCCAGTACTTCACCACCCTCCTAGTGAAAAAGGTCAATGGCCTTCAGAGCTGTGCAAAATGTTGCTGACAAAGTCAAAACCAGCAAACCTGGTTGGCGTTTCAAACAAGGCTTGGCCAGTTTTTGAGCAAACTAGGGCCAAGTTGAGGCTTTAGTTGTGTCTTTCAGTGGAAGGACAGACTTATGGTTGAGGCTATGGACTGGATTCAAGAGATCCAATGGTTCAATTAACAGCTCTGTCACACACTTCTTCTGTGACCTTGATCAAGCCATCTAGGGTTAGATTCTGATACCCTCTCTCATATTGGGTGGTATGTTTTACTCCAAGAGTCATCACACTGAAGTCAACAGGAATACTCATGGAGTAAGGTGCTACCCAGACAAGCCCAGAGTATCAGAATCTGACCCTTAATCCTTCTGTGCTTCCCCCTTCTCCTCCTACAAAATGGGGATATTAGTACTTCCCGACCTCATAGGGGCATTGTGAAGATAAATTCATTACTGTTGGTGAGGCACTTGGACTCTGGTGATGAAGGCCACATAAGCAGATAAGAAATTATCCAAACTTTAACCGGTTTGACCCCAATCAGGCAAAACAATCTGATTTCATGTGCCTTTTGCTTTGAGTTTTTGGCTTCTTTTCAAACATATTTTCTGGAGCTGTGACCTTCCAAAAACAGAAAAAAAATATTTAAAACAAGCCACCTGCAAATGAAATTGTTGGGTTTTGTGCCACCCTGGACTCCAATTCAGCAAAACACTTACATACACGTGTAACTTTAAGCACATGAGTAGTCCCATCGACTTGCATGGGATTACTCACATGTTCAATTTTATGCATGCGCTTATGTGCATTGTTGAATCAGGGCCCTGATGGCTGACTACTGTGTGTACTGTTTAAAGATTCTGAAAAGTTCCAGCTGTTTACCATACGGTACCATACACATTTTACTACAAATGGAAACTTCCTAAATTCATTCCCTAAAATGTCTTTTATATTCTGATAGTTTTTCTCTCTCTCTCCTGCAATTTATTTTAATGTCTAGCAGAAATATTCAAAAAGAATGAAACAACTTTAGTCAAGGTCTCTGAATTTCAAACCAAACATTATCAGAACAGTGACTAGCCCTGTTAATATTCTTTTCATTTAATTAGAGTAATCTGCTGGGGTTGCTGCCTTAATCTTTATCGGCTACCTTTTAACCAATCAATACTTTAGGGTTATAGTTTTGGAGATAACTCTCTAGGCACTGCTGACATTGTATAGTTACATATTTAATATCTTTTCAGATGATTCAGAACTCTGGCAATGTAAGAATCTGCTCAGAAAAAACACTAAACCTTAAATTTTCAAAGCTGTGTGCAGGGATTTGGCGACCTGACTCCTATTAATGTCAATGAAAATTTAGCTGTAAGAAAGGTAATGTCTTTTCCCTCAGATTATTCCCTCTCTGAAGGGACCCAGAGAACAGAAGAAAGAAAGAAATACAACTTTGCAGCATGGATTGAGACCAGTAGGGCCTGCTGAACATCAGGGAATATTCAATAAGAGAACATTTGTTTACTAAAATTAGCAAATATTTCTATGCATACTGAAGTAGAAAAGTCTATGGAGTTATAGCGTGGAGGGGAGAAATGAGATTTGGTGTTTTTAAAACATCATTAAAATATATATAATTTAATTTTGCTCCACTAAAATTATCTGTTTGATTATGTATTAATTTTGCTGCAAATAAAATTAGTTGTCAGACTTCTGTTTATGGCCTAATTACCTTTTGTGAGGCAAAAAAAGGGATAAAAAAAAAACAATAAAGAACGGATATTTACCTTACAATAACTGTAGTTCTCAGAGCTGTGATGTCCACATGGATTCTACTCCTGATTCTCAAGCACCCCATGTATGCAAGATCAGATTATCATCCAATTATTTTGGCCAGCATTATTTTGATTTTATATGGATACCAGATATCTTCGCTCCCTGTCCCCACCCGAAGGCATAAAGAGTGGAGCAGCCTCAACTATCCCTCAGTTTCTTCACCAATATATAATCCGAGAGGAGTAGAACACCACCGTAGTGTGGAAGAAAGGCAGCTCATTGTCACATGGGTGAACACTTTTAAGAAATTATAATTCCATAGCTGACCTATCAGTCCTCATCCTCAAAGGAAACCTGTAGAACACCTCCAAAAGATGAGCCCGGAAAATTAAATTCATAACCAGGTTACACACTAAAGATCATGGTCTCAACAGAAACAATGAAAAGTCCTTGTGGCACCTTAGAGACTAACAAATTTATTTGGGCATAAGATTTCATGGGCTATAATCCCATGAAATTTTATACCCAAATACATTTGTTAGGCTCTAAAGTGCCACAAGGACTCCTCGTTGTTTTTGTTGATACAGACTAACACGGCTACCCCTCTGAAACCGGTCTCAACAGACACACTGGCTGTACAGCTCATTACAATTTGTCCTTTGTCCTCAGACTGCAGAGGTGTTAATTGCCCTCTTCATTTTAAGTGGTTTCTTGCATCATGTGTTAATCCCTTATGTTTAACAATCTGTCCCACCTTGTATTTATCTGTGACACTCTGGTTACCTTTTCCGGACCTGAAGAAGAGCTCTGGGAAGCTTGAAACCTTGTCTCTTTCACCAACATATGTTGTTCCAGTAACAGATATTGCCTCACTCACCTTGTCTCTCAATGGGACCAACATGGCTAGAACAACAATGAAAAGAAAAAAGTTTTCTGTTTGCTTGGAACTGAATACTTAGTCCTAATTAAATAATGACTGCAGGACAACCCTACCAAAATGGACATCCAGCCTGGAATCCTCTACTAAGGAAAAGTGTCTTGTAAATGTGTGGACTGAGCTCCCCATCACTGCCTTCCAAATTTCAGAAATAGGGACATTCTCCAAACAAACAGCAAAGGTTGCCTGGGCTCTAGTGCAACATGCTCTAAAGTGGTTAGCCTCGTTAGCTTGTAACATATTATTGTATTGCTGGAGGCCACATTTGATAATCTCTGTGAGGAAATTGCCTGACCCTTAACCTGATCAGCACAGACCACAGACAGTCTAGGTGTGTACCAGAATGATTGTATTCTGTTAAGGTAATATGACAATGCCCTTAATAAATCAAGTGTATGAAGTTTATTTTCCCCTTGGATTGAGCAAAGTTTGAAGAATAAAACTGGAAGATGAATAAATGGATTCATTTGGAACTCTGAAACAATGCTGGGCAGGAATTTGAGATGGGGCCCTGATAGTAACCCCATCCTTATGGAACACTTTCTAAGGGGGACCACCATGAGGGCCTGAATCTACCATAGCCATCAAGCTAACATAATGGCTGCTAAAAAGCAGCCTTTATTGACATGTGGTACAAGGAACAGATTACTAAGGGCTCAAAGCAAAGACCCATTAACCCTGTGAATACTCTATTAGGGAACCAAGTGGCAGGGGCCTCCCAAACTGGAGAAAAAACACGAATAAGGCCCTTAAGCAATCTAGAGTGAGAAAATACAGTGTAGCCCTGGACAGGAGGGTGATGTGCAAATATCACTGTTAGATGTACCATTACAGAACCAATAGAAACTCCAGGTTGTTTCAGAGTTAGTAGAAAGTCCAATACTGCTGAAATGGTTGCTGTCAAAGGAGGCAGCTGGTGCTGACGTGTTCAAATATAAAACCTCTTCCACTTAGCTTTACAAGTCAGTCTACTTGAAGCTTTCCTGCTTTGGAGCAGAATATTCTGAATTTCAGCTCTGTAGCTTCTTTTGATGGATATTGGTCAGTCAGCCAGCCAGCATCTAGGCTGTCAGATATAACCATGCTCGGTCCGGGTGTAAGATCTGACAGTTATTCTGGGAGACTATGCCTGTTTTGTCCAACAAAGTGATGGGGGCTGTGTTGTGAGGTTCATTTCCCAATGCTATCAGGCACGTTTGAGGTTTGAGTTTCTGCGTTATATGTTATAAATGTAAAGCTGATGAGGGACAGAGTGGAAGGCTTCTGAGAGACATTTCAATCTCTGCCCTCCTTTCCTCTGCTAGGCGGTCAATTTAAAGCAGGCAAGCTAAAGACCAGCAAGAGGAAGAGTTAGTAAGGGCCAGTGGTGACATTAACATTGGCGAATTGGTCAGTGTCTCTCTAGGGGCAACTCCTTTGGAAGGTTCTTTCAGTGAGAGATGACAGGATCTGAAGATGTCCAGGTGAGGGCCAAGAGGAGATAAGCAAAACATGGAGTGACCATTTCATAGATTTTAAGGCCAAAACCCAGAAGGGACCATTAGATCATCTAGTCAGACATCTTGCATATCACAAGCCATAGAATTTTGTCATGAAAGCATGTCTGTATAACTAGGCTCTTATACCATGCCCTTTACTATTGTGCCTGAACAATTCTCCTCTAGCAGGACAGGAGCAAAGCCAAGGAGCTTTATCCTGCAGGAGCAGGGAGGGGACCCTGGAGCCAAGGGAATAAGCCTGCAGCTGATAGATTCTAGGGTCTGATCACACCCCCATGTAAATACATATGTAATGGCCAGACAAACACCATGTTAGGTTCCACCCTTGTGGAGTTTCTTGTGCATTCATTAGTTATAAGAGTGGTGAAGAAACCTTGTATCGGGACCCAAGACCCTGAAGATTCTCTATAGATTTTGAGGCTTGGCCCCTGGCAGATAGCCATTGATGAGGAAGTGTCGTCCCTTTGCATGGGTTCTGCATCTCTGTCCATATACCCTGGTTAATCCTGTTGACTGGGTCTGAAGCTGGGGTTCTCCCTTAAGAGAGATCACCACCGTGAATGTGGAGACAAGGAGAGGGCATTTTGCTAGCTCAGTCAAGCAGTGGCAGCAAGTGGCTCAGCAGTACAATGGGGGAGGGAGAGGCTGCTGATATTTCCTTGCATGTGGAGAGTGAGAGAGGGGCAGAGATCTGGACACCATCTGGCTCTGCATGTGCACTATCCATGTTAATACAGCTGAGACAAACCACCTCTAAACTGCAGCTCTACCCGACAAATCTAAAGGAACTGAGCCAATAGGAGATGAGTCAAGCTGTTCTTAACTGGATGTTGCTTTTTGCAGCTCTCCTTATCTGTAGCACTGCTAAGAGATCTGTCCAATTGTAAAATAGAGTCCCACTCCCTACTCCTGCAGGATAAAACCTACTGGCTTCACTCCTATCCTGCTAGAGGAGAATTGCTCAGATACTATTATATTGGGCATGGTATAAGAACCTAGTTATACAGACATGCTTTCATGATGAAATTCTATCGTCTGTGATACACAAGAGTTCTGACTATATATATTGTGGCAGAGCTCTGACCTTGCCCCCATAGGTCCTGCACTTCTAGGCAGTTTATGCTAGCCTCAGTGACTCACTGTGACCCTCCACGTAGCCCTTCTCTCTCTAGGGCCAGGGTTACAGTCTACAGAGCCCTTTTCATCATAGGCCAGCAAGGAGGTTGGTGAGAGAACTCCCACAGTCTCTGTTGTCCCTGGAGACTTATTTCAGAAAAGTTTAGCCTCCTGTCCTGACAGGAGCCTGACTTCCCCTCCCAGGAGATGTTCCTGTAGTGGTGGTTGGGGGGAACCCGGGCCTGCCCTCTACTCCGGGTTCCGGCCCAGGGACCCTAATGGTAGCAGCTGTTGCCAGCCAACCTTTCACTGCCAGAGTTGCTACATTTCCCTTGGCCACTTCCCCACAGCTCTTCTGCTTCTCCCTTCTTCACCCTTACCTTAGGGCTCTCTTACCGATGGTTTGAAGGTGTCTTCATTAACCAGCCCTTCAGCCACACTTCCTCTCCCCTGGCTCTCCTCTGCCTGACTGGAGTGAGCCCTTTTTACAGTATCAGTGGGGCCTTAATTAGAGTCAGGTGGTCACATTAGCTTAATGGCCTCACCTGACTCTTTGCAGGTTAATTAGAGTCAGGTGTTCTCATTAGCCTGGAGCAGCCCCTGCTCTTGTCAGTCAGGGAACAGAAAACTGTTAATCCAGTTGCCAGTATATCTGCCTTCTGCTATTCTGCTGTACCCAACTGGCCTGAGTCTATCACAATATATATAATTCATTTCACAAGACGTAAACTAATCTTTCTAGACAGGAAAAACAAACAAACAAACAGGTCCCCTGGAAGTGATTCTAGTGTAATTTGAAATGCAGTATCTGAAAACTTACTTTAGTGTCCCAACATATATACAGAGTTTACATAAAACTGAGATCTCTGCAGCCCATGAAAAGTTAATATAACAAAGATAGTGACTGGGTCTGAGGACAATATTTCCCTAAGGAAAATGATAGTTCCTGCGATTGTGCTTTATTGCCCTAAGCTGAAGGAACTTATTTTCCCAACTACTGTCCTCAGAGACATTTTCAGGTGTTCCCCCTATTTGCTCACACAACCCCATGTGCACCCCGCCCCCCTGAACTCACCAGTATCGGGCTGACTCTGTGGCTCTGTCTCCTGACTTCTTACTTGAGAGAGGACCACAGGTGTTAGCTCCTCATAGAGGAGCCATAGAGGAGGAAGCCAGCAGGTTCCCTCACCCACACAGAGTTGTAGAGGACGGGCAGAGCAGTCCTTTAATCCTCCAGCATTTGTTTTCCCCTTACTCTCAGCACCAGCTCTGCTGATATCAGTTCTCTTTCCAATTATATGTTTGATGTAAAGAAATGCCCTTCTACTACTGCCTGTTTAGAGTGGAAATAGTACAAACCAAGTTTTGGTCATACCATCAGGTATTAACCAAGAAAAAGATCCCAAAGGTACACACACACACACACACACACACACACACACCCGCACACACACACACACACACACCCCTTTCATCTCTATTATATTCTGAGCAATCACTTAAAACAGAAAAAAACCCATTTTTGACAATATTTGGGGAGGCGGGGCTCTCTCTGGCTTTTAGAAGCAGCAAAATGATCAATGAAAAATGGCAAGTTTTACCACAAGCCTGATGAAGTTCACTGAATTAGCAACAAATTCTGCCAAACTTCTCATTTTGCCCAAATTCTTCCCATTTTTTTGTAATTCAAAAACTGAAAACTTGGGTGAGATTGGCTGTTGCTAAACTGTAAAGACAAAACTCACTGCAAAAGCTGATTGAAATGCATGCAAACTAAAGGCAGGCATGTTTCTTTCAGCTCTAGAAAGGACAGAAGAAGAAAAAATGGTGTGGAAGAAAGGGAAAAAGTCTTGAATGGACATAGTAATTCATAGTGGAACTGCTGCAACAGGATTTCAAAGATAACACTATTTGCCACGTGCCATTTGTTTTAAAAAAAAGACTTTCAGTGAAATAAAAGAGGTTCAATACTAGTCTAAGAGAGACATAGGCAACTTGCAGAGGAATGTAGAGTAGTGGAACACTTACACTCTGCTAAAACACTGAACTTTTCTCTCAGTGCGGTTTCTTCTTAATTCCTTGCACAACATTTAAAAGGTAATCTTTGCTGCAGAGACAAGATGGTGCCACCATATATTCCTACTTCCATTCTTAATGGTGACCTAATAAAAGAAATAATTCTACTTTTGGAGCGCAGAAAACAATCATATTAAAGTAACTTAAGCATCTATTAAACAAATTATGAAAACACATCTCCGGTTCTGGCTTTTACACACACAAGTGGCTAAATCTGGAGGAATATTACATATGTTGTCCGTATTGCACATGTGATGTACAACACTGTTTCGTTGGGTCAGCAAAAACTGGATGTCAGTTTATAAAGGAACTTTAGATCTTTCATCTTCAAGGCATTAAAAGTCCTGCAGTGCTTATAACAAGCTTTATATTATGGTTTGGTCAAATTAAAGCAGAGTAGTAGGCCTTTACAGTTACAGTGAGGTAACATAAAGGCACTTTCACTGATTGGTCTGTTCTGATACTCATGAAACAACACAACTTTTGGTCTAATTGCTACATTTCCATTTAATATATTTACTTCATTACTTTCTATCTCAAGTTCACGTGATGAGGCAACCCAATTTTTAATGGAATGTACTCAGCTAACATTTAGGGGAATTGAGCAAATACATGCTGGTTTTGCTGTCAAGATTGCAAACTGCATATCAAGTATTTTTGTTTGATTTGAGAGAGAGAGAGAGAGAGAGAGAGAGGTTTGTTTTGTTTTGTTTTGTTTTTACAATCCACCTCTCCTACCAGAAATCTTTCTTTTTTATTGAAAGGCTGTTCCTACATATTCATGATCAAATACAAGAATCCACACATAATGCTAGCTCCCCAAAACTTATCCCTGCCTTGCATTGACATGCCTTTGCTAACTGGAATCCAGTTTAATTTTGCTGTTTTCATAAGCTCGCTTGCTACTTGAAATTTTGTTATTTTGGGGGTGAAGGGGGAGAAGGTGGTTTTGGGATAAAACTGACTTTTTTTACAACTGCATTTTACTACCCGCCAAATGCTGTTTAGTCATGCCATTCCCAAAAAGTATTGAACAGTACTGAACCAGTATTTTAACTAGTGCTCTCCACTTATGCTTAATAGTAGAACCACCAGATGTCCCAGTTTTAAGACACTGTCTTGCCTGCTCTCCCATGAGCAGATCTAATGTTGCATGCTGCTATCTCTGTTGATTGTCAGAACAGTAATAGCACTGACAAGGGCAGAGTCAAACGACAAGGGAATGAGAGAAAGAAGTAGATCTGCCCAAACAAAAATCTTTAAAGGAGACCCACAGATCCAATACTGACTATCATTTAAAGGACATCACTAGGAGTTACAGTTATTCCACGGAACATTTGGATATTTAGCACAGGATGGGGAGATCAATTTTAAAATGTGCCTTCTTCCTTCCACCATTTTTGCCACATAAACTGAAATCCTCCATTTCCCTTGCTGGTCAGATAATCAGTACTTATTTCACTCTCACTCTATAAGTGTGCTACTATATGGAAAAGCATTGTACATCTAGAGTTCAAAAATCTTATATACACAGAATATACCATTCTAGATTCAAATATGCAGACATAGTGCCCAGAATACAGGGCAGCAGTTGTACAGGGTACACAATCCCTTTCTTTCCCATTCTATTCCATCCACTGTGACTCACTCTGCTCTGTACTTCTGATGGAATATGTTCTGATTTTGTCTGCTTCCTCGGACACATCACTTCTGATATGCAAAATCATACAGAAGACAAAAAATGCCATGAAAAAGTTGCTTATATTTTGTAACTGGCATTAAAAACCATTTTCTGATTGCCTAGTTTATGACAGGCTGATGGACCTGACATAGCAGGTTGGGAACGCACTGTGGTGGCTTCCTCCAGTTCTCCCTCCTCCTTCAAAAACAGTATACTAGGAACATAAGAGAAGCACCCCGCTCTGTCTTGCAATCAGGTCTCCACCGCTACCTGCCAGGAGGAAACACAGTCCTTGTCTGGGTGCATTGCTGAATAGCCTGAATTGCCCACTCTGTCTTCTCCCTTTCCAGTGTGTCACCAGCTGGCAGGGAGGAGTTTACCATGGGCCCCCAAAGAGAAAGGAGAAAAACACATCTGGGGCCTGCACTAAATCCTGGCTCCCTGGCAGCTGGCTGAATGCCCAGCTTGCCTCACTCCCTGGGACTGGTACAGGAAAGAAGAGCACTTTCCTTGCAGATGACCAAGAGGAAGATAAGAAACCCTGGGATACAAGGAAGAGACCTGGGAAGAGATTTCCGGGGGCTGCTCCTGCTCTTCTTCCAAACCTAGTCCTGTGGGAAGAGGGTGAAAGGGTCTGGCTCCTGCAGAGACAGTAATCTGTACAGTAAGTGCACTGAGAGTGAGGGAGATTGGGTGCTGTGTGTGGGGAGGGTAGCGGAGAAGACGGCTTGTGTGGTAGGCAGACCCAGTAAGGGTGAAGTCGTGTATGTGTGTATGTGGGAGTGGGTGGGTGGGTGGATGGGTGCACAATACTAAAAGTGTAGGTGAGCTGCACCATTTTTACATAGACCAGAGTTTTAATTTCACACTAATACTTTATGTCTGATTATACAGGGAAAGGGAAAAATAAATGATGACAGAAGCGGAAGGCCCCTTATGCCCTGGGCTGCAGGGGACCCCAGATGTGCTTGAACCAGCCCTGTGAACATAAAATGCAGAATTAGATAAAACTGGATAACATTAAAAAATGTAGCTTGTGCTGAAGCCCCACATACCTGTATATATTTAAAGACTATAGATCGAACAGTAAGTGATATCTTTGAAAGAAAAAAGAAGACAGGTTTAAGAAACTAAATCCTTGTAATAAATAATATATTATTAGTTAAGGAGATGAACTGACAAAGAAGCGCTACTCTAATATCTTCCCTGCAACAAGCATAACAACTGAATCACTAGCACACCATTTTTCCTTTAGCATGTGCAAGGATCGGTGCTACACTACAGTTTCGCCTAGAATACTACACACAACTAATCTACCAAATTGTATTAAGATAAATGACCGTGTCAGTGACATGTTACTTAATCAGCTGTAATTTTATCTTGCAAAAATATAATTTCCCAGTGTCTTTTAAAAAATACTGTTGAATGTTTTGGGCCAGGTTCAAATTAGGGAGGAGGGAACTGACCATTTAATTGAAATGAACCAAAATTGTGTTTTGGGTTTGGGAATAAGGCCCCCGCCACAGAAACCTACAATGTGTGGCATTAAGCAGCTAAGCCCAGCAACTGTGGCAGTCTCTTTGATGGGCTCTGACATCAATCTGAATGTAAATTTTGCATGTGGCCCGCACTCTGGGGCTTGCTGAAGCAGTAGAGTACCTCATGGGCTAGTTCACTACAGATTTCCATTTATTCGTTTAGAAACTGAAATGACACCTATCCATCCAAACAATGATTTTAAACACCATCCTATACAAGGAAGAACCACCCATCAGCATGGCAGAGGCTCCATTCACTTCATTTAACTAGCAACTGTCTCAAAACAGCAAAATATGCACCACTACACTCATACCCTCAGTCCTCCCAAAAAGCACTACCAAATAGATATGGGGTCCCCAACGCGGTGCCCATGGGTGCCCGCCGGGGCGTCTAAGTGTGCCCACGCACTGGCCAGCAGACAAGTATACGCCGAAATGCCACCAACAAGCAGCGTCATCCAGAGGTGTCGCTGCAGAAATGCCGCTGAGTTTCGGCGGCATTTCAGCAGCGATGCCTCTGGATGACGCTGCTTGTTGGTGGTATTTCGGCGGATGCTCATCCACCTCCACAGTCCTCCGTGGCTCGTCACCTGGCACTCGCCAGACGAAAAAGGTTGAGGACCTCTGAAATAGATGATATTTAAAGCACTCTGGTAAGCCCAACAAATCCAGGCTATTTCAGAGCCAGAGTGGAGCAAGTTCCCTAATCAAGAAGCCCTCACCTTTTTGCCAGATCCCTATTTTCTACAGCAAAGGAGCTCCAGCTCAACCACCTCCACTGAGGTCAATAGCAATCTTGCATTGACTTCAGTGTGGCTGGGATTTCACCTGAGGAGAGGCAGGTGCAAGCCACTTAGGGTTTTATAGACCAAAACACAGCACCTTAAACTGCACACAGAAACCATCAGGCAGGCAATGCATGCTGTGGAACACTGGTGTTATAATGAGATACACCACTTCAGAGGAATAACTGCTTGAGGAGGTAATACTTCTGGCATAACCACCATTCAGGCCATGCACTGATTTTGCAATGTAGATCCAGGCAGCAACAGAGAACAAAGGAATGCACAGGTTTCGCATAACTGTTATTTTAATGTGAACAACAGGTTGGTGTTATGCTATCATAGAACCAGGCTGAATAAAATACTTTTTTCTGCTTTAATAGCATAGACACTGGACAGATTTTATTTTTTACCCCCAGTAATTATTCTTAGCATGGCTTTGTGTAAGTCCACACTTCCCTGAAATCTATGTGATCACACTAAAACATCTCTGTATCTTAACAAGCCTAGAGGTGAATGTAGACAATTTAACTCATCTGCATTACACTTTAGGTTAGAAGCAGTTTCGGAGCTGACATCATATCTAACAGGCTTTTCTAATTTATTTTCTAAGTCATTCTGTACGATACCTAGCTGAGATACCAAAAAAAAGCATTTTTAACTCATAAAATAATAACAGATGCAAATTTATAATAGGAAAACAATAGAGTGTTTCATTGGCAGTGAAACAACAACAGATTAAAAATTGACTTTTTTATCTATTAAACTTTTTATTTTGACACTAGTTATTTTAGTACTGGAAAATGTATGATGTAATGATGATCAGAAACACCTATGACCTCTGTTTTTTTCTAAATTGAGTTGTTTTTGGTCATCAGCTCAGAAGACCAGAATGATATGGCAAAGAATCATAATCCAAGCCAAACACACACAGGTATGAAAAACTTCTACCAAACTCTGGAAGTAGTATTAAGAGATCATGGCCTTGTCTACACGACAGGGGTCAAGTCGAGCTAAGTTACACTACTCCAGCTATGTGAATTACCCCGGTATCTTCACTGCGCTGTGTCGACGGGACATGCTCTCTGCTCAACTTACCTTACTCTTTTGGGGGAGCTGGAGTACCAGAGTCAACCAGAGACTGCTCTGCCATCGATTTAGCGGATCTTCATTAGACCTGCTAAATTGACACCTGCTACATTGATTGCAGCAGCGTCGATCTCCCAGTAGTGAAGACAAGCCTTAAGAAAATGTTCTACTAGGAGAAAAATATAGGGTCAGTGAAAAATAGAGAAAATTACCTTTGAAACTATTTCATCTTGAAAATCTGACTTTCCTTCTTGCCTTCAGTGGGGCTCCACATGGGCACAGGGGTCCACTCACATAGAGCAATTTACAAGATTGGGAGCTTGGTGATGTACTTTGCCCTTTGCATCTGGCTCTTTCTTCCTCCATACCGTCCCTCATTTTCTGCTGCCACGCCCCCTCTCAACTTCTAAATAATCTCAATCTCAATGGCAATGTCACCATTTTATCAGAAGTGCTGTATGGGGGCTCTGCACAGCCCAACAATTCCCTCAAAACACCCACCACATGTTTGATGTTGGGTGTTCTTCTCTGGCCCCTCTGATGGGCGTATCTCCCTTCTTTCTTTCTTGCTGCCTACCTACCTCAAGCTTCCCCCTTCCACTTTCTCACTGTAGGCCCATCCCTTGTCCCATCCCTCCTTCCTCTGCTTCACCCTATTTATAGTTACCACTTCCTTTCCCAATCCACCTGGCTCCTCGTCTCTCCATCATCCTGAGAGGGCAGCAAAAGAGGGAAGCACCAACGGTGAGAGAGTTGACTGCCTCCCTATCTCTGGAAAGTCGGGAGGTGAAGGAGTGAAGAACAGCAGGAGGAGCAGAGAGGCAACCACTGGAAACTACAGGGGTGATAACTGCTGCTACTGGCCAAAGGCAAGAACTGCAGTAAAAAAGACCCACTTTCCCCAGCCCAGCTATTTGAGACATAATTACTATAATTTTGTCCCTCCTGAACCCTTTCACTAGGCAGACTCATTCACAAAGGCAGCTGCCTAAGACCCAGAGGTCTGATAATTTGCACTTTTTCTAGCTTGGGTTTTATTAGTTCAAAATTTGGAAGTTCTACAACAGATGTAATGAGTAAAAACCTCAGATTTCTATATATCTTAAAAAAGAAAAGGCAGAGAAAATAAAAAAAAAACAAAATGCCCAGAGCTATAAAACAAAGACAAAGGTTTTCCCTGAACCTCTCTCTTAGGATTTTCATGTTTTCTAAATTGTTCTGTATTTCTGCAGCGTCTTCTGATATATCTGAAATATGAAGTTTGCATTTTCTAAATGGGAAGTACTGCCAAGGTTGTTAGTCCCAGGCAGATGTAATGCCATTTCTACTATGTTGTAATATGGCTTCCTTAAAAAGAAGTTAAAAGGATTAATAAAAAAACCACCAACAACAAATATTCACCAACCCATATGGTCAATAATTGCTGTTTAATAGTCCTCCTATTACAAACCTAAAAAGCAGCAGCCAGAATTACCAGTAGAGTATTAATAAACAGGAATGAGTTAATAGTGCATAAAGACCTTCTAGTGGAACAGTGGGGGAGTTGAATATTCTTTTCTTAAGTCAGCTGTAAGTAATTACTACATGGTGTGCTTCTGACTATTACCATAACAGAGCAATTGGACGTGAAGAATGGATAATAGTATGGACATGGAGGTATTTTTAGAACATCAGCAGTGAGGCAGGTAAATGCCCTGCTTGAGCACAAACCTTAAATAAGTTTAGAAGACATTTTTTTTCCCTAGCCTTGGTAGAATTTTGAAGAGCTCAATCTAATAAATTATTTAAAATAACTTCATAAAGAAATGCCTGTGAGATGTAAATAAGAAAAATGGCACAAAAAAAATCAATCTAGCCCGCACTACTGTATCTACATAATCACAGGTTCCTTCCTGTTTCTTTTAGAGTAGTGCCTTCATCTGTATGAAGCAGAATGTGGCTTCACTAGCTTCTATTGGCTGCCCAGGTAAAAGCTAAAATATTCAAATAAGAACTGTAACTGTGATTGCAGGAGTTGTGATTTTTCTAAAATTGAGTTAGTCATCCTCAGTGATTTAATGATGCATATCATTTATTTTAAAATATTATTACAGGAGCATTCACTGAGATGCAGCTTCTTGTTCACAGGACTGTCCATTATGCTATGCAGCAGGGCTTTTCATGTACGACTACAGGCTGAGATATTGTCTATCGACACAACGTATGTGCTCAGATAAAAACAGCTTGAGACTTTTGATTCAGAGAGTAGTAATTTTGTAAATGCACAAAAATATAATTTAAGGAATATTTTGAATTTTTCGAGCTATAGGTCCTTCTACTATTGTTGCTACACAGGGCAGATGTTGATTTTTCAATTTGCAGGTTTGTTAAGCATCATGGAATGTTTTGGTTCTCAATCAAGAATATTCTTCCCAAGTGGTTCCAAAGTCCTATGCTTGAAAATAAATGCATGTCCTTTTTGTTTCCTAGCAGCATGTGTTCTGCGTTCAATAGAAGGATAAGACAGATAATTTGATGCCATTTATTGGACCAACATATAAGTTTTAAGCCACAGGCTCTAGGGATGTAATGTAATGGCAGATTCTCTTTGTCTTACAAAAACAGTTTATATAAGATGAGCTGTGATGACCTGTTTACTGTGCTCCACATAGAAACAATACGTTTTCTGAATATTATTAAATACCAGAGACTATGATGTCATCTGTGCTGTGTCTGTCTATTCTGAGGCTTTTAGCTACTAGTGACATTATAAAAGTGCTATCCTTGTATTTATGGGATAATATTCAAGTGGAGGAATATCCCATATACCAGGTTAGAAACAAACACACACACACACACACACACACACACACACACACACACACACGGTGAAATTCTAGCCCTACTGAAGTCAATGGGAGTTTTGCCATTGACTTCAATGGATGCAGAATTTCTCCCAAAGCAAAAGGTGTTTATTTCACATATATTTTAAAGCCATTGGTATTAATCCTGTATTTTCACATGACAAACAAATACTCCACAAACCACAGTAACAATGTAGGGCCAAGTTCATCCCTAATATAAGTTCATTGACTTCAGAGCATTTGCATCAAGGATCATAATGGCCCACAATGTTTTCTTGGCCCATATGATTTGAAAAGTGTTGTCTTCTTAGAGTAACCACTGATGTCATGATATGGAGCTGATGAAAATAACTATGAAGGGTGTGTTGAACAAGTGACTGTTCTTGGGTGAGGCTGGTGGAAATGGAATGAGGTGACTGAGAACAATAATAGTACTTGACACTGCTATAATAAAGGACCTCAAAGCACTTTACAAACTTCATTGAGTTCAGCCTTACAACATCCACCCCCCATGATACTAAGTATTATCTCCACTTTAAAAACTGACCCATTGTCACCCAGAAAGCCTGAGTAGAGCTGGGATTAGCACTCAGATCTTCTGATTGCTAAGTCTGTGCCTTAAAACAAGGACATCCTGTCCTCTTAAGACTATCCTTTCCTCAGTATAAATTGTGTAATATTAAAGACTCAAAAAGCAAGAAATGAGAAAAGCTATAGGGTTTATAGAGTAATGTTAACTGAGGGCATGATTTAATCCCTTCTCCCCCCCTCAGATAAAACCTAAACAATATAACATGCCAAACAACCTTAACAAGAGTTAACAACCTTAACAAGAGTTAAGGAACAAACACCGCACATCAACAAAGTTTTCGTATAAAAAAAACACATCAAACATTTGGTTTTTAGTCTTTTTCTCCAGTTCTCCCCATCCCTTCTTCTGTATGTTGTCTGGTTAGTCTCTGATCCTCCTGTATGATGTATGTAGGCAAACCCTTGTGCCTTCATGGAGCCCCATTGAAGCCAGTGCAACTCAGCACAGGTGCAGGGGTCTGCTCATGTGCATCAGATGGCAGGATCAGGAGCTTTGAATTTAAATGGCTTGGAGCAAAGAACTGTCTTCTTGCATGTCCTGAAAGGGTCTAAAATACTTTTAGGTACTATGTATTAAATGATTACATAAAAATAATAATACTCTAGACTATGCCCTTGGATGGGAAAAAACCATGGGAGGGGCTGAGAACACTTCCAAAATAAATAGACAGGACAGACAAAGGGAAACGGGCACAGAGATGTGAAGTGACTTGTCCAAAGTCACATAGCAGTGGTAGAGTCAGGAAGAGAACCCAGGTCTTCTGGCTCTCCATCTAGTGCTCTATCTATTAGTCCAGGATGCTTCCCTAAGCTATGGTGGAAACATATTCCAAAGTGACAAGAAATTGGTTATGAGCAGAATAAAGCCTATTCTCCAGTACAGAAAGACGTCCTACCATCAGTGGTACCATTAGCCCTCCCCACACCAAAAAAAAAAAAAGTTTTTGCACTTGCTCAAAGTTCCATAGGCTGCGGAGCCATGGGCCCACAGCCTGACTGCTTTTAAGCAGTGGTCTCGTACTAAATCAATATGCTGTCAGAGAAGGCTGGAGCATCACTCCAGCTGTTTGTTTGCAATACTACTTAAATTGGACCTGGCCACCCATCTCTCCACACAGAAGGGTGGCTTGGCCAAATTTCATGGAACAGTGCTGTGACCTGGAGCACAGGGTCACAAAACCACTCAAATCTGGCCCAGATGCCCCCCTCTGTCCAGACAGTGCAGTAAGGAGTGCAGGAGAGTCCACTCTGAACTTGACTCTAGGCAGCACCAGCTCATACACTGTGTGGTAAGCAAGAGGGGAGACTCCTCAGCCGAGGAAGACCCGTGGTCCCTGTGGGAGTGGGAGGAGGCTGAGTGGAGACTGGAACGGGGTTGCTGCTGGGGGGCTGGGCAGTCAGAGGGGATCAGAATTTGCCCCCTTGCCTCAGGAAATATCTGAATTGGTGCCACTGCTTACCATTGCTGTGCTGGGAAAGTCTCTACCAGAAAGCAGAAGAATACAGGTGAAAAGCTGATGTAAGGCACGGCCAATCAAAGAGGAGAGAAGGAAAGGGTCAAGACAGCAGGCACTAAAGTCACAGAATGTCTGTTTGGAGGGAGCTGTTGCAGTCAAACTTTAAAATAACATTATTGTCTAAGCTTCGTCACACCTTCCCTTTCCTTAGCTCTGTTCTTTATAGGCCCCTCCGAAAAGGGAGAAAAAGGCTGAAGTCAGCCAAAAAGAAGAAAGAAAGAGAGGTGTTTCCACTTATTTATGAAATGGGAAGTGTTTAAAAGTATAGTAAATTGCAAGAGCCTAAATTAGCACTGTGGAAAAGCTTTTGTAGTCTTGATGGTGAGTTAGTCAAACTGTCTCTCTGTCTTCCAGTTATCCCTGTTCTTCACTAAAAGTGGTACCAAAATAAATATACATCTACCAATCATTTGTTTTAATGATTTTAACAAGATAAATGAATATTTTAATATAATGCTACAGGACATCTTGATTTTTTTATCTGAGTTGTTGTAACATGTTGTATTATTCAGCCTAAAAAAAACTGGAGCCATTAAAGCAAGGGATTGATCTGGAAGCAGTGTGGCTAATGAGGCAATCCTGATATAATAACCATAACACCATACATTTATATAGCACTGTACATCCAAAAGGATCCCAAAGCATTTTATAGACTTAACCTAAATAGAAACCCTACAGGGGGATCACGCCATTCCATCACTGCAATGGAGCCACTGCTAAAATAAATTGCAACCACCATTAGCCAACACAGAGCACCACTACACAACAATTTAGGACAGGAAATGCTGCATATTGCATCCACTTGAAACTGCAAAGAGCGTTTGGGTGGGTAGAATTCAGATAGTCTCGCTATGATATAAAAACCTAGATACAACTGATTTGGACCAGAGCTATGCAAATAAATGATTTTTCATTTTGTTGGTCAAACTGAAAAAGTAGGAGAAAATTGTTTGAAAGATTTGAAAAAAATGACACCTTTTTTGTTAATTTTTCAGCAAACCAAAAAAGTAAAATAAATATATATATATTTATATTTGGAGTTGAACTAAAAGTTTCATTTGACCTGAAACAAAATAGTTTGTTTTGGTTCTGAGTTTAACATTTTACTAAAAATAAAATTGAAGTAAAATTCAAAATGAAATTCACTGTGAATCATAAAATCAAAATATTTTGTTTAAAAAAATGTAGAGGTGAAATATTTCAATTTAGTTGCATTTTGTTTTGTATTATGACAAAAAAAGTTTAGTCAAATATGACAAGAATTTGTGAAATGTTTCAATCAATCTAAATCTGCATTTTTGGATGAAAAAAATTGTCCAAAAATTTTGCCCGGCTCTAATCAATACCTTATTTTAATATTTTCACTGGAAAGAGGCATCTGTAGCAGCACACTGCCCCCTAGCACCATTCAGGGGCACCTATGAAGTATTGACTCAAAGAGAAGAGTGTCTTATATTGAATTACCATTAACACTTACTAGGCGATTCAGGTGTCCTTTGGATGTCTCCTGAGAAAGTCCAGAGAATGTCCAAACCTGCCACAGAGACAGGATCAAAACCAAGGTGATTGGCTTGCAAGGTTATTATGGGTTGTTTTCTTAAAATGTTCAACTATATTTTGGATTTCTGTTGGCACTGATTACTTGAATGTGCTCTTAAAAGAAAATAAAAACAAATTTCCAACACTGAGATATTTATGTATTGCTGCATGTATTTTTAATTATTATTATTATTTGTACTACACTAGCACCCAGAGGTCCCAACCAAAAGTGGAGCTTCATTGTGCTAAACATTGCATTAGCATGTAATAAGAGACAATCCCTTCCTCAATGAGTCTGCAGTCAAAGCAGACAAGAGAGACAAAGACAGGAGAAAACAGGACTTTGGAGCAGAGCCCAGAGCTGGAGCGCGGAGCAGCTCTGGAGCAGTGGAGCTGCAGGTTTTTGTCTGGAGCTGGAGTGGAGCCGGAGCACAGCTCCAAAGCCCTGGAAAAATATTATTTTCCCTATGAGGAATTGAGGCACAAAGTGATTTGCCTGAATGTATACAGAATGTATAGATTAAATGACAGCAGTGTTCAAATAGCACTGAAGGAACAACTGAAACATAAAAACACAAAAATACGGGACAAAATCTGAAACTTCAGTTTAACTCACCCTACTGTGTCTGTGTCCAATAGAGAATAAATGCTATGTAAAATCACCCCTGGATCCCACCCTTAAAATATCCAGGGAAGGGAAAGTAGGAGACACTGGTTCAGTCTCAGGTCTGATTTTCCCCAATTTAATTGGTTTAACTAAGGACTTTTGTATTTTAGAGGATATTGGATATTTTTTGTGATTTTTTTTTGTTTTCCTGCATTAGCTTGTTACAGTAGATGATTGTTTGCAGCAACACCTTGTAAGAGCAACGGCCATTATGAGCAACATTTCCCCTTGGAACACATTCTCTACTGTGAATTGTCGACACTCCCCATAACAGCAATAGCTACTTAGGAGCAACATAGCAATAGGCCACTGATATGTCCTTACTAATGAGCGTCTATCGTAGTAGCATATCCTGTAAAGGCCATAGTTTCTGGGTATCCTTCATGGGCTGCTCCAGATGTATAGCTGTACAGTAGTCTAGCCTGGAGGCAGGGCCGGTTCCAAGTTTTTTGCCGCC
Organism: Mauremys reevesii; assembly: GCF_016161935.1. Lineage (NCBI taxonomy): Eukaryota > Metazoa > Chordata > Testudines > Geoemydidae > Mauremys > Mauremys reevesii. The sequence goes on from NC_052625.1 coordinate 23,189,254, forward strand.
CCAAGAAAAAAAATTTCCCACGCCCCCCCGGCCCCACCCCTTCTCCGCCCCATTCCAACCCCTTCCCCAAAACCCCAGCCCCGCCTCCTCCCCCAGGCGTGCCACATTTCGCCTCCTACCCCTCCCTCCCAGGCAAGCCTGGGAGGGAGGGGGGAAAAAGTGGTGCGGTGGCACACTCGGGGGAGGAGGCGGAGGTGAGCTGGGGGTGGAGCAGTTCCTTGCCCCCCCCAGGGTTACTTCCTGCGGCCCTCCCCACACCCCCCACCGCTGCAGCTCACCTACGCTCCGCAAAACAGCTGATTCGCGCGGCAAGCCTGGGAGGGAGGGGGTAGAAGCAGGGAGGCGGCGTGCTCAGGGGAGCAGGCAGCAGTGGAGCGGAGGTGAGCTGTGGGGGAGCAGTTCCTCTGTCCCCCCCCAGGGTTACTTCCTGCAGCCCTCCCCATGCCGCCCACTGCCGCATCTCACCTCCGCTCAGGGCCGGTTCCCGGCTTTTTGCACCCCAAGCAAAAAAAAAAATAAAAGGAGCCGGAGTGCCTCCCCTTGGAAAGTGCCGTCCCAAGCACATGCTTGGAGTGATGGTGCCTAGAGCCGGCCGTGCCTAGAGGAGAGAAAGGCAAAGTAAGGCATTCATCTGACAGAAAGGGCATCATCATCTTGCTAGACTTAGCTTGGAAAGGGGGAGTTCGTTATCACTGTTGCTGTCCAGGAGCAGAGGCAAGTGCAGCATGACATCAGTTGGATAACCAGTGGACAGATATCCTTAGCTGAGGAGATGGTCACAGACCCTGCCAGTTTCTCAAAATATTTCTCTCAATGAATCAGCACCAGTGTTATTCTGCCATTAATTAATTAATCCTAAACCAACTGCCTTTCATCTGTGCTTCTGTTTCACTCAGACACTAGCGGATCGGAGGGACTGTAGAGTGCTATGTGGTATCATCATACTGGTAAAATTGTAGCCCGTAACAGCTTGTGGTCTCCTGCAGCTGCTTCCAATAAGTGTGGAATAAGAGAGGTGACAGGACTGACAGTTTGGGAGCCTTGGAGAGGATAAGCAGCTTCCCATTACCACTCTTTGGGATCTCTTGGAGGGAAAATCATGCAGCCACCTTTATATGATTCTGTCTACTCCAGGTTCTACAGACATGTGAGTAGAACCTCAGGGTCCATGTGGTGTCAAAGGACATTGGTTGCTCTAACATTATTAGCAGATATTAAATTAAATAAATAAGATTTCTGTTGCTTGCCAAGGGTGGATCATCCACCAGGTGAGAAGCCTGGCTAGAAGGGATCTAAAATACTAAAGAAAATTGGGAGCTGCTGGAGTTAGCATGACACCAGCTTCTGAACACCCTCTCCAAAGTAAAGGAGGTTTGAGATGAGGCATTAATTGCTTAGATTATTGTCATCCAGTGATACCTTATTGAGCAAGGGCTGGAACACCACATGAGGATTGTTTTAAAAGGTTACCTATAGCCTACATTCTTCAGAGAGACATTAACCATTTCTGTTATCAGTTAAACAAGGTGCTCCCCACTATCTTTCATCAGCCATGAGAGGCAGGGCTCCTGAAAGTCATCATAGAAATAGAGGTTTGGGGGGAAGTCTGTTCTGAGACTGGTCCAAGCTTGGCCAAGGGATGGTACTCTATTATCTCATAGACTCATAGACTTTAAGGTCAGAAGGGGCCATTACGACCATCTAGTCTGACCTCCTGCACAAAGCAGGCCACAGAATCTTACCCATCCACTTCTATAACAAACCTCTAACCTATGTCTGAGTTATTGAATTCTTCAGATTGTGGTTTGAAGACCTCAAGCTGCAGAGAATCCACCAGCAAGTGACCCATGCCCCATGCTGCAGAGGAAGGCGAAAAACCTGATTCATATTTAACAGAACAGACAACGTTCTCCTCTTTGTGAAATAGGACATAAGTGCCTCATAGCAGATCTTAGGCTAAGACAACCTATGTTGTTTAAAGATTGTTCACTATCTGGAACAGGTTTGTTGGCCACAACTTTATAAAGGTTATGGAAAAGGAGAAGAAACATTTCTTAGCCTCCATCACCCCCTTGGCATAGTTGTATGAGCTTCTTGTGACCCAGTTCCAACAACACTCCATGAGCCTATCCTCCTACTTTAGATGGTATTTTCTTCTCATACATTGACAGCCATAGAGAAAATACCTTCTTTCAGTTACAGCATCACATAATTGAATAATAATCGGTACATTTAAAATCAGTTCCATAGTTACGTGCAATTGGGAGGCCTGCAGCCAGAAAGCTGTAGCCAATGTAAGTCCAACTACTTCCCTCTTGGATTCTGGTCAGTTTTCTAGGTTCATTGTTCTGCAATGGGTTTGTTCTATAACTTATCATGCTCCACTATTGCCATTCATCCTATATACTGGACCTTTACTCAATCAACCCTGTCACACTCAAACTGCTTTATGACAAAAAGTCTGGCTCAGAGCCCAAGCTTCTGATCCCATCTGATCCCACTCATTGCCCTTGACTGAGCTGGAGAGATTCTGTATTAATTTATGAGAATACAGAAGCTAGGCCTCTATTTTACTTACTGTACAGAGCTGACCTGCTGGATATACTCCTAATTCTGCCCATTATTTTTCTTTTCTTGGCTTTTCTTCAACGGTCTGAGCCACTCCCTAGCTTTCCCCTCCTTTTCTGCTATTGCTCTCACACTCTCAATACATATCCAAGCTCCCCTCACTTACACTCTTCTCACATTTAATTAATCTTTCACAATTAGTTATTTCCTTAAGATCACTTCACATTAGCCAGAATTTTCCTGCTTTCCCTCAACTCAGCCATTCACTTATATGTATTACTCTTTGTCAGGTTGATCATGTTTCCATGTGCTGCAGCATGCCATGTAGCTTTCATCTTCTGTTAACTCTTCACAAGGCGTCATTACTTATTATGTCCATGAACAATGAATACTCTAAGCAATATCTTATCTTTAAGTTCCTTTACCATAGCACAAGGACCCCTGAGAATATAGCTCTACAATGTTATTGCACACGTGTTAGCAATGTGGCAAGGTGTCCAGAGATAGCACAGTAGTGAACCAACTACCAGGAAGGAAAAGCTGACACCACCAATGAAAAGGAGATGAATTGGAGGCCAGGGAAGATCTCTAGAAAAGGAGATGAGGTGTCAAAGAATGGTCTACTGGTTAGGAGGCTAGCCTTCAACTCGGGAGACCACTGTCCAAGTATTTCCAGAGGCCCCTTATCTGACCTAAGGCAAATCACTTAACCTTTCTGTGCTTTGTTCCCTAGTTGTAAAATGGATGTAATAGCTCACTATCTTACGGGGATGCTGTGGGGTTAAATACATTAAAGATTTTTGATACACTTAGATATTACAGTAATGGGAAATGTCTAAGAACCTATTACAGATGGGCAAAAAACTACAAGTATCTATTGGGAGATGACAGCTAGTGAACACTCAGAATAGCTTGAAGCACTAGTACAGAAGACATATATAATTCCCATGCCGAAAGTTAAGCTCTAAGTAAGAGATTCTCTGTTGACATTTTTCTCCTTGTTTTGTTATGCTTGATTTTGTCACCCTTGGAGAATTGTTAGTGTGGGACAGTTAAAAGGTTGCAAGCCAAGAAACAGGGCATTCCCACCCATGGAGATTTGAGTGTTTCATTGTGGTAGTTGTTGCCTGAAAGGACTGAGCTGTGAGTAGTAGTAGTATATATATTTTGTTTTATCACAGAACAAGCCTGAGATAATAAATAAGTTTTTGATCCTGCAAGTTAGTGAGATTTGTTGGTGTTCAGCACATTAAGGCAATCCTTAAAAGAACAACTAGATATGAGAAACATTCATTTGGTGTGTCCAGCAGCCCCTTGTCAGCCCCAGAGAGGTGTACATTTTAGTCCATACTAGCATGTATTGTTTGAAATGGGACTACATTCAACATGCACTAGGAAACTTGTGCATGCCAGCATGATCCACACAGGCAAGTTACATGACATGCTGATGCGGACTAAAATTTACACTTCCCTGATACAGACTAACGCATTGTGCAGACAAGCCACGATGTATCTACTGGTGACTATCTCCAGCACTTTAAAAGATGTAATCAGAAAAGAAGTTGGACATTTTGATAAAATAAACTAAAAAACGCCAATGACTATTTGCATTTATTACAGCCAGCAAAATAAAGGTGGTCTGGAGTTACAGAAATAAACATACCTAATAATGACAGACAGAGCTGCATGGAAACTGGAATTTTAATTTCTTAGGAAATTCTCCAATTTCAAAATTTGTCTTCTTTTCAAAATTTCCCACAAAATGAAATTAAAAAAAAATCATTGCTGTGAATTAAAATATTTTGTTTAGATACAATAAAAATATTTCATTTCAATTTTGACTTTTTATTTTTTTTAGTAATATAACATACACTTTGAAATGAAAAGTAATTTAAAAAAAACAGAAATGTTTCAGTCCAGTAATGTTGAAATGGAACATTTTGACATAATCAAAATGCCATGTATCATAAGCAAAATTTCATCAAATTCATCACATTCCCGTGGAAAGTTTTAGTTTTGAGAAAAGCCATTTTCTTATGGAAAAACATTCCATCAGAAAATATTCTGTCAGCTCTATTGATATATGCTTATTCTTCTTTGAAAGAAGGCCAGGAACAAGTGTGTGAACATTTTGGGGGGTTCCATTTCTGAGCTGGAAAAAGCTATGGCATTTATTGTTCCCTTGAAGTATGAATATAACATTGCTATTAATAGTGAGAGCTATGTGAATGCAACAGGAGGAATGTGAATGCACCAAGAGAAATGTATACTAAGATTTTAAACCAGAATTTATTTGTATAGGTAACGTTGTATTTGTATAAATGCCTTAAATGGCAGATTCTGTTGGAAATGTTGATAGACGCTTGACTATTGTGATATGAGTAAATAACACATATTAAAGTGCAGAAAGAGAGACAGAGTGGCAAAAATCACTAAATAACTTGCTTTATCTGAATGAATCTTATTGCTACCCCACTAGGATCTATATAATTTCACCCTTTATTTTTCAGAGTGTGGTGAGCCTGGCACCGCAGCGCCCCTTTGTGGCAGGGGTGGGGTGGGGCATCGGCGCCTCACCACTCTCCAGTCCTTATGTCTGCCTCCCTTCGGGTGGGCAGACAGCCTCCCAGCTTTCTTCTCCCCATCGGCTCTGTCGAGCGGGGTAGCGCGGCCTAACGGCCAGAGTCCACACCCCCCCTCCTTACGAGCAGGGTAGCACAGCCTAGCGACCAGAGTCTATACAACCCATCTTATGGGTGGGGTAGTGTGGACTAGCGGCCAGAGCCAATACACCCCCTCCTTACGAGTGGGGAAATGCGGCCTAGCGGCCAGAGTCTATACAACCCCTCTTACGAACAGGGTAGCATGGTCTAGTGGCCAGAGTCCACACACCCCTTCCTTATGAGCGGGGAAGTGCGGCCTAGCGGCCAGAGTCTATACAAGTCCTCTTACGAACAGGGTAGCATGGTCTAGTGGCCAGAGTCTATACAACCCCTCTTACGGGTGGGGTAGTGCGGCTTTGTGGCTGGAGTCTCTAGGATCCCTCACGGTTCGGGGGTGAAGGGGTAGGAGGATTCGGGCCTGCCCTCTCCACCGAGTCCCAACCCAGGGCCCTGGTAGTGGCAAGCTCTCCTTGCCACTCGCTCGGCGGGGATCCGCCCACAACACTCCAAGCATTAATACAGCTCTAATGCCGTTTGTCTCTAGAGTTCCCCTGGGTCACTTCCTACCAGTTCATTTGCGGCGGGGGGTCCTCCAGTCTCCTACTCCCCTGGGACGTCCTCCGTCAGGGTCTCAGGTAGTGCCTCGGCTTGGCTAACTCCTGGATCCTGGCGTGCAGGCTCTCCCTCTTCAGGAGCTGGCAGCATGCGTCCTTCTCCTCCAGTGGTCAGCCCCACTGAGCTGGTCTGCAGGCTTTTATACTTGTTCTCCAGTTGGAGCAGGGCCAGCAGAGCTTCTGAGGCATGCCTTCCTCTGCTAGGAAGGAAGGGTTAACTCCTGTGGTACCCATGTGGGGCCACTCTGCCCCATCACACAGAGTAACAGACACTATGAGGCAGAACTTCTGCAGGTGTAAATTAGCATAGGTCCATTGACTACTTGATATACTTTCATCACTCAAACACACACAAGCTAGTAGAGTGTACCTCACAGAAATGTTCTGAAGCATTTTCAGTGGGAAGCACATTAAGGTCATTGAATGAAAAGTGCTACACAAGTGCAGGGTATTATTAATGAAAGTTAACAATCAAAGAAACAACAAGGAGTTTGGTGGCACCTTAAAGACTAACAAATTTATTTGGGCATAAGCATTCATGGGTAAAAAACCCACTTCTTCAGATGCATGGAGTGAAAATTACAGATGCAGGCATTATTATACTGACACATGAAGAGAAGGGACTTACCTTACAAGTCACAGAATATTAGGGTTGGAAAATACCTCAGGAGGTCATCTAGTCCACCCCCCTTGCCCAACAACAACTAAATCATCCCACCCAGGGCTTTGTCAGCCCTGACCTTAAAAACCTCTAAGGAAGGGCATTCCACCACTTCCCTAGGTAACCCATTCCAGTGCTTCACCACCCTCCTAGTGAAATAGTGTTTCCTAATATCCAATCTAGACCTCTCCCACTGCAACTTGAGACCATTACTTCTTGTTCTGTCATCTACCACCACTGAGAACAGCCTAGCTCCATCCTCTTTGGAACCCCCTTTCAGGCAGTTGAAGGCTACTATCAAATCCCCCCCTCACTCGTCTCTTCCGCAGACTAGATAACCCCAGTTCCCTCAGCCTCTCCTCATAAATCTTGTGCCCTGGCCCCCTAATAATTTTCGTTATTGTTGGCAGGGCCAATTCAATCAGTTTGTATGTGGTCCACTCCCAATAAGTGATGAGGAGGTGTCAATACCAAGAGAGGGAAAGTTGTTTTTGTAGTGAGCCAGCCACTCCTAGTCCCTATTCAAGCCCAAATTAACGGTGTTAAATTTGCAAATGAATTTTAGTGATATGAATTTTGTGGCTACAGACTAACACGGCTACCCCTCTGATACAATCAAAGAAAGCTATTGTATAATATATTATTTACTCCACATGGACTAAATTCAGGGCTCATGCTTCCTTAAAAAATGCTGAGTGCCCTCAGCCTCCATTGGAGTTGAAGATACTTGTCAATTTACAGAATCAATCTTTCAACCTTAAAACAATAAAAAGTCCCAGTGACCTGAATGGGGAGTTTTCCTGGGGAAGGACTGCAGAATCTGACTCACTGAGCATACTATGTATTGAGTAAGATAGTTGATTTTGTATCCTGTCTACTGCTGAGGATGATTATTCAACAACAAACATCACACAACAATTACACTTCTAAATTTAAAAGATCTGAAAGACTAGGTGAAGTTCTACAAGTTAAAGAGTCTTTTCTTCAAAACCCACATGTAGACAACAAAAAAGAGAGAGATGAAGAAAAAACAGCATTGACATGCACAATATAGTTCATATTTATATAATTTAATTATAAGTGAATACATTTTGACCTACTCCACATATCAAAATTTCAATATCAGTGCCTGTTTGCAGTGAAGTGAGGAAGTCTCAAAATTAACTGCTAATATACTTACTTCCTAAAAATGTGAAAAACAAACGAGAGATGGTCACTCTTTTTTAAAAGATAAGTCTTTCTGTAATGATAGTGAAAATGATGCATTAAAGCCATTATTATTTTGCTGGGCTTTGTTGTGACTGTTACCATGGTTAAACCATTAACATATTTTCTGTACAAGTATGGTCATTTGATGGCCTTAATTAACTTTCAAGTGGAGAGTGCTGTGGCTTACCACTTATTAAATATCCACTACAATAAGTTACAGTTTTACCCTTCCAACCTCACTTACCCAAGACAGCTAGAAGAAACAGCTTTTTATTTGACTATAATTTTGTAATTGCTATTTACTGAATTTATGTTGAAACTGGACCCCTCTATGTAAATGCATTTTGGCTAGTTCATATAAAATTGCCCAAGCTTAATCAAATCTTGCTGATATTCAATTGAATAAGTGGAAAATTAAGTTCTGTATGATAAAGCTTTTCTCTTTTTTTAAAAAAATCCTTATTTACTATACTGGCATGTTTTGCTGATATCTGAAAGTATGCCCCCTACAGAAGAGCAGAAGCCAGAAGCATCGGAAACGTTGCTTCTTTAGCTAATCTATTCTTAATACAACACACAAACAGTGTAGTTAGACTAACCAAAACTAATTTCCGCGAGCATTTTATTCCTGAAGGAGGCAATGCAGTTTGAGATTTAATTGAGGCAGAATTAGTTTTTGTGATTAGCTGGGTTAAATTGTTAAGGTATGGTAATAATGATATCATTAGTTCCTCACTCAGACAAGTCCTAGCTTCTGTTTTGGTTTGGCCTCTGAATCATCAAGTAATGCTCCTTGGGTTTAAACTTGTGTATTGCCAGCTACAAAAACAACTGACTCCACCTCTATCAGGAATTCTGCAAGTGTAAAATAGGACGGGGGGGAGAGCGGGGGGAGTGGAACACTCCTACAAAGGGAACACATGAAAAGGCCACAGGAGTGAACAACTGAAAAAATATATAAAAATGCAAATTTCCCTAAACTTCATCTTTGGATGGACTGAAGCATAAGTGAGAACTTCAACAAAGCTATAGAAAAAGATGACAGGTCTGAATTTCAGAAATTTAAGACAGCAGCAGGATTAGACACTTTGGGTTGTCTTCGCATACATTTCTTATGGGAGTTAATTCCATTTGACATGCAAGACCAAAGCAAGATTACAGAGGCACAGCCCCATGGCGAGGTGTATGCTGTAGCTAAAAGCTGGGATTTGAATAATTGTGCAGGCTTACTCCAAGAATCAGGCGAGAACAGAATGAATGGATTATTACTAGGAACTTTGTACATTTTTAACTGCTGGACTTAATAAAATACCTTGTGTGTAAGACTAGTGTTATGGTCCTCTGCACTCACTCTAGTTGAAGTTTGTGGTAGGATCTATCAAATATGAGAAAAAACAGAAGCTGTTAAAAAAAAAGAATGTGTAATGAAGGATTGGGCAGGGCCATGCCCCATGCAATTTACTGAGGAAAGCAAATTTGGAGAGCTTTATTCAACATTTTCAGGCCCTAAAAAGTTAAAGGGAATTCATTTCCTGTGTAAAAGAAGCTTGAGGGAACACAAGAGAGTGGATTGGAAAAATGAGGGGACAAAAAAAGGTGAAATTTTATTTCACTGTTTCAGCTTGTTAGCTAGGTCATTTATTACAGAGAAAAATTACTAATCCACACATCATTTTTTTAAAAAATTGACCTCTTCCCTTTTGTGTCTGTGGATGCACTTGTCTGTAAAAGGAGGTAATAGCTGACTGCTCCTTAGACTCAGTGCTGCTTAATTAACTGTCCAGTGAGAATTATTGAAATACTTATATAATTCTTATTTAGCGCTCATTAAAGTGAGGGATACAAATGCTGGACAATGAGAAGTTCAGAAAGGCTTTGAAAAGAGGAAGTTAGTACTGTGATAGCAAGGAATTATGAAAGCCTGCCCATTAACTGTAGCAGAGTAGACCTTTCATTTTAAAGTCACTGACTCAGATCTGGAATTATTTGATATTTTTTTAAAAGCTCCTTCATCTAACCCCCTAGCAATAGAACATCTCTGATTCCTCCTACCATTGCTAACCAGACTGTACAGTAGGTGAGGAAAGTTAGACTGTTAGAGGAGATAATAAAATTTCTATGCTGCCTTGTGACTGCTTGTTGGTCGCAAACTCTGGAGCACCCTCTGTTGGGTTCAATAACAGCTTTCCTGACTGCCAACCTTCAAAGAGCTCCAATACAGACAGACATCTCTTAAACAGCTAGGAATGTACAGACACTGATATTCTGTGATCACCATTTGCAATTAGTTCATAGCCAAACAGCATCTATTTTTCTGTTTTGAGAATCAGTATTATTGAGACTATATAGGATGAGGTACAAGTGCTTCATTAACATAGAAAAGACCTTTCACAAAATATGTCTGACAACATGTAAAGCATCTTGAGATTTCACCTTCACCGTGATCAATCGGTCCTTCAGCCCTCGTATAGATTGCGCCAACCACAATGTGTCTTCCATTCTTCTCATATCCTGGTCTTCCTTCTCCATGTGCGACCATGTCTTTTTATGATAAAATCTTCCCATCTCTTTAGAAGTCACCGAGTGGTTGTTTCAGTTCACGTCGGTACCACCTAGTGACAGCTGCAGTCCATCAATTGTCAGTGAGCCTCACTATATGCCCGGCCCATCGCATTTTACTCTGCCTGGTCTCAACAATGACGTCCTGCACTTCACTCTGCTGTCTGATCACTTCATTGGGGACTTGGTCATGGATTGAAATTCCCAGAATTCTTCTTTCCATAGCCCTTGCCATGACAGACACTTGCTGCTCCTCTGTCTTTGTCAGTGCCCATGTTTTGCTGCTGTACAACATTGTCGGCAGTACTGTTGAGTTGAAGATGCTGGCACATGTTGCCTTGTTGATTTTTCTTTGGAGGACATCTGAGATAGAATTGAATGTGCATCAACCTGCTTTCTTTCTTTGCAAAAGTTCACCTTCCTGATAGTGGCACATGTTAATTTCTTGGCCCAAATACACCTATTGCTCAACTTCTTCTATTTGTTCTCCCTTGATTGTTATTTAGGTTTTTGGCAAGGTATCAGACTGCATAAATTTCGTTTTGGAGTGGTTAATTTTCAATCTGACTTGGCTGCTTTTTGTGTTGAGTTCTTGCAGCATTTTCTGTAGTTTAATAGTATTTTCAGCAATCAACACAATATCGTCCGCGAATATGAGATGGTTTAACTGCTCTCCATTGATGTTGATTCCACCCTTCCAAATCATTTACCTAATTACCATTTTGAGGCAGGCTGTGATGAGTTTCAGTGAAACTGTGTCTCCTTGTTTCACACCTTTCTTAACTGGGATAAGAGGGGAGTAGCAAATACAGTTTTACAGGCCCTAAAATTAATCTCCATCTCATTTCAGTGAGTGCTTTGGAAGCCTCAGATAAAAGGTGATGAATATCATGATGGGCTTGGTGACTTCCCAAATGGAGATGCAGAGCCTGCTGGGTGTTCAGAAATTGCAGGATTTGACACCACCTATGTCTCACACTGTGATATGGATTATGGCAGTAACAGAGCATCATACAGAGCATCCCCTAAGGGGGGATGTGATAGAAATATATAAAATCATGAGTGATGTAGAGAAAGTAAATAAGGAAAAGTTATTTACTTGTTCCCATAATACAAGAACTAGGGGTCACCAAATGAAATTAATGGGCAGCAGGTTTAAAACAAATAAAAGGAAGTTCTTCTTCACACAGCGCACAGTCAACTTGTGGAACTCCTTGCCTGAGGAGGTTGTGAAGGCTAGGACTGTAACAGCATTTAAAAGAGAACTGGATAAATTAATGGAGGTTAAGTCTGTTAATGGGTAAGGATGGGTGTCCCTAGCCTCTGTTTGTCAGAGGGTGGAGAGAGAGATCACTTGATCATTGCCTGTTGGGTTCACTCCCTCTGGGTCACCTGGCATTGGCCACTATCGGTAGAGAGGATATTGGGCTAGATGGACCTTTTGTCTGACCCAGTATGGCCATTCTTATGTTCTTATACAAAAAACAGCCAAAATCAACAGTCAAAAAAAAAATTGCAAGAGAAAAAGCACACACAAAACCATGCGTCTTCCATGTACAATAAAAGCCTTTTCAGAAAGAGTGAAGGAAAAACAATAAGTAGGCCTGATTTCTACCTGTTAGACACAGCAGAACTTAGTTTACAAAGGCTGTGCGGCTCAACAGTTTGTATTCAGCAAATCTACTGACTGAGCAACAACAGAAGACAATGCGATCATCGGTGAGGCTTAGGAGGCTGGTGTCTTTATAGAAGGTGTGCTCTTTTTCTCCCAATAATCTCTATATATAGTTGAAAATTCTTGAATCTACAGAAATTCACATAGAAATGAGGCTCACACATCTTTTCTATTCATATAATGATTGATGAAACACAAGGGAAAAATAAATTGAATTACGTTAAGTCTCCTAGGGAAACATAATTAAGTTATAAAGCATTGCCTTGAAATCTTCAAATCCTTATGTCACTCAGACTGGATCTTCTATTATGTGATCAATAATAATATTAATTAAAGACAATAATTTAGAAGGGATAGCATGAAGTTTCAGGCTCCACTATATTTTATATTTTAAATTATTATCTGCTAAGCATTTTGGGGTATAATGTCAGTGAAGAAGATCATTTCTGAGTAAACAAAGTTTTCTAAAATTTTGTGCTTTTTTTTTATTCTGAAAATTTTACTCCCTTGGCTGCTTTTTCCTGGACAATGCTTGTTTTAGTCTCTATTTAACTGGAGTCCTAGATATTAAAATATGTACAAATGACAGTTTTAATATATGAGACTTCCTCTGCATACCTGGCATATGGAATCTGTTTCAGGTTCTTAAAGAGAGGATCAGTTAAAACTGGTTCACTTTTGAGATACAATATTGAAAGGCAGTGACCAGTACCCCAAAATGCTGGGTCATCAGAGGAGGAAGAAAAGTAAGGTTACATCAATGCTAAAAACAGAATTCTGTCTCAGTCCTCAAAAGGAAATTTTGTCTTCAAGGGGATTTGTGCTTAACTAGGTTAAGGTGACATTTGGCCATTGGGCAAAATCAATCAACGCTTATCAATGTTGCAAGAAAAGATGCAGAAAGTTACTAATACATGTTGTATGCTTCTCTTTCATAGAAAGAAAATTATTTTATTATCTGCTGATACATAGTGTGAGAAAAATTCAGTAGGGTGCAAGACTTCTTGCTATATGTCATAATGAGGTTACTTGCCCTTGTTTACCAACGACTGTGTGGGAAAAGAGAGAAAGAGGGATCCATCAAAACTTGGATAGGGAAATTAATTAAAAGGAACCAGCAATGCTAAATTAATCTAGAACTGAATATCAAGTACCATCCCTGAGGACTGACAGTGAATTTCTTTAGGTGGCACTCATTCTGACACTGGAGATTTTCAGAGGGAATCTTTTACTGGGTTAATATCTTCTATTTTCAAAGAGTGCTTATTCCAATTTCATATGTATGGGAGGGATATGGTCTTCTCAGATATGACAGTATACACTAGAATGAATACAAAAACCTTCTAAAGAAAGTAAGCTCTGAATTTGGACCACTAAATGCTATTATGGAAGCCATAAAATAGTTCCACAATGATTTGAGAGAGAAAATGACTTGGTATTCCTAAAACTGCAACAATTAGGCAATTTAGCTAACTAATAGGATCCAAGAAGATGTAAATAAGTTTTCTTTTTAAACAAAGGCATTGAGAAGGCAAATTTCAGACCAAATGAAAGAAGGCAAATAATTTCTCCCCAAAGGCAGAGGAAAGATTTCTCAAATGAGCTTTATCCTAAAAAGATTGGAGTGAAATATATGAAGCAAGATGACATAATGTGCTGTTGCTTAAATGCAGCCGCCAATAGTATCCTATTCTGCAAACTAGGCTGTGGGTAATTGAATGTAAGACGAAGCAAAAATATAGAAAAGGCCAAGCTGAAGCTGAAGAATAAAAATGCAGTGTGTGTAACAGTATTGAGAAGAGTACAGCTCTGTAGAACTGATTAATAAGAGCAGTGAACGGTACAGAGTGGATTTGCAGAGATTAGAACATTGCAAGCTTTGTCCAAAAGATTGTATAAAGTTCTTATTGGGCTTGAATTTAAATAGGGCAAAATTTATCTACCACTATTAAAGGTTCCTATGACCTTTAAATATATTCTAGTGAAACACCTTCTCTTTACCACAAAAGGTCATTTTAAAATAAAAAAAATGTTTATGTTCCATTGTACTAATTTCTTGTGTGTGTGCGTGCGCATGTGTATTCTAATACATTTGTTCATATTACAGCATGAAATTGACAGAACCATAGAAAACATCAGCAGTTTCATCCATGACAACCAAACTCAAGGAAAACATATATCTTGATAAAGCCTTCAGGTCAGGTTCCTAGGTGAATGGGACCAAAAGTCAGAAATATGAGATTGCACTGTGTGTGTTAAGAACTTGATTATTTGTGTTTCAAAGCTCTAATAAACTCTACACTGGAGCATATTCTGCTGCATATAACAATGTTACCTCGGTGAAGTTTAAGACGGCAGCAACAATTTTTTTATGAAGAGATTAAATGTAAAAATGCTCTGGGAAGTAAAATTGAAGATAACATTTACTGTACAAAGAACTACAGATAGCCATTGGGAAACAGAGTGAAGAACACCCACTAACACTCAGTACGAGTGGTACTAGCTTCACAAGGTAATGGTGGAGACCCCATTACAGAGAGAATTAAATGCATAATGGTTAGAAGCCAGGGGGAAAAAGAACACTAGAATGCAGACTTAATTTACTAGTTATAGTGCTGCATTCAGTGCGTCTTTGAGTTAGGAACCCTATTGCCACAAAAGTTTGCCAGCCTTGGGATTTAAACTGCAGAAAGTTTATAAAACTTGATCATGTCAGGCAGGGAGTTTCTCTTACTAGTGGCAAGCTACATAGTAGCCTCAAGTGGGGAAAACAGATTTTTGACCTTCATCAAGTTACGCATATTGCCACTGATTCAAAAACAGAAACTAGGGTAGTAGAGAAAAAGCTACAAGGACATCTGCAGCTGTTCCAATGCATTACACCCACTGAGTGTTTCTAAAGGGCAGAATAAATGATGGTCAGTAATTAAGAAAAAGGAAAATATTAAAAATTGTAAATACATCACAATCAAAGAACCCCTTTTTGCAAACAACACCAAGAGTAGATTTCAATCCTTAATATATTACAGTTTTGGGGGGTTGGAAGGATTTCCTAGGTTTAGTCATTACATGACCAGCCAGAAAGTTAATGGAGCTGATCTAGTTTGTTGTGGCTGTATGGTAAAGCAAGAACATACCTTTAGGGAACCTTGACTGGTGCTCCTTTACGTGCTTTGGGATTCCTTTTTGAATTTCCCTCTAGAGTTAGAGGGAATTTCAGGGTTCAGAAAAAAAATCTCTTTTTAACAAGTAAAAATAAGACAAAAGAAGAAAAGACTAATTTCAGGTTTAGCTTTTCCATCCTCCGCATGCCTTCACCAATAGCTCTTCTTATATACAAAGTTGACTGAAGGGAGGGGTTGGATTGAATAACAAATTGATGTGATACAATCACATCATTTACAATCACATAATGGACTATATCCCAATTTTCAAAAGGCATAAAGTATCCTCATTAATACTATAAGTGCAGCAGTCAAATCAGGACTGTGATTTTATCAGGGTTTTTGACTGTACATGAATTAGAATATAAAATGCATACAGAATTTTTAATAGGAAGGCTTTAACATTCTGTGAATGTATTTCTTACTATCATTTGCATCACATTAAAGTAAAATTCTACATAAAAGGATAAAGAGAATACTGTATGTCCTAAATTATAGTTTTTTTCATAGTTGTCATGTCCACATATGGGAAATCTGATTCATAAGCTTTAACAGTATCTTAAATCTGAGAAGGCTAAGATACTTCCCTGTTTGTGGGGTTGGTATGGTTGTCAAGTACAGTGGTAGCAAAGTAAGGTCAGATGGTCTGGATGAAGCCAATCGAGATCTTTTGTGGATGTGACTGCATTCATTGTCTGTTCTACAACGCATTATTAAACACTGAGCCTGAAATCCTCATTCTATAGTAGAGTATTAAAAATTGTTACCACATTCAGAAGGATTATATTGTTTTAGCTATCATGTTTTCTTCTTGCTTTTAGAACATTAAAATACACTTTACCAATATGTATTTCCCTTAAAAGAGAAAGAACATATATTTTGTAGCTGCCCAAATACACCGTGTGTATATAAGTGAATTTTTATTTTTTGAAGAATAAACGTATACTGTTTTATATATGTCTATAGTATACATTAAAAGCTAACCCACAAACATTAGTGAGACCAGCTCTAACCTAATTCCAATGGCATGTGTAATCCAGGAAGGTTCAGGTTTGATTATAAGACCAGAAGAGAAAGAGAGAAACTTGGCATAGTCTCATCAATCCTCTCAGTATAGTCTAAGTGGGGTTTCAAACCAGCATTCAACTGTTGGATTGAATTCCTGTGAACCTTGAATCTTTTCAGTTAAGGCAATGTTTTTCTCCAAGAAGAAAAACACTGCCTTAACAAAGAAGAAGGAAGGGAAATAATAGACCAACATATTACCAGTACTAGTACTGTCTTGGGTTTGGTGGAATATTTGAAGCATGTGTAGATTGGTTCCTTCAAAGAGGTGAAGAAATGCAACTGCTATGGAAACTCATTAGTTATAATTATTTATTTGTACTGTAGTAGAGTTCAAAGGCCTGAAATAGAATATGAGCCCCATTTTGTTAGGTGTTGAAAAAAACACATAGGAAGCCACAGTCCCAGCACTGAAGCTCTTAGCTAGAAGCCTCCATTTAAGTCATGAGTTCTATCCCTGATGCTGCATGAATACAGCTGATAATTATGGCATCTAGATGTTTTTATTATAATATATTATTTATATCACACCAGCGGTGGCCATGTCAACTTGCAGACACAATAAAATGACAAGGTACCAGCCCCCAGGAGCTTGCAATCTAAACTGGAGAGATAACACAATTAGTAATAACATCAAAAGACAGTGAGAAGGATGCCAAGAATAGGGCAGGAAAGGGATGACAAAGCAACAGGAGAAGGGAAAACGATCTTTAGAGAAAATTTTATTTACAAAAAATAGTCTGGCAGTGAAAAAGTTTTCAGACTTCCTCCTAAAACCCAGACACTTAAGCAGGGGAAGACTTTCTCTGTGAAAAAGGCAGAAAAAGTGATGATTTGGGCTCATAAAATGGCACCATCACTTGTTCATAGTCCAGTTAAACTCTGATATCCCTTGGCTTCTCACCGAAGAACAGAGGTGTGGTCAGGGCATATGGAGTAACTCCAGTGTTGATGGGGGGTGAAGATTCTCAGCCTAGATCCCCCCTCCAAATTTATGGCACCTTTTTTTACCTTTCTCCTCACACATTCTCCCCATGACCAAGCTATCATCAGCCCTTGCACTCATTGCCCAGGAAAGTCTCCCTGTTGACCAAAACACAGGAAAAATAATTAAGTTCTTTGGGATGGTCAGTTAGCTACTGTTGTATCTCACACTTCTCTGATCTTCAGACATGATGAGGCCATAAGCTATTTCTGTATTTGGTCCAATCACCACTACTACCTTTCTGTTATTTGGATGGAACATTTTCCTTGACTTTCTCCTGAACATTCTAGTTTTTGAAAGAAATTCCAAACAACCATTGGATTCTTAAGCACCTCATTCTTCAACCTATTTATGGTGTTTCCACTGCTGGTTGGTGACATTTCTACTTCAGCTGTTTCCCAGGTCATTCACAAGTGCAATATTCTTACAGAGCTTGGCAAAACATTCACCGTGATCTTTTAAATTCTCCTTATTTATCTCTTCCAGATGTGCCAGCAGGAATTACCCCTATTTTCTCAGAAACTGGGCCCAACACTGTTTAAGGACAAAGAATATAAAAATGGCTGTGCTTGGTCAGTACAACAGTCCATCTAGCCCAGTATCCTGTGTTCTGGCAGTGGCCGGTGCCAGTTGCTTCAAATGGAATTAACAGAGTACGGCAATTATCGAGTGATAGATCCCTTGTCGTCCAGTCCCAGGTTCTGGCAAAATCTCCCCAACAGGCTTAAGGAGTGGGCATGGTACTTTGTGATTCAGCAAGGCTCTCGCTAGTGGAATGGCTCATAGGGTGACTTTACTGTCAGTGTAAGTTAGAGCAATCTTGAGATTGCTCTGGTTTATGCAGAAGTTCAAGTATGAGTGCTATTAGGATTGGGGAAGTGCAAAGGTGACTTTAAGCCATTACTGTCCCCTCTCCCCTAAGGTTGTGCACAGAGCATCAGTTGGCCAGACCAGATGATCTGAAACATTGCTCTCTTTTTCTCCTTTTCTGACCATCCTACTGGTGCTTAGATTTTTTTTTTAATTTCATTTAAATGCCTTCAGATTTTTTTTCTTTCTTAAAAAAAAATGTTGTAAATGGTTTCTTGTGTTCTGGGTGCATCATCTCTCTGGGAACCACCAGATGAGATCTGTGATCCCAACGTTTATCAAGTGGGGTAGGATCATCATCTCTGTAAGATAACTTGCAGAGGCTCTTGCATGCCTCAGATTCACTGTCTTCTTCTAGTCCTTTCATAAATTTGGACCTGAATATTTTTGGCTATTTTGGCAATATTTATCAGCGGTCTGTTAGGTCTGGGGGAGAGATAGGGGAGGACAGGGGCGATCTGTGGTACTTTTTTCCAGCACAGATGAGATTGGAAACAATCCAAGTATTTAAAAAAAAATAGTTAAACCACACAAGTTTCATTGGCTTCATGGCAGTGGCAGCTCTGGCTTTTACTGCATCCCTTATCTGTGAATTTACAGAATCAGAAAAGAGAATGTAACAAATACTGGCATTGCTATATTCAAACTTAAGAAACAATCTCTCCACCCTAATGCAGGAATGTCACTCATTGAGAAAATTGTTGATCAGTTACTCTTATAGTTCTGCACATATGGTTAAAAGACCAAGAAGTTTTACATAGTTAATAAGAAATAAAGAATTTGTAGAAAGTGATACCACCTGAGGCTGTCTTTTTGCGAACAGACAATCTGCTGCTCACTTGCAGAAAAGTATACATAATCTGAAGGCAATAAAGAGTTGGAGTTAGAAAAGAGAGAATTGTAGTTCTGGCTGAATCATTCAGCAATATGTTAAGAAGCAAGATTATTTTTTACTAATGCTGGTGGATAACTTTCTCCTTCTGTGAAAAAAAAATATTTGTGTGCTGGCTATATGTAGCTAGCTATATATATCCAGGCCACTGCAAATCCATATATCAAGCACTCATTTCAATTTCCTTACTTATTGTGGCTTAGGAATGGTTTCCATTAGAGCCAGCCCAAAGCATAATTAGAAAATACTGCCCCAGACAACAGGGAATCAGAAAATATACTCTAAGAAATGATACCACGCCAATACACAGGAGGAAAATCCTGCTTTCTGTTAGTTTCTTCCCCCACACAAACAGCCAGGCAGAATACCAGAAGCATGCCAAGTGAGAACACCTTCAGAGAGCACACTGGAAGATATGTTTGCCAGATGGATACCTTCACAGAAACAGCAATGCTGGATGCCTCCATAGAATGAACTGGGTGATACACCAGGCTAGCAGCAAGGGCATATCCAGCATCCCAACTGGTTAGCACTTATGCTACCACTAGCAACAAGTGCTAGCCAGCAATGGTTAAGAAATACACACTGTTCCTGCTGCGAGGAGCAGTAACATGCTGCCTGACACATGTTATGCTCACTCACAGTGAGACTTCCTGTCCTGTGCCAGCTGTATGTGTCAAGTTCAGATCATGCAACTGCCTACTCATTGCTGCTCCCAGTAAGGGGAGGATTTTACCATATTGTATAATACACATGCCTAAATTTACTCTTAACCGACTCAATATGTGATAACCAGAATTCTTATCCCCTGGACAGACTCAGTGCTAGAATGTTCTCATAAACAAAGACCCATAGGATATACAACCCCCTTCCCTCCTCTGCCTCTTCATCTACCTTTTCTGTAACTATGTTAAAAACACAAACTTATTTTCCCTGCTCTCCTTTTCAAACATCTCCCTCCTGTCTTGGGTTCAGTATATAATAATAATAATAAATAAATTAAATAAATAAATAAATAAAGGCTTGGTGCAATGCAACTCAGGGAGATAATTTTTAGAATTATTCCCCTAGGGTACCAAATAGGTGGGTTATCTGGCTATTCAAAACTACTAGTGTAACTTTTTTAAAGGTGGGTGAATGGGGTATTTTTGCACAGGCTTTTCTGTTAATTATTATTATTATTTCCTATCAGACAATCTAGGGGGAGGTTTTCTATCTAATTTCCATTGAAAGTCAATGAGATCAGGGTGCCCAACCACCATTTGTGCCTTTGAAAAATCTCATCCCTAATTATGGCATGTTGTACTTTAGAGTATTTTACTAGATTGTAGCTCTGCCATCTCTAGCTTTGAACTTGTCAGATTTAATAAATTAAGCAGGATTAGTCCTGGTCAATTCATGGGTTGAGAGGTCTCCAAGTAAAACCAGAGCACTGCAGAATGTGATATTAATTGGAGATTCTTTAGGTGGCATTCTGCTCCAAATCAGAAATGGATCTGTGCTCTAATACAGAGTTAAATGGCATGATTCAGTTAGAACTACCGTCTTTCAGGTGAGATGTGAAACGTAGGTCCTGTCAAAGATCCCACAGCACTTTTTTAGAGGGTTGGTGTGCTGTACTGGTTTTAACATTGGGTAACTACATTTTGTCTACCTAAATTTCTTCTGCAGTGTCATTTGGATATGGAGTTTATTCACATTTCCTGCTCTATACTATTCTGTAATGTTGTTGTGCTCTGATAAAGAGCACCTGTGTTCCCCACAGAAGCTGCTGCATTTCAGCAGTGAGTATATTGATTCCTCTATATGAAATGTAGAGGGGAGAGAGCCAATTTTCAAACTTGGGCTCCTGAGTTAGGTGTCCAAAAGGGCATTGAGGCAATAACATTCTAATATGCCTGGCCAATTGCAAAATTTGGGCATCTCAATTAGGAACCTGAGTTTGAAAATGAGGCTTGTACGTCTGAAAAGTACTTCACAATCTTTTGGGGGTGAAAGATGTTACATAAATGTGAGATATTTTTCTAAGGCAATACTATAGGACAGAGATGAAACATTTTTTTGTAATTATAATTTAACTTTGCAATGTGCCTTCTTATTCTATTATAGAAGTTCTTGGCTCCAACGAGGTGTTAAAAATCAACTAAATATGAGAAAAATGAAGGAATTGCATATGAATGCATAACAATAATTTATAAAGCCTAAGAATGTACAGTATGTTGATTAGCTTGTCCACTTACATCAGAAATTCAGTGTGCATATACAACAAATCCAACCAGTTGTTTGCATGTTAAAGATATGTAAGTCTTTTCTTTACTTGAAGTTTCTGATTAGGACTTTAGGTATTATTTCTGATGTTTTTCTAGATTGACATCTGTGGGTATCCTTTGATAATGAATACCCCAAGAGAGCACAGAGACAAGACTAGGGCTCAGAAGCTAGGAACATTTCAATCAAAGGTGGTTTGTTAATATTAAAGTAAGAAAAAAAAAGCCATTTGCTTCTTTTGCAGTGACTGCGGTGCTGACCCTCTCTTGGTCCTGCTAGGCCTGTCTGAGCAACAGCAGAGTTCAGTGGTAATTAAAGCAACAGTGTTGTGAAAAAAGTGTGAATTACTTTTACAAGAAGACTTGGATGTTGCTACCGACTGACAAAGCACAGCAGGAGAACTCTGCTGGATATTAAAGAGCTATGGTAGTCACTGTATTGTAAGGTGGCTTTTCAGCACAATGCAAAATTGTGACTTTTCACAAGTTTATATCTCAGGAACCATTTGAGTTATCGGCTTAAAATTTGGCATGTCTTATAAGGCACAGGCCAGACAACCTAATGGGTCATATTCTGTAAAATTGGGTCCTGTTTAAATTATGTAGGCCCCAAATTCTTTTTTTTTCCTTTTCAATTATGACTTCATCGTGTAATTATTGCAATATTACAACCCAGACAGTTGCTCAAAACAATTATAGAAAAAGGTACACGTTCAGCCCTCTCTCAGCAAGTTACTGCAGTGTCAAATAGCTGGAATTTCCATTTCTGACATTTTTAAAGGAGGAAAAAGCACACACTATCACATTATGGGTATTGCACAAAGAATGTATATTGCATGTGCAATAACACTGATGACCATCTACTGAACAGTTTAAATCTCTCTAGAGACAGTAGGGTTCCAGTCAGTTACAACAAAGGGACAATTCTGATTATAGAAATGCAGTATTTACCTCCATACATTTTGCAATATAAACTATATCAAATATATGCTATCATGATTTATCTGTTTTGGGTATGGTAAAAGCTGAGAACATGGGTCAGATCCTGAAATCAGTTACACACAAATGTAAATCCAGGAATGACTCATCCATGGATTTAACTACAGTTTCCTAAATTTACTTTGGGATAACTGAGGTTAGAATTTGGCCCTATATCTATATCCAGTACAGTACATTACAGTGAGTTCTTGATAGTATGATATTACTGTACTGTTAGTACTTGGTACAGTACAATTTGATTCAATAGTCAGTGTAGTAGTTTCGGAGTTACTCTGCAGTACAGTATAATGCAGTAATATAGCCAACACAGTATAAGTAATGCTGTGCAAAATATTCACAAAATGAAACCCAAACTCTCATGCAACGACTCTGGGTTTGAGTTTTGTTAAAAAAATTGAAACACAGATCAGGTCCACCAAAAAAAGATTCGCTAAGGGCTTTTTGGGGGCAAAATTTGGGGCCACTTTTGAGAAATATGTCTGAGTGATGGACAGAAATTACATAAACCTTTTTATTTCCACAGGGTTTCAAGGTGAATCAAGAGGAAACTCAGCCTTTTTTGATCCACGCAGATGAAAATCAAAGAAAATATTTTCAAACTATTAAGAATTATACAGAGTGAGGAAGGTTCATAAGCTTCAGAAAAGGTTCAAAAAAGCTTCAAAAAAGGTTCATTCAGCTCTCCTTTTCTTCCAGAAGGAACTCCCCCATATCAAGTGACATCCTCTGTGTTGGGGACCTAGTTGCTTGCAATACCCTTCTCCTCCCAGTAACTTTGGATGATGGCTTGTTTGTGCTTTCTGAGGGGGAAACTGTCTGGCCCACTCCTTCATCTGGGGTCTTTAGGGAAAGAGAGGTAAGGTAATTCTTTTCAACACTTTTTCAAGAGTGAATGGGCAAATCAACACTCTTACACTCTATTTGTTAATAGCAACAGGATAATAAATGATATTGCTAGTCCCTTTGTTACCCTCAGTGGGATGAAGAGCTGTATTTATGGGTTTTAGGATGAAATTTAAGTCATTTTATAATACATACGTACATGATAAAATAATATATCTCCTCATGTATGCAGTGTAGTTGTCCCAGGATATTAGAGAGACAAAGTGGGTGAGATCATATATTTTATTGGACCAACTTCTGTTGGTGAGAGAATCTTTCCCAGACCTGAAGAAGAGCTGTGTGTGGCTTGAAAGCTTGTCTCTCTCACCAACAAAAGTGACTCCAATAAAAGGTATTACCTCACCCACCTTGTCTCTCTAATATCTACTAGTGTTTTTGCAACATGCACCCAAACCACAGATTTTAATACCCATTATTAGAGAGACAGGAGCAGGTATAGTTAGTCAAGCAACTATATAGATGTTTGTGAGTGCTATATAGAAGCAATAAACATAAATTAATAGGAACAGTTTGGGGGGGGGTTCCTCAAAAGACACGGTGCACTTTACTGCATTTTAAAAAAATTAAGATATTTGAAAACAAACAAACTTTCTTTTTGAAATATCAATCTACCAGGAGCTTTTCTGGAATTCTAGATAGATGGAATGTACTCTCAGGCAGAGGGTGTCCACAAGACCCTAGGAGCTGCTTAAATCTTCAACATGGGGTATAAGTAGTGCCTAAGACCTTGTGGGGCACATTTAATCCTATGAGAATAAATGACTAGAATTTCAAAAATTCAACTTGGCACAAAACCAATAAATCGGCCCTCAAGGATCCAAATGCCCTGTTGTACACCCCAGATACCTAGATACATACATAAAAAATATTCAGAACTCAAGCATGAGCACTGTAATCATGAAATCAGAGCAAGTTATCCTCCACTGTAACAGGCACAGGAATATGGAGCATCTTCACAACCAGCTCTATCCATCCTAAACAATAACATTACCCTGATATATAAAAAGCAATCATACAGTATCCATTTTCTGTAACACAACACAAAACACTCTATGAAATATTAAAAAAAAATTATTCCAGTATGTCTTCCTTGTATTTTGTTTTGCTCCTTCTTTGCTCAATGAGAGATTGACCCTGCAAGTTGCTGAATGCTGGCAATGATCCAGAAAACACTTAAGCACAGGATTAACTTGGGGCTTGTCTACACACAATTTTCACTGAATTGATAGAAAAATTGATGTAGTTAAATCAGTGCAACCCCTTTCTGTGAATAAAAGAGTCACCAGTTTCAAACACCAAGCATATCCCAGGCATAAGAACCTGAGCAAACCAAACCTACCACTTTACTGCAGATTCACCAGATCCATGCAGAGTGAATCTGGTGTTTACACAAAAATACATTGTTTTACTTCTTTCTCCTATGATGGGATGTTCTGTTTTCAAGGTTATGGGCCTGATTCATCATTCCTTACTGATGCTTGTAATAAAGTTGTGACATGCAGGAGGGCTACTAAGAGACTGATCTTTATTTCTTAGCCCCCCTTCACATGACGGGGGTCAGGGTTACAATAGGTTAATATCCTTGTCATGTGGAAGGAATCACTGTCCACTTACTTCAGTAGCTAATTACAATCATAAGGGAAGCTGCAGGTTTGGCCTATATAGCCGAGGTTCCATTAACTTGAATGGGACTGCTCCTCTGAGTAAGCACTACACACCATTGGTAGGGGTTACAGAAATAGTCATTAAATATTAAAGCCCAATATCCTCTATAGAACAGACAGTCGTGAGAAATGAACCATCCATATATCAAATTAATCATAAAGCTAAAATGCTTCTTGGCCACATTTTGTATCCCTTTATCTACATGCAAACGTAAGAGATACAGATTCATGTCACACATCAGCCTGAAACGTCAACTATTGTCAAATGGCATCAATTACAGTACAATTAAATCACAGTTCCATCCCAGACACTGAAATGAAATCAGTAATTTACAGCATCATTCCAGTCACATTCCTTAGCAACTAGTGATCACTTAGCAGTACTGCTGGTCTGGACCATTATTGTTTGTTTGCTTTTTTATCACTTTTACTGTTAATCTGAACTTCTCTCATCAATTGGCTCCTTGGATATTCACAAAGTTCAACCTTATGAAGAGCCAGAGGCCAGGTCACTAATTTAATTACTATCCACATGGCTTATACCCTTTATGTAACAGCAAATGTTCTCACAGTCCCTGATTGTTTCCTTCAGTGGTAAGAACAGTAGGTACACAGTGTGACCTCTTACAAAAAAGTAGCAATACACCTTTGATTGCTATATATGGCAGGCATATGGATTCAGAGTATGTTACTAGGCAGTACATATGTCAGCTTGAAGAACTTTCTGTTCTAGTAACAATTTTTATTTCTCCCCATGTGGGAAGCAGATTTTTTTAATTATTTTATTTTACTTTATTTTATTTTTAAAGGTTTATTATGGAGCTTCCCCTTTGCATTTGAGCAAGGTAATGTTCTGATGCTAAAAGGAAATGCCCCCTCACTCAAAGTGCTAGAGTGAGAGGTTAATAGTGAACTCAAACAATGCCACACTAGGATTATTACATACTATTGAAATTTGTTTCTGAGCAAGCAGAAGACGATCCAGGCTTTGGCAAAATGCAAACTTTGCTTTCTGATAAGTAGCTAGAAATTGACACTTCTAACATTGAAATGAACTGGAAAAGTCATCCAGGAAAAGATTTCTGAGACACATTAAACTATCCTATAATTCTTTTGAAGGGCAGAGCTACGCTACAGGATAGGAGTATCTTTTAGATAAGAAAACATTTTGACCGTCTTTATGGTTTACACAGATTCGTAATCCTAATATACATCTTAAAAATAGATTTGAACAGAATTTGGGGATTGTCTATGACATTCTATCACCTGCTAGTACAAACGTTAATTAGTATGTAAATAACACACTCATTTACTGCTAACGCTGTGCCACCTCCTCTCATGCAAAGTTGTCAAGGCCTGAGATACTGCAAAAACCCGCCACTAAACATCTGTAGTAAACTGAGCCTTCAACAAAGTAACTTAACTAAAAGTGAAAAGGTGGGAAAGGTGATAATTGCTTTTTTAGCCACTTCATCTAGTGTCTTCCCTGGTAGTGCAAATGCTGAGGACCACATGCTTGTGAAATAAAATTCATATTATGTCAGTCTGACTGAAAACACTGTTCAGCAAAAAAACAAAATAGAAGAAAAGAAATCAGCTGCAAAAGTGAAAACAGTTAAGTGGAGGTCCTAAGTCCAATACTGGCTAATTAACTGTCTCCATATGCTTTTCTCTATATATATTAGTGCATTTCATACTCTGATAACATCAAGTGGATATCCTGGCAAACTCCTCATTGACTTCAATGGGAGCAGGA
Organism: Mauremys reevesii; assembly: GCF_016161935.1. Taxonomy (NCBI): domain Eukaryota; kingdom Metazoa; phylum Chordata; order Testudines; family Geoemydidae; genus Mauremys; species Mauremys reevesii. The sequence goes on from NC_052625.1 coordinate 23,215,768, forward strand.
TCGGGCCGTAACAACACATTTGGTACAAATAAAGTAGCTCATTCTCATCAGACTGTTCACAAGATATTATGTTACACAAAGTACAACTGCTGTAAATGTTCCTGTAGGGTTTGATAAAACACAGGCACAGGCACTAAAGTAAATCAATCCCATTATAATTTTCTAGTACTATAGTTACAGGACAGCAAGTTGTAGCTAGTTTAGAGAGTAGTAAAATGTCTTTCCTCTGATGGTTATAAATGCAGCTTTTCGATTCTGACGGATATTTAACTTAGCATATAATAAGGATCTGAGCCATTGTTGCCGACCTGGGTTTAGCAGGGCTAATGGGGAGTGGAGCTTTTAAAGCTTGCTAATGGGTTTCTTTGAACATCAATTTGTCTATTGCTCCCGCAAGCCACAAAGACTATCTAGTACTATTCATTCAAAGGTTAGCCAACAGGAGGCAGACTGCAGTTTGGAAACACTGAAACACAGCCTAATGTCCTGGCTGGTCAAAGCAGGATTGTGAATGCAAGTTGGCCTACAGTGATGAGAGAGTGGAATAATTTTCTTCAGCGCCATTGCTGCTGACCTCATCACCTGACTGTTTCAGCCAATCACCTCATGTAGCTGCCTCAGCCATCTAAGATAACAAACATAACAAATAAATACAAGAGGGTTGGAGGAGTTGGGGAGGAAACCAAGGAAAAAGTAGGCAGATCAGGAGTCACTTCTACTCCTTGCCCTAGGTTCTGTAAATCCTGGCTGCGACCTATAATACTTTTCAGCTTCCCGTGTCTCAGCTGAATACAGTATTGGACAGAAAGTGGCAATACTCAAATACGACAATTGTAAAAGCAGAATAAAAATTAAATTATACTATATGAAGTGAAGCTGTAATCAAACGTAAAGACATCCTATGAGGTATAGCAAGCATAAATATAAATCCAAGTTTTAAGGATCCTTACTGTTACCAGTGTGTTTCTTTGTTTAATTTCACAACTACTTTCATATGTAGTTCAGCTTCCTCCACAGTTAAATATATGAAAAAAAACATAAAATATAAAAATCTTATGTCTGTCTAACATGAGAAAACCTCAACCTGGCTGGTAAAAGTAGAGTTCACTCAGAGTCCCACTACTCTCAAATGTTTAATGTCTCCACATTTGCATCCTTTCTCTCCAAGGCAGGAGTTTAACCAGGAGGAAGAAAAGGGATCAAAAGATCCTCATCATGGATCTCATTTATTTTCCTGACAGGTTAGAATGGTTTATTGAGATTCCTAACAGATTTGAAGGAAATAAGTATACTATATAGCACGTTGATTGCTTAAGATCTTTTCAACACGGAGACTAATAGCTGAGACCAGACCCAGCCAAGAGGGAAGGGTCTGAGCTCAGACAGCTTCTGGTAGCTCTTTTAGCAAAATATTTCCCAATATTGGTATTTTGGATTGCATCATTCTTCTATTCCTTCCCCTTAGCTTATTTCCCATCTCATTTACCTCGGATTTTATTTTACCTTGATTTTTTGCTCAGTCAGAATCAACATCTAAGCCCTGACCCTGCAAAGACTTACACATGAAATGTGAGTAGTGCACAGGGTGAAACTATAAGCATGAGTGTAAAGTTTTGCAAGATTGGGGCTTAAGTCCTCAGTTGCTACCTTTGAATGGGACAATTTCTCCTCTATGGTCATCATTCTTACTCTTACCTGCTCTTTTTTAAGTCAACAAAATATTTTCATTTGGAGAATCTGGACATTTATATATTCATTTCCCTGAGCAATCACTTCAGAGAGAGGCTGCAGTTACTATCTAGTTAAGGAAATGTCAAAGTTTCTTAGGAAGATGGAAACATCAAATCTAGTGGGGCTTGAAAGGAAAATATCGGTTGATTCCATACATTGCCTTGCCTTCAGCATTCTTAAAATATGGCCTGCTCTCTTTCTCTCCTGCCTGTTTTCAAATGTCACCTGGAGCTGCAGCAGCATGCCTTTTAGCTGCTCAATTTTTGACACAATGGGAGCTGTGACTGCTTAGTTCCTGTGAATACAGGTGCCTAAATATGGATTTAGGTACCTAATGATAGAAACCCATGTTTGAAAATATGGGTCTTTGGTACATAATCAACTGCATACATAATGTACATGAAACTAGCTTAAAATAATTTGTTTTTATCACAGATCAGTCAGGAGGAATATAAAAGAAGATTTTAAAAGTTAAAGGGAAGGTTTATATAATCACCTATCAAAGTGTTTTATATACACACACAAAATATGTGACTGTAAAGGCTGATAGAAGTAAAAAAAAGAAGTACTAAATAGAACCTAATAAGATTCTAAAATAGAGATAGTGCATCTCTCTCTTTTGCTACTGGAAAGGGAGAGCTTTATACTAAGACTAAAAGAATAGCAACTGGCATTCTCAAAACTTCTCATCTCCTCTCTATGGGACAAGCAAGCATTGCCATACTACAGGCTGGGGACTTTCCTTTCCCCCTAAGAACCATGGAAACTGCCTATGCAGCCTGGCTGTTCAAGATCTGTGTTTGGGAAGGCTCTGGGACCAAGCCCATTAAAACACAATCCCTTCAGAGGTGATTTGGGAACTCACTATGTTTTGGGCTGCAGAGGGTTTTTGTTAAGTGTCTAATTTTTAGGGAAATGATTGAGCAATAAATCCATTAAGTGCCATACCTTACAATGCCTTTCAGAACTATCCCCACCAATATCGACTTGTATACGCTAGCATACAATGGAAACCGGATGTATTTATTGTTGAATAGCGCCTTTAGAGTGGTTCTTTTGTCCTGTCTGCAAGATTAATATAGTTTGCTTAAACTGAAAGTTTTGTTAGCCTTTTTTGTACAGACGGGGGTGGCTGGCAATATCTGGAATGAAATTTTGCAAGGTGCAGTTCTTGAAGGTACCTCATATACTAGTGTAAGTGGTAAGTAAAATAAGACGAAAATGATGACATTCTTCAAGAAACAGCTTTAGGTCCTTGAAAATGATTATTTCAGTTTGCCTGCAACTGTAAAAATGAGTTTCAGGTAATGGCTTTTCTTTTATACAGTAAATGACGAATGAGCATTTAAACATCAACTCATCCACCAACGAAGATATGAAGAACATAAAAACTCATTGTGCTAACAGGGAGTTTGTGGACTAAAGTTACCTGATTTTTCAACTTGGTGATTATACCATAAAGATGTTCATTTGTCTTTACTTCTACTCAAGAGTTGCAAAAAATATATATATTTCCAACAAAGACAATCAAGCCTTTAGCTCCTGCCATTTATATTTCTCCTTTAAATCTTAACGGGCTTTTAAGACTATGAAGACCATAAATATGGAAAATGTTCTGATGTTCTACCAAACTCTGTTAAGCTACCTGAAAAGAGCAGATCTATGGAATATATTTAAACATAAAGGGAAAGAAGCGCCCCCCTCTCTAATGTTCCCCTTTTTCAAAACAGCATAAATAATCTGCAACCAAATCTTATGATAACTCAATGTCCTCCACTCCCTCTGGCTACATATAGGAGCTCATAGAGTCAGATCCTACTTAGACTATGGTCTTGTCTGAAACAATGAAGACTAAAGTTCTTATGTTAAGTCCATGGTTTTCAAATGAAAGAAAATTCCTAGGCCAAAATTAGTGTTTTACTTCTGTGCTTCTTGACATGAAGTTTTTCCATCTTCCTAGAAAATACTTTTTTCAAAACTTTCTATTGGATGCTGATATCATGAGAAAACTCTGACAGTGCTAAGTATAAGTCCACCTCACAATAATAATTATTTCATAGACCATCAGAATTTTAACTGTTCTAAGAGACAATCTATGTTCATGGTGAGCCAGGACTATTATTCCCTGTCATGGGTTTATTTCAATTGTCTCCTGCATTATGAAGTTAAACTATAGCTACCAAGCCATTAGGCTTCTAACATGTTCTTTGTGAGGAATATTACATCAATTATTTGGAATCAAGAAGGAAATTCTTCAGTGCCACAGCATCAGCCTCCCTTTTTGCTTGCTTGCTGGAAATCTAATTTAAGACTTGCTTCTAAGGAGCTTTCTTCTTCGCTATGTCACTTAAGTACTAAAGATGTACTTATCCAATAATGCCCAGTTCTGTGAAACAGAGTAAAAATCACAGTCAATGTTTAGAACATGTATCTACAAGCAAAAGCATTTCTTCTTTGTTCTGTCCATTATGCTCTTTATTTAATTCTCTGCAGGGGAGTATTTTCCTCCTTCTGAGATCTTTGGGAGAGAGACAGTATCTTAATATAAGTTTTGAAAGTGTTCTGCATTTCATGGATACTGTTGAAGTATGAATAATAAAAATTATTAACTTACAAAGGCAGAACAATGGAAACAATTTTACAAAAATGTTCATGGACAAGTTCACTTTGGAAAAGTTCCGTGAAGGAAGTCAATATAGAAGATAGCCACAAAAATATTTGGCTCTGTGATTTGATTTTTCCCTTCTTTATTGACTAAGAGGTGAAGAATATTAAGCTCATGAATTTGGAAAGACTTGCTTTCCAGCATTTAAGCCTTTGGAAAACAGTTTTCTACAACTCTGTGGGAAAGCCATAAATGGTGTCCTATGATCTGAATGCTGAAAGAAAAAGAGACCAAGACTGCTGGAGAGCACTTCTATTAACTAGAATCTTCAGCCACTGAGATAACAGCAGTCAGAGAATAATTCCTTAATCAGGGTAAAAATCTAAAAGTAGGATATAGTTAGCATAGAAGGAGACAAAAACAGGGTTCAACGTGTCTTGTAACCTTAAGTGTGAAGTCTCCTCTGTGCCTACAGTGGAATACACTATACATGTAAATTTATATACATTATAGACAGACCTGGAAGTGAAAGTTGCTGAACATTTTTCATTATGAGACACTGTTTTCAATTGCTTATAATCACTTTGGCTAAAATTTTTCATTCTGGGTGATTTTCTTAGTGTGAATAGTTTTGCAAAGTTCCAGCAAAAATGGTTCAGCTGTTTCTGAGAATGAGGTTGGGGAGGAAATAGCTTTCACAGTGAAAAAAACTCCTGCAACTGTTTCATGGAGAAGGCCTTGTGCCTCCATGCTTAAAATTTGGCAGGGAGGTGAACATGAAGTCAGATCGGTACATTTTGTTGTCCCTGTGAAAATCCATCCAAATTTGGCTGAATTACAAGCCTATGAAAGGGAATAGGAGCAGGGGAGACAGGGACAGAAAAGGACAAGCTGGCAGGGTGAACATCGTAACGAATAGAGGCAGAGAGGTCTGTAACCTCTATCTTCTTCTCCAGAACCTGAAACACAATTCAGGATTCCTGAGTTCCAACATTACTGTCTGGGAAATACCTTTGAAACTACTAGTAAAGCACATGACTAATTCCCCTCTAGTAGTTAGTTCACATGACAGCAGCCTACTATGGCCAGGGGCGGCTCTAGACACCAGCGCGCCAAGCAGGCGCTTGGGGCGGCCGTTTCCCGGGGGGGCCGCATTTAGCTCCGGTGGAGCTCCCGCCGGCATGCCCGCGGCAGGTCCACCGGAGCCCGGGACGAGCGGACCTGCCGCAGGCATGACTGCGGCATGTCCCGTCTTCCCGCGGCTCCGGTGGAGCTCCCGCAGGCATGACTGTGGCAGGTCCGCTGGTCCCGGGCTCCGGTGGACCTGCCGCAGGCATGCCGGCGGGAGCTCCACCGGAGCCGCGGGAAGAGGGGACCCGCCTCGGGACCAGGGAAGAGCGGCGCAGCGCTCCGCGCTGCTTGGGGCAGCCTACTGTCTAGAGCCGCCCCTGACTATGGCTGCCAGTTACTCCATTATTAGCTCCAATTGTAGAGGGCTATGCATTGGATCTAAATCATAGAATAGAATCATAGAATATTAGGGTTGGAAGAGACCTCAGGAGGTCATGTAGTCCAACCCCCTGCTCAAAGCAGGACCAATACCAACTAAATCATCCCAGCCAGGGCTTTGTCAAGCTGGGTCTTAAAAACCTCTAAGGATGGAGGTTATTCAAACCCTGCTGATGAGCCATGTGGGGATGAATATAATTACACAAACATTAAGTACCTAGGACAGTTACCTGAGTAACCTTAATTCAGCCCCCTTGTGTGTATGCAGTATGATATGGAGGGCATTATATGATCCATAATCTCATAAAAAGGCACCTGAAATCACAGTAAAATGAAATATATTATTCAGTGTTTGATGTGCATTTGTCCTAATCTATCAAAATCAAGTATTTATGAAGGTGCACTTTCTAAATAAAGACATTTTAAAATGTCTCAGGAAATGCAAATAAAACTACTCCTATTACCATTTGCAAAACAGGGATTAAAATAGTGTGTCTTACATACTTTTTGTGGGGGGGAGTGTTATAGAAACAATTACTAATTTGATGTGCTTACATGACTTCATTCTTTTCTCTGTAAATACATTGTATCATCATGAAATCAAATCCAATTTTTAACAATAGAAGATCATCAAAAGTTTCCTCTTTACTTTAATATGTGTCTTTCCATACAAATTTGCAATCTACAAGTGATCTGGCCAAATATTTTAACTGATTTTGATTTGTGTAGTTTTTTTTAATGCTACATAAACATTAAATAATTCAATGACTAAATGAAACCTTATAATGCAAAGTTGTTTAGGCATGTTTTCCTGTCCACGACCAAATAATCAGATAATTATATGTAACAGTCATCATTTCTTCAAATAAATTATGCTCTGATGAAGCATGAAAGAGGTTTCCTGGCACGGTTTTGAGTTCAACTATTCTTATCTTTATTTTACAATAGGTGACTGTATGTGTAACCTGTTTAATGGCATTGTGGTTTGACTGTACCCTATTGTGAAGGTACGTTTCAGTAAGTCCCTCTTGATCATGTAATTTTTTCCAAGTAAATATGGGTATCTTTTATCATGAAAAATCTCAAGTTCACTAAACTTGGCAAGTATGTGAATATATTTTTTTAATGCTGACTGCATTGTGCTTTATTCATCATAGATCATCTTCTCAATGTGTTGTTTAAGAAGAAAGCAGAGTGTTTACAGAAAGAATGGAGACAGTTTGCAATGAGTTTTCACTTGAACATGGGACTTTTTAAAAATTGTCCTGCTTGGATCAATTGATGTAATCAAGCCATTTAAATGGCTGTGTCATATCCATTATTAATATGAGCTTGTCTCTATAAAAAGGAAGTAAAAGTTTCATCACAGAATATTGTGCTATAATCATTGGGTGGAAACCTGGGGTGAAATCCTGGATCTATTGATGTCAATATAGGGTTGGACTAGATGACCTCCTGAGGTCTCTTCAAACCCTGATAGTCTATGATTCTATGAATGGCAAAACTCCTTTTGACTTCAGTGGGGCCAGGTTTTCATCTTTGGATTTCAGTGATGTTGAACTATGATTGCTTTGACCACCTTGAAAGTATATTGAAAGAAGCAAATATTTCAGTTTCTTCTTGCTTCGATGTGTCTCAGTGGCACAGCACAAATAGTCATGCTTATACAAGCCTGGCTAATACTTAATACATACCAAAAATTAAACTTTTCTGATACTGAACTAAGTCACTGTTTCCTTCTTAATGACACATAATTACACATGCCAAGCTACAATAGGTTTGGGCATGCAAAAGGAATTAGTCATATTTATATCTGTCATTTAAAAAAAAATAAGTACATATCCATTTCCATCAATCATCAGAGATGAGTTGGGGCTGTAAAATTTGGCTTTAGACATCCCTAAACATGTGTGTGTTTGGATCTAGACTTTGGCCTGGCACATTACAGCCATAAAGGCCAGCCAGGACCTTTGGATTCAAATTTCCTAAGAATTCAGTAGGGGAAGGAAGTGTTTGGATTTGGGGACCCAATACTGCCCAGAAACTTTACAGGTTGAATGCTTGTTGATAGGCCACAAATTATAAAATTACACAGAACTGTCATAATCAACAAACACACAATGTGTACATTCTAAAAGTTGAATGGGGAAAAACAGAACTCAGAGTATCTGTGTATAGCTGTCTTTGTGTGGAATTAACCTTTCTTACACTAAAGCAGCAGTTCTCCAACTGTGACCTTCAGGAGTCCACAGAGCACCCCCGATGGTACGCAGAGTTAAATTATTTGAGAGCCATGTGGTCATCCATAGAGGAATCTTTCTCCTCCGAAGTGGCCCGCAAAATAAAAGAGGTAGAGACAGACTGCAGCTGGAGAACACCTATAAGAATGGTAGACTGAAAGCAAATAGTCTGATAAAGGCATTAATGCCATTCTATTGGTATTGTATACATCTCCCTGACACAAAGAAGAAAATAGTGGGTATATTTATATGCAGCACCAGTTTGATCTCTCTCTCTCTGTGATAAAGTGACAATATTTTGGTTCCAAACTTTAACCATCAAAATCAAACCCACATTCAAATTCCTGTGGTGATATAATAATGTTGGACAATATGTATGTAGCAGGACTGCCCCAAAAGTCTGACAGACATGCACTGAAGGGCCATATCTCAATTCACCTACAATGAAAGAGGGAATAGGAGAGAAAAAGAGAAAAGAGAAGCAGTAGCAGCTACAGACTGAAGAATAGAGAAATAAGATATGTCAAGAAAGGTCCGAAAATCAACACTCTCTGCTTTTGTGTTACAAAAATATCCATCTCCAATAAAAACACATCTGCCATGTTTCAGTCTGTTTTCTCAGACTGTTCAATGTTATTTTTCCCAAAGTTATCTTCTATCCCGGGCAATCTTTTCCACCACTGTACTCATTTTTTCCTTTCTTTAGTTTCTTTTCTCTCATTTCTTCTTTCACTTGCTGTCCCCTATCTCTGATGTTCTTTTGCTACATGCTACCAGCAATATCAGCAAAATGGTAAACATCAAATAGCCACTCACACTCCTCGTAATGCACAGATGCCATTAACAGGGCCTGAATTTCGGTTTGACCAACACTAAAGTGCCATTTAAGTAAATGCTTTCAGTTGTCATTTTTCACAAAGAAAATACCACCTTCTAGGTACTAGAGGAAATAGAGATAATTTTGGCCCATGGACTGAAAAATTACATGCCGCCCTGTGATAGCTGGGAAAGATGTGCATCACCATTGTGTACTTCTGTATACCACTTGGCCAAATTCACCCACATGCATGGGTCCCATTAACTTCTATTTAATCATATGCCACTGAAGTCAATGAAAGCCACACGTGCATCCTCTCATAGATGATCACTACGGATGCATAATCTGTGCACTGGAAGGGCATGTATTGACTACAGCCCAGTCAGAAGGCACATGCACACACACCAGTGCACCATGCCGCTAGCTCCCCTAACCACTAAATGTTCTTGTTGCAGGGGGTGGAAAGAAGGGCTGCAGAGTGGCTTCTTTGTGGGTTTTTTTGGAACACAAGGGTATTAGAAGCAGAAAACTGTTCTCCCACACTCCATTGTGGCCAAACTGGGAATAGGTCCTTGATATTTTAAATCCCACTAGACCAATTTCTCTCACTTTGGGATGATTTCATTATTTGTGTGTTCTGTATCAGAAAAGCTATACATGTGTTCAAGCAAGAGCCTCTGCACACGAGGAAGCCAGAATTTGGCTGTTTGCACAGTATTTTTCGAAGGAAATGAACACATATTTTAATAGTTCATTCTTTTAAGTGGCTGTTGTCTATTCCTTAAGTTGATTCTATTCACATCTATAAACTCTCCCTCATTATAGCTGTTTAACTTCGGTGCTAATTTTTAAATGTATTTAAAAAAAAATTAAAAAATAAAATCACATAATGAAAGCAACTCAGATATAATACAAATTTTTAAATTAAAAATAAAATCTTTAAATTATTCCTAAATAAAATAACAACCTTTGCCTGATTGAGTCTAGACGTTTTGCTGCTCTATCCAGTTACAATGGCATGCATCACACATTAATTGTTTATTTAAGGAATTGCTTTTTACTGTTTAAAGGTATTTGTAGATGGAACCAAATTTCTCTGGCTGCTGGGTAAAAATCTATAGTTTCCAGAATTGAAGAAAAATTAGTGCTATTGCAGCTGTATGTCTAAAGAACAACTATTTTAGCTCATTCACCTTACAACAGCATATATAATATGTTACTCTTTGAAATACGCCCATTGTTAGAAAGAATGCATTTGGTGTGCCTTTTACAATTAAAGACAAAGTATGGTTTCTGTATTTTTACAGGAATTCAAAACTGTCTATTTCCAAAACTTTATTTTTCTATGGGGTCCAAAAAGTAATTGCTGCTTGTGTATAAATTTGTCCCTGTGAGATATTCCCTTCTGTTCCTGAGAGTCCTTATTCAAATACAAGCTCATTAACGCATTTGAGCAGTTAACACATTTACTGTTTCCTGCTGCTATTTATACACATAATAGGCCAAAATCTGCTCTTAGTTATGCTGGTATCAACCTGGAAAACTCCACTGACACCCGGGTAACCAAGACCAGAATTTGGTCCCTGTGTGTAGTATTTATTTAGTTGCTCCATTAATTTGTCCATATTCATTTGGATATAAGCATTTTCCTTCCTCTAGATTATCATTACTAAATCCCTGGTCCATGCACTCATCATCTATTGCTTTCTTTCCTGAAACCTCCAGCTGCCTATCACTTCCCACAAGCCCATGGTACATGCTGCAGCTAAAATCACCTTCCTTTCCAGCTACTTCAACTGTGTTGCGTGCCTCCTAGAATCTCTGCATTAAACCATTCTTAAACCATTTCATACTCCTTGTCTTCATCCTGAAGGTCTTGTCCAGCTCTGCTCTGTCTACAGTTTGTCACTCATGACCTATTACTCCCCCGTCGCATATGCTACACTCTGCAATCTCCATATGCTTTGAAGGATTTCAGCTTCCACGTATCATAAGCAGTTCTGTGCCTTTTCCTCTGCTCCTCTTTCTGCCTAGAACACTGCCCTGATCCAATGTGCCATTCATTCTCATCCTTCAAATACTAACATACACGTATATGACTGAATATACCAACTGACATATTTTCTACAGCTCAATAGGAAAAACTCATGCCCATGAAAACACTTCTGTGAATATAGTATTCACATGTGTGTTTGCCAAACTCAGTCCTTAGAGTCTGGGCTCTACAGTCCACTCCACTTGTACTATATGTCCTTCCAGAGCATTATGCACGCCTGTGGAACTGTAAAAATAAGAGACAACCAACAGTAATAATGGAAGCTGCCACACATTTTTCCATTGGAAATGTATAGCTAAAAAAACTCAGACAACTGCACAAAAATGCAGGTCCATCCATTTTGGCCACAAAAAAATGTCGTACAATCCTAAAAATTGCTGGGTTCCTCCCAATCCTCCTGTTACTATATCTTTTAGAAAGCCAGTTTTCAACTATCATTTCTATCTGCCTCAGAGCCTCTTGGCCTGATTGTCTCCTTGCTTACACCAGAGTAAATCAGGACTAACTCCAATGAAGTCAATGACCAACATAAAATCAGTTAAAATAGTTTTGCACAATCATGAGTCCTTGTGCCTGTTGGTGTGTGTCTGGTGCTGCAGCCTGGTATGCATTTATGTCCAAAAATGTTGTCAAAGCAATAGATCAGTTATACAGATTGGTATTTATCATAGTTAATTTTAGGATTCCTGTCAAAACTCTCAAATGGGTCAACTACTAGCACATTATACTGTCACCTAAAAACTTCTGATGAAAAATGTGTGTATACATACATTTGTATTTGCCCCCGGTGAGTATAAAAGTGTAGAGATACAGTAAACTATGCTTCTTTAGGTTAGTTCTCCTGTGCAGTAGCCACAACAGAGCCTTTGTTACATTATTCTATTACTTATATAAGAGCTTTTTCCTGTTTGGTGGCAGCTTTTCTACCTACTGTAAAGAGTTCTTCTTAAATACCAAAAGAAAATTAACTGTGATTTCTGGCATTGGTCAGGACCTTGAATGTAAGAAACAATATTTGTATAATTCAGGAATCCACTACTGTTATTACACTATGATTATATATGTTACATGAAATTGTCATGAACATGCTAGTGTGTATGTGTAGAACTAGCCTCTTCTGGAACAGTTCTCTTTCCATCCAGAAGAGGCTAGTTCTACACATACACACTAGCATGTTCATGACAATTTCATGTAACATATATAATCATAGTGTAATAACAGTAGTGGATTCCTGAATTATACAAATATTGTTTCTTACATTCAAGGTCCTGACCAATGCCAGAAATCTGGTGTTGAACAGTTCTCTTTCCATCCAGAAGAGGCTAGTTCTACACATACACACTAGCATGTTCATGACAATTTATGTATGTGACGTACACCCCACAAGGATGACATTAACTATTAAGTAGTAAGGGTCTGTGCTGACTTACATCAGACCAACACTTTGTATCCCTCAGATTCCCCCATCTGCCAGTGGGCTAGCACATATTTTCTGGTAAGCCCTATTGCTGGCAATATCCATCATATTGCGATCCATATATGGGCCAATTGACTCTGTCCCCTTTTCACTTTTTCTAGAGTCCCTCAGGAGCACTAGATGCTGCCCTCTCCATCTTGATACTTCTACCAGGCCCACCAGTGGAGATATTACTTTCATTATTTTGGGAAATACCTTTGGGGAAAGAGAGTACTGCCAGTCCCTCAAAGAAAAGTAGTGGGAGCAGGAAACACTCCTGTCCAGCTACTGCCAATGTCTATCTAAATGGCTCCCTGCAGCCAGAGACCCAGCCAATCAATATATAATACATTTGCATAGCATGGAATGCTTATAAACAAGATGCATATAGTATGTATATACAGTAGATCCCTACTGTATAGGTAATTAAGAGAAACTGGTAGAGTACCCAGTACTTGAATTCATCTAATGGTTTGCTTTACAAAATATTTTCTGCAAAAGGCTGTGAATTTTTGGCCAACAGAAAGTTTTGCATTAATACCCCATATTTTCCTGAAAATCTCCTTCGTTTCACAAATTCCACAGTTTTTGGCCAATTCAGAAATGGAAAAGACCCATAGAAGTCCATGACTCAAAGCAGAAAAAAGAGTGCCGCAAAAAGACTCAAAGCAGAGTCCCTCAGAACCTCTTATGTAGATGCATGCAGAGTTAGAGGTACTCAAAGCAACGCAATGACTCCATAGATGTGGCAGAATAGCTCTTTGGAGCAAGAACCACATTTTTATGTATGTCTTTAGAATGCCTCGCACAATGCCAATCTAGATTGGTACCTTAGGGAACAACAACGATAATAATAAAACTGAACAGTAACTTCACCACTAACACAATAGAAACAATATGTTATAACAATATTTACACAGCAATCTCAGTTGTCAACTAATTGCATATATGAAGCAGAAGGAAAATAATACAAAATAACGCAGGCTTTTGCCACCTGAACTATTGTAGAAATTCCATTTCTTTCCCTAAGGAGCTTATATTTTCTATGCAGGTTAGGCGCCAGAGGATGACAGTTACAAAACAATGAACTGTATTGCAGATCTAATTCCCACCAGTAGAGGGAGGTAGCACACATACCCACCAGCATACTCTAAATAGGATAATTAAATGCTAGCTTGCATTATCATGCTGTCCACAAGTGAGTAAATACTGAGTTTGTGTCCCTACTTTATTTCTGGCCATCTCTAATTGCAGTGCCATCCAGAAAGTCACTGGAATAATCTTTGATGGAGGGTGAGGAAGTAAGGTGTGTGTGGGGGAGGGGGGTGAGTAAACAGCACACTGGGTTAGTGCACTAGCCTTTTACCTCTGGGGACCTAGTTTAAAATATGACATGTAGCTTCATGATTGTAGGAGGTGCTGAACCCTTTCAGTAAGCACTCAGTACATCACAGCATCTGGCCGCAATTTGGGATGCCTTAATCTGTTTTCTAGTGGATTTTTGTCCAATCTGAAAACAACACACAATACAGCATGACTGGAAGTCTCTGCTCTGGAGAATAGTAGGATACCACAAGTCAGGATTGAGAAGTATTGGTAAAAGTAAGAGGGAAAATTTACACAGTACAGTCCAATGTTATTCTGGTTTGTAGCTAGTGCTACTGTAGATAAATCTCTCATTAACATTAAAATAACAAAAACAGATCTTTTATATTAAAATTAAGTAAAAAAAACAACCTACAAAGTGAATCATTAAGCAGGGAATCATTTACTTTACACCTAGAGTATCTGTTATTCTTCTTATCTACATACAGGGTTGGAAAAAAAGCCACCAAAATACAACACCCTTTTCTAATTTGATAAAGATAATTTCAGCCAATAAAGCTGTAAAGGCAGTAAGTCCCACCTTGAAAGCTGTCCGTGCTGTTATGGATGAGTTTCTCTCTTTTTCTCTTTCTGATACACACATACGCCTGCACGCACGCATGTTGCCAGTTATATTTATTAGACTCCTCAGACCCAGTGAGCAGATAGCACATCTGAATTTTATCAGGTGTCTCTATAATTAAAGCTTATTGTAAAGAGAGATGATATTGGTATATTTGATTACTTGTCTATGAGAAACTGAACAAAG